>NC_133335.1:11021076-11357326 GCF_042186555.1 Aquarana catesbeiana
CCATAGTTGTCCATATAATCTCCTATTACTCCTCATAGTACTCCATATTTCCTCCTGTTACCCTCCCAGTTCCCCATACCACCCCCCAATACCCCTCCCATTACCCCATACCACCCCCTATTACACCCCCATTACCCCTTACAGTACCCCATACCACCCCCATTACCCCTCACAGTACCCCATACTACTACCCCTCACAGTACCCCATACCACCCCCCATTACCCCTCACAGTACCCCATACCCCCTCCCATTACCCCTCATAGTACCCCATACCACCACTCACAGTACCCCATACTACCCTCCCATTACCTCTCACAGTACCCCATACCACCCCCCATTACCCTATGACTTCCTGATTTTTCCCTGGGACAGGAAGTGAATGAATAGACGTGTATCCTCGCCCAATATCAATCTATAATGTATGGTTGTAGATGCACACTGACCCATCACTGTTCCCGGCAGGTCGCTGAGGACGTCAATGTCACCTTTGAGGACCAACAGAAAATTAATATCTTCGCCAGGAACACGAGTCGTATCAACGAGCTGAGAGATGAGATTGAGCTGAAGAAGGTACGCTGGGATTCCCCCCCCCACCTCCTGTCTGTGTGCTGATTGGATTCCCTCTGCTCTGGGGGGGGGATTCCCCTGTATTCAGCTGGCCGTACACTGATCATCTGTGGGCTGAACCAAAGAAAATAGCAGGTTCCTCCATCCACGCCATACAGCGCTGATGGAAGGATCTCTCGCTGTGGCTGTCCTGACAGCGGCTTCTTCTGATTGGACGCAGCACTCATTCAGCCAACAATTTTCTATGTAAATATATTGAGAATACAGGTTAGACCGCGAGGAATCGCACAAAAAAGTGTTCAGGCTGGAAAGGTATTGCTGTAGATAACATCCATGAGTATACAGTACATCATCCTATGACATAGGGATGGTCTGTATACATCTCCTAAAAGATCAGACAATATACGGAGCTCCTTCCATTTGTCAATCAAGGGATATTGGCCCAGGGTGGGAGGGGGGGGAGGGTTTGGCTGACATGGCCACCCACTGAGTGAATTTCGGGCTGGTTCCATAGGAACTGTGCAAAATTTCTATAGTATTTGGCCAACTTAAAGGGTAACTCTGCTTTTGAGGGGAAAAGAAAATCACAAAGAAAAATAATATAGCGTATACAATTGCTACACAAGTCATTATTGTAATTGAATTAGGGTTGCACCGATACCAATACTAGTGCGGATACCGAGCATTTGCCCGAGTACTTGTACTCGGGCAAATGCTCCGATGCTTAATCTGATACCTGGACATTTAAGGGTGATCGGTGGGGGGGTTACATGCACCGATTTCCCTGTATAGATTTCAAAAAGCAGCCGACAGCCGCTTCTCCTCCTCCTCCCTCCCGCTGCTTTTAGCTGCTTTATTAAAATCTATACAGGGGGATCGGTGCTTGTAACCCCCCCCCCACGTCACATCGATCACCCCTGACTTTCCCGCATGTCCCCCCTCTGTGTCTCCTCCTCCGGTCCCCCCTATGTGCTCCTCCACCCCCTCTGTCCTCGATCTGTCAGGATTGATAGCGGAGGAAAATCTGTCATTTACCGGCTCCTTCGGAGTCAGTGATCACTGTCCGTTTATAACTGTCACCGAGCATCGTAAACTGTGTTTACGATGCTTCAGTTTATGAATGGAGAGGAGCCTCTGTCTCCTCTCCATTCATCTCCAGTGCAGCTGAGGCTGCAGAGAAAAGGGACTGGGGAATCTGTGTTCTCCGTCCCTTTCCATGTCTCAAAAGGGAGATCTCACCAAACCCCCCCCAACAGGGCTGATAAAAAAAAATAAATAAAAAGAAAGAATTGTGGTAAATATTTAAAAGGTTAAATTGTAAAAATAATAAAAAATAAAATAAACACTGACACCGTCCACTCCCACCCCCCAAAAAAAGAAAGTAAGAAAGAGAAAAAAAATGTAATTGTAAAAAAAAATAAATTAATAAAAAGCTACTGACACATCATCAGTGCTGCATATTAGTGCCACTGTCACATGACATTAAAAAAAAAAAGGATCTGTAATCGGTATCGGCGAGTACTTGGAAAAAAAAAGTATCGGTACTTATACTTAAAAAAAAAAAGTGGTATCTGTGCAACCCTAAATTAAATGTTAATAAAAAAATAACTTTCCTTTTCAGTGCTGGTTCACACATTGCATACAACTCGCAGGCAGTTCACACTGCCCTATGCGAACCGCTGTGGGTGTCAATAGAAAGTTAATGATTCCCCCAAATCGGTTCACATATCACAGTTGCAAACTGTGAATTCAGACCGAAATCGGATTGCATTGGGTGTGAACACCCATGCGATCCGATTCTGGTGCGGACAAAAAAAAAAGAAGAGGGTTCTGCACGATTTCGGTCTGAATGTGATGCGAATTCAGCCATATAATCTGTATGTAGCGTGGTGCAAATCACATGCAATGTCTGGCATCGCACAAGTGTGAACCGGCAATCATTCTGCAGCCGCTGTCATTACCTGGGGGTGTGTACAGAACGCCCTCCCAGAAATGTAGTTTCCTGCTTGTGTGATTGGCTCACTGACTTTCCCAGAAGCCTGCACTCTGATACAAGTCAGATTTTTGGCATCCCCTGCAATAAAAATTTAATTTTTGTTGAAATGCTCCTAAAGGGAAATCATGCCTAAAGAAATGCAGATCCTGCCACTTTCCTCATTCAAGCCCTGCAGGTGCAGCAGCTGATTGATAATTATAACATCACTTCCATTAGATTCACACATGGACACAGAGAAACAAACCGCTTATTCTCCAGAATATCAGAAGGTCGGAATCTGCAACATGGTTGGATCAAATCCCTGCAATGTACATAGGTCACCCAGAGGGGTGTGGTGTTTTTTCTCAAGTCGTCTTCCAGGACGGCACCCTGAGAGATGACTGGTCCACCTGACAGGAAACACAATCAATCAAGAGGTTAAAGGCCCCCGCCCCTCCCGATGCTCCTCAGTTTTTGATTGTGTTTCCCCACAGCGAAACCGTTTGTTATTTTTCTGTTGACCTAAAAGCCTGGGGCTGGTGGTCTCCCCCTGGGAGCTGGACCAAATGCCTGGGAAGCCTCTGGGTCCGGCCGGATGGTTCTCATCCTTCCTGGGGGGTTTCCCAATCCGTGTCTCGGGGGAGGGCAGCAGAACCGTGCTAATGGAAGAGCCCCCCCGAGTGCTGAAGAACCCTGGGTGCGGTGGTGTACCCAGAACTTCAGGGGCCAAATTTCCTGTTGCCCTTCCTTACCTGTGCGGTGGCCGCGCAGTTGCAGGAGTTGGTGGTTTTCCTTCTACTGGCTACAAGACCACAGGAGGTGAGTCTGGGACCCGTTCTGGGGTCTGGCCAGGGCTGCCGTTCGTCCGCCAACCGTTCACAGGAGGTCGCGCGGCAAGAAGCTCCACATGGAGAGCTTTTCTTCCAGGGACCTTTCTGAGTGTAGCTCAGCACCATTTTCCTGAAGATCAGGAAATGACATCACTTCCTCCTCTAAGAGGAGGGAGTGGGAAGGGCTGCAGCAGGAAGTGACCTCAGGTCCAGTATCACTTCCTGTCTTCGGCAAGATGGCGGTGGCAAGTTGCAGCCAGCATACAGAGGATATAAAAAGCCACAGGGAACAGGCGCCCATGTCTCCTCTGCGTTCCTGTATGCAGCACCTCCAGGGAGAGATTGGAAGTAGCATGGAACATGAGAAGGAGAGACCTGCAGGGTCTGCGGCCATGGAAGAGACCACAGGGGGTGAGTCTGACCGGCCTTCGGAGGTTTAGAGGGGGAGGGTACCCCAACTCCTCTCCTCTGACTCTCACAGTGTATGCCTGTGTGTTTTTTTTCAGGGGACGACGCTATTGCCCGTGAGGTTGCCAGTCGTCCTGTGAAATCCTCCACCCGCTCCAAACGATGTGGGAACTGTAATGACAGGCTACCCCCAGAACATCCAAAGCCCTTCTGTTTTAAATGCATACAGAAGTTGACAGGGAAGGAGACATCTCAGATAATGAAGGAATTTCTTACTGTGCAAACTGAGATGCTGTCCACCTTAAAGTCTTTTCAGGCCACCCTTAAGCCTAGGGATTCAGAGGCTCACTCTAGTAAGGATGCCTCTTCCCAGGAGAGCTCCACCTCCTCTAGGAGGTATCGGGCAGAGGTACTGAAGTATCCACTCCCCCACGATTCAGAGGAAGAGTGTGATTTAGAAGTTCCTAATCAGGAGTTTTCTGATGAAGGGGTGGTGGACAGCCAAGAGGAGGATGGGAGGGAGGAATCCAGGTCTAGCAGACATATATTTTCTGCCGACGACATGGAAGATCTTCTGAAAGCTATTTATGCCTCAGAAGGGATTCAAGAGCCTGCTGCACAGGTGTCCGCTCAGGATAGGATGTATAGAGGCTTGATTAAACCTCAGGCCAGGGTCCTTCCGGTACATTCCGCCCTTAAAGAAGTCATCTTAGGGGAATGGAGAGAACCAGAAAGAAGGCTTCTGAAATATAAAACCTGGAAGCGCAGATGCCCCTTCTCTGAGGAGAATGAGGAAAAGTTTTTCAAAACTCCTAGACTAGACGCCTCCTTAGCACGGGTCTCTAAGCAGTCGGATCTTTCCTTTGAAGATACCGGTAACTTAAAGGATCAAATGGATCGCAGGGCTGAAACCATTTTACGCAGAGCCTGGGAAGCTAACGCTGCGGCTATGAGCCCCGCATTGGCCTCAGCTTGCATTGCAAGGAATGCCGACACGTGGGTCTGTAAATTAATGGACCACGTATCCCGAACCTCAAAATCTAAGGAGGTCCTGGATTCTCTGGAGGTCATAGGGAATGCTGTCGCATATTTAGCAGATGCTGCGGTTGAGACAGTGCGTACAACCGCTAAGACAGGTGCCTTACTAAACTCAGCCAGACGAGCCCTCTGGGTTAAAACCTGGGATGGGGATAGCTCATCCAAGACCCATCTATGTGGTCTCCCTTTTGAAGGGACGCTCCTTTTTGGTGCTGGCCTAGATCAGGCTCTAGCTAGATCTACCGAGAGGGGGAAAAAATTTCCTACCAAACCTAGGAGAGAGAGGAAGTGTTTTTTTTCGTGGCCCCCAGGCAAGGAATCGCTTCTCAGAGAAAAAGGTCTCCCCTAATAGACGTTGGGGCGCAGGAAAAGACAAACAAAAAACTGGCGTTCTCTTTTCCAGCCAGAAGTCAGTTGACAAGACCCCCAAATGACTTTCCGGTAGGGGGCAGACTTTCCCACTTTGCCTCTCAGTGGGAAAGGATCACCCAAAGCCCCTATGTACTTCGGATCATAAGAGAGGGTTACAGATTGGAGTTTCTCTCCCCTCCACCCCTCAAGTTTCTCTTGACCTACCTTCCCAGGGATCCCTGCAAGGTGGTAGGAATCCTTCAGAATATAAGAGAGCTGGCCAGTCAGGAGGTTATAATACCTGTTCCATTGGACCAGCAGGGTCAGGGGTTTTATTCCCACATTTTCGTGATACCAAAACCCTCAGGAAGGTATCGTCTTATTATAAATCTAAGGAACCTCAATGTTTCTTTCTCGAACATCACGGGACACAGAGCCACAGTAATTACTGATGGGTTATATAGGTATCACTGGTGATTGGACACTGGCACACCCTATCAGGAAGTTCAACCCCCTATATAATCCCTCCCCCTTGCAGGGATACCTCAGTTTTTACGCCAGTGTCTTAGGTGATGGACGTGTAAAGATGTCCTGTGCTGAGCTCCAAAGGCAATATCCTAAGATCCTATACTGGGGCAAGCCAGGCGAACCGGATCCATTCAAAGTGTCTTTTCATGGCCGAATTGAATGGTACCCGGGCCTCGTGTCCGAAGAAACGAGGTTTTACCCGTAATGCTTCTCTTTTTAGAGAGCTGGACCCCGCAGATCAGAAAATGGCTTTAAACTTCCTAATTTCTGGCGAGGTGCTTTACGGTCCCAGAACTGTTGGATCCCCCTACTGATGGGGGCCCCAGTCTCTGACGGTTTTTTCAAACGGAGCCCACCGTGAGAGGTGAAGATTGGGTCTGTGTAAACGGCACCCTGCGGCTGGATAAGGTAAGAGGAGATTCCACAGAATTTTTGAGTTCTAGTGGCTTTTCTCCTTTAAGGTAAATGCATGCTATGCCTATTGTGACCACCGGGGGCTGCCAAGAGCACAAACCTACACATGCTGACTGATTGTCTCAGGTGTTGTAATCGCTGTGTATGTCCCAGCGTATCAAGCAGGCTGCAAGCAGGTAAGGTGGATGGGGGGATTTCTCATGTTTGAATGTTCCCCCCCAGGCTAGAGAGGGGCCACAGGGGTCTAGAAAGTGGTTATACCACCCGGGCTCTGTGGCCTAATGGCCACCATCTCTGAAGATAGCCGTTCAGGCAAATCTTGTTACCAGTCTCCCTCCTCCCCCCCCCCCCCCCCCCATCCCCAGCCTTTTCTCCAGAGCATGACAGGAGAGTCGGCAGTGCGGGAAGCGCTCGTTTTTTTTCAAAACTCGAGGGGGGGGGGGGGGCGGCGGTAGAGGAGGGGGCGGGATGTCAGCACAGAGTGTTTAGACTCCCACTCAGGCCAGCTGCAGGCTATTAAAGGCACTCTGTACAGGTGCACTCAGCCTTCTGAGAGACACAGAGCTGACGGTCGCATGTAAGGTGGGACACAGGCATTCTCCTAGGCAGCATTTACTGAAGTAACACCAGACTGAGCATTGGGTAGCAAGGCTTTTAGCCAGACTACATCGCTCAGCGGACAGTGTTCATTTGTATACCTCACACCTTGTTGCTTTGCACTATGGGTAGAAGAGGTTCAAGCACCCCAGGAACCAGAGACACTAGGGGATCTCGTTCAGGTTCTGAGGGCCCCCTGTCGGCAGCATCCTTCCCCCCTAAAGATGGGCCAGGGACGGCTAGCCAGGGAGAGCCATCGGGGTCAGGGGCTACACCTGCTTCTGGCACTTCAGCCCCTGTATATATTACACAAGAGGTTTTTTCCCTCAACCATTAATGGTCTAGAGGAAAGATTAATGGCCGTGATTACGTCTTCACTCAGTGGAAGAAAACGCACTAGGCTTTCCTCTGTTCCCCAAGACCCTCAGACAGAGGAGCTCTGGGATAAAGGAGATGAATCCCTTTCAGAGGATCAGGATGGGATGGATGATTCCTCTTCGGAGGATTCAGGTGGAGAGGGACCCTCTGCGACTTCCCAAGAGGAGAAAGTCTTAGTGCAGATCCTCACTGGATTGGTCCGCTCCACATTTAAGTTGCCCATACCTGAAACTGCTAAAGAATCCTCTTCTGCTTTGGGGTCACTGAAACCTTTCCAAGCAGCACATGCTTTTCCTGTTCATACTTTACTTGAAAAGCTTATTTAGTCTGAGTGGGATCACCCAGACAAATGTTTTTTTCCGCCGAGAAAGTTTTCAACACTTTATCCGATGGAAGAAAAGTTTATTAAAATGTGGGGAATACCAGCTATTGATGCCGCCATTTCCTCCATAAATAATAGCCTGACTTGTCCTGTAGACAATGCTCAGATGCTCAGGGATCCTGTAGATAAAAGGATGGAATCCCTATTGAAGGATGTTTTCTCCTTAGCAGGATCAGTGGCCCAACCTGCAATAGCAGCGATTGGAGTCTGTCAATACTTAAGAGACCATGTTAAGCAGGTCATCAAAGTATTACCTGAACAGCAGGCCCAGGGGTTTGCTAACCTTCCAGCGGCCTTATGCTTTGTGGTTGACGCCATTAGAGATTCTATCGTGCAAACCTCCTGTCTTTCACTGGGGTTGGTGCATATACGTAGAATCCTATGGTTGAAAAATTGGTCAGCCGAAGCACCATGTAAGAAGCTACTGGCTGGGTTTCCATTTCGTGGTGCAAGGTTGTTTGGAGAGGACTTGGATAACTATATCAAGAGAATCTCTTGTGGGAAAAGCACTCTCTTACCTGTCAAGAAGAAGAGTAAGCGTCCCTCTTTCAAACGGACTCTTTCCCCAGCGCCGGGGGCTTCAGCCTCCAGGCAGTCTCGACGGCCGCCTCCATCGGGGTCCAGAGACAAGAGTCAACCCCAGGGACAAACACTAAGACCTCTGCATGAGGGGGCGCCCCCGCTCACTCGAGTGGGGGGGAAGACTGCGACAATTCTCAGAGCTCTGGCAGGAGGACTTCCAGGACAGATGGGTAGTCTCCACGGTAACCTTAGGGTACAAGCTGGAGTTTCAGGAATTCCCTTCTCCTCGGTTCCTCAGATCAAATGTTCCCAGAGACCCAGAGAAGAAGCAGTCGCTCCTTCTAGCGTTAGAGCGACTTTTGTCGCAGGAGGTCATTATGATAGTTCCCGCAAAGGACCAGGGATTGGGCTTCTATTCCAACCTTTTTACGGTCCAAAAGCCAAATGGGGATGTCAGGCCCATTTTGGACTTAAGGGATCTGAACTGATTCCTAAGGATTCAATCCTTCCGCATGGAATCAATTCGAACAGTAGTTCCCACCCTGCAGGGAGGAGAATTTCTGGCATCAATAGACATCAGAGATGCATATCTGCATGTGCCCATTTTTCCTGCTCATCAGAAGTTTCTGCGCTTCGAGGTAGGAGGGCGCCATTTCCAGTTTATGGCTCTGCCCTTTGGGATAGCCACTGCACCTCGAGTGTTCACAAAGATCTTGGCTCCTCCTCTGGCCAGATTAAGGGCTCAGGGTATAGCTGTCATAGCATACCTAGACGACCTGCTCTTGATAGACCGGTCGGTAGCCTCTTTGAATGGAAACTTGAGGACCACGGTCAGGTATCTAGAACACCTGGGTTGGATCCTCAACTTAGAAAAGTCTTTCCAAAAACCAGTAAGAAGACTGGAATATTTAGGTCTGATTATACATACAAGCCAGGAGAAAATATTTCTACCCCAGGCAAAGATCACTGCTTTGAGAGAGCTGATTCTGACAGTAAGGACCAAGAAGGGTCCCTCAGTCCGCCTTTGTATGAGGCTACTAGGGAAGATGGTGTCTTCATTCGAAGCAGTTCCCTATGCTCAGTTTCACTCAAGAATGC
The DNA here is from genome assembly GCF_042186555.1 of Aquarana catesbeiana. Taxonomy (NCBI): domain Eukaryota; kingdom Metazoa; phylum Chordata; class Amphibia; order Anura; family Ranidae; genus Aquarana; species Aquarana catesbeiana. The sequence goes on from NC_133335.1 coordinate 11,030,166, forward strand.
TGCAACACAGTATTCTGTCGACCTGGAACAAGAAGGTTCAGGCATTAGACTTTCCGATGCACCTGTCGCATGCGGTGCGTCAGAGCCTCAATTGGTGGCTCATACCCGAAAACCTGCAGAAGGGGAAATCCTTTCTACCGGTTACCTGGACGGTGGTAACAACAGATGCCAGTCTGTCAGGTTGGGGAGCAGTTCTGGAACAGGCTGCGGTCCAAGGAGTATGGTCCAAGACAGAGAGGACCTTACCCATCAACATTCTGGAGATCCGGGCGATACATCTAGCTCTAAAAGCCTGGACTATCAGGCTACAGGGTTGTCCGGTCAGGATCCAGTCCGACAATGCCACAGCAGTGGCTTATGTCAATCATCAAGGAGGCACCCGGAGCCGAGCTGCTCAAAAAGAGGTGAACCAGATCTTAGTCTGGGCAGAGATGCATGTGCCATGCATATCGGCAGTTTTCATCCCGGGAATAGAGAATTGGCAGGCGGACTATCTAAGTCGCCAGCAGTTACTTCCAGGGGAATGGTCTCTGCATCCCGACGTCTTTTGGGCCATATGCCAAAGATGGGGGGTTCCAGATGTAGATCTCTTTGCATCCCGATTCAACAAAAAGATAGACAGATTTGTGGCAAGGACAAAAGATCCTCTTGCATGCGGGACGGATGCGTTGGTGATTCCGTGGCATCGGTTCTCACTGATTTACGCATTCCCGCCTATTCTGCTACTACCACGACTCCTTCGCAGGAAAGGAAGTCGGTACTTCTGGTGGCCCCCGCTTGGCCCAGAAGGACTTGGTATGCAGAAATAGTAAGGATGACGGTAGGTTCCCCGTGGACACTACCGGAACGCCCAGACCTGTTATCTCAGGGTCCTGTGTTCCATCCTGCCTTACAAACGCTAAATTTGACGGTTTGGCTATTGAGACCCACGTTCTACTTCCCACCCGTTCTATTTAGGAAACATGTAATGTTTAAAGTGTGGTGGTGGTTATGTTTTTCACTCTCGTGCACTGGTGTGGGTCAATACTTTGTCACAACTGAGGAGCATCGGGAGGGGCGGGGGCCTTTAACCTCTTGATTGATTGTGTTTCCTGTCAGGTGGACCAGTCATCTCTCAGGGTGCCGTCCTGGAAGACTTCCCAGAAACACCGTTACCGGTAAGTGTAACTGGTTCTTTTTTTCCCTGTTTTTTTTTCTTAACAAAAGGGGAATTTTTTTCTAAACAGTTCGGCCCCTTTCAAGTTCTGTGACTTGGGACTGCAAAGTCACATGACACGTCGTACCCGATGATTTACAATGAGTACCATTCATATCTGTGAGACTTCAAAGTAGTCCCTGCACTGCTTTGGTCCGACTTTGATGCGACTTGAGGTCCATAGACCTTTAAAGATTACACAGGCATCGCTTCAAGCCGCGTGGCAAAGTTGCATCAAAGTCGCATGACTTTCAGGTTGTACAAGTGTGAAAGGGGCCTTTAGATTTTTCTTTATTCGGTTGCTGCATTCTATTATCTTGCAGAGCATAGCCGCTTTCTCATGAGCTCTGTCAGTACATAACCCTGTGCAGTCAATGTGTGATTACGGCCTTCACAATCTCACCACTTCTTACTTGTAATTTGTTGATCATTCTGACAGAAAGAGCTCCAGAATTTGGAGGACGCCTGTGATGACCTCATGATGCTGGACGACTCCCTGCTGATTCCTTACCAAATCGGCGATGTGTTCATCAGTCATCCTCAGGAGGAGACACAGGAGATGCTAGAAGCTGCCAAGGTTAGTAAGCACCTTTGGAACTTAACGTTTGCCATAGGAATCCTTTCGTTTTCTTTTGTCACAATCATTTGAGCAATCTACTAATGCAAGGGAGACTCTTGCTGAAATATAAATCCCCCCCCCTTCCCTAAGGGATTGTTTTTTCCCCAATGGTACTCTCAGAAGTTGTGCTGATAATTGGGGTCACTGTGACAAGCAGATCCTAAATTCAATTGTTGGTCCTGCCCATCGGAATTGTAGTGGAACATTTTTAAGCTTCTCTTAACGACATATAATTCCGCTGAAAAGCACAGTTATAGTTTTCTTGTATAATGCGCTTGTATATCTCCAAGTAACACAGACACTGGTATCACGTTGAGCTTAGCAAAATCCTCCTTAGTAGGAGCTGCTGCCTCTTATTTATACCGTAAAACATAAATAACAAAAGGAAGGTGGTGGCTTCAGAATCAGCCAATCAGACACTTGTATTCCTTCAAATAGAATTCCAGTAATGACATGTGCAAACAGTCGTGGGCAGTCTCCTGTTGAGACACAATGTGCCTCACATTTGTGAATACTACAAACATGGCTCTGATCACGGCTGTGTGCACATTCCTACCGCTAACCATTGACGCGCGCCATACTCTACCATGGCTCGGTAAGCTATCACCTCGTATGGTTATGCTATGTTGTTCCCATGTACGCAGATCTGTTTGCTAGGAGCGTTAATGCAGTCGCCATGAGGTGGCCAGTCTCTTGGTGAGGCAAAAAACGAACATCCCTTAAAGGGCGAACAGATCTGCCGTGTCCACGGGAAGGTTTCCGCAATCAGTGGTCCTCCACTGACGTCTGTATATGCGAATACGCTTGCATGAGCGTATTACAACAAAACTGACTCTGGGGGAAATCTGACAATATACATTAATACAAATTTCCACAACAGAATACAGCGGACAAAACTCTGAGCCAACTATAATTACCAAAAAACAATATATATATATATATATATATATATATATATATATATATATATATATATATATATATATATTTATATTATTACACACAGTGGGGACGGAAAGTATTCAGACCCCTTTAAATTTTTCACTCTTTGTTATATTGCTGCTAAAATCATTTAAGTTCATTTTTTTCCTCATTAATGTACACACAGCACCCCATATTGACAGAAAAACACAGAATAGTTGACATTTTTGCAGATTTATTAAAGAAGAAAAACTGAAATATCACATGGTCCTTAGTATTCAGACCCTTTGCTCAGTATTTAGTAGAAGCCCCTTTTGATCTAATACAGCCATGAGTCTTTTTGGGAAAGATGCAACAAGTTTTTCACACCTGGATTTGGGGATCCTCTGCCATTCCTCCTTGCAGATCCTCTCCAGTTCTGTCAGGTTGGATGGTAAACGTTGGTGGACGGCCATTTTTAGGTCTCTCCAGAGATGCTCAGTTGGGTTTAAGTGAGGGCTCTGGCTGGGCCATTCAAGAACAGTCACGAAGTTGTTGTGAAGCCACTCCTTTGTTATTTTAGCTGTGTGCTTAGGGTCATTGTCTTGTTGGAAGGTAAACCTTCGGCCCAGTCTGAGGTCCTGAGCACTCTGGAGAAGGTTTCCGTCCAGGATATCCCTGTACTTGGCCGCATTCATCTTTCATATACCGCTTAGAATTAAGGCCAAAAAGTTCTGTCTTGGTCTCATCAGACCAGAGAATCTTATTTCTCACCACCTTGAAGTCCTTCAGATGTTTTTTCAGCAAACTCCATGCGGGCTTTCATGTGTCTTGCACTGAGGAGAGGCTTCCGTCGGGCCACTCTGCCATAGAGCCCCGACTGGTGGAGGGCTGCAGTGATGGTTGACTTTCTACAACTTTCTCCCATCTCCCCAGTGGCGTAGCGTGGGTTGTCAGCACCCGGGGCAAGGCAAGTAATTTGCGCCCCCCCCCCCCAACCTGCGGACTTTTAGCTATCCCTGAGTCCCTTCAAATACAATAGTACTGACCTACCTGATTCCTATACTGACCACTACACTGCAAAACTACACTGTCCACTACACTACATTGTCCACTACACTGACCACTATACTATACTGACCACTATATTACACTGACCACTACACTGACCACCACACTGACCACCATACTACACTGTCCACTATACTGACCACTATACTACACTACACTGTCCACTATACTACACTACACTTGACCACCATACTACACTGACCACTATACTACACTGTCCACTATACTACATTATACTGACCACCATACTACACTGACCACCATACTACACTGACCACTATACTACACTACACTGACCACCATACTACACTGACCACTACACTACACTGACCACTATACTACACTGTCCACTATACTACACTATACTGACCACCATACTACACTGACCACCATACTACACTGACCACCATACTACACTGACCACCATACTACACTGTCCACCAAACTACACTGTCCACCAAACTACACTGTCCACCAAACTACACTGTCCACCAAACTACACTGTCCACCAAACTACACTGTCCACCAAACTACACTGTCCACCAAACTACACTGTCCACCAAACTACACTGTCCACCAAACTACACTGTCCACCAAACTACACTGTCCACCAAACTACACTGTCCACCAAACTACACTGTCCACCAAACTACACTGTCCACCAAACTACACTGTCCACCAAACTACACTGTCCACCAAACTACACTGTCCACCAAACTACACTGTCCACCAAACTACACTGTCCACCAAACTACACTGTCCACCAAACTACACTGACCACTACTCTGACCACTATACTACACTGTCCGCCATACTACACTGTCCGCCATACTACACTGTCCGCCATACTACACTGTCCGCCATACTACACTGTCCGCCATACTACACTGTCCGCCATACTACACTGTCCGCCATACTACACTGTCCGCCATACTACACTGTCCGCCATACTACACTGTCCGCCATACTACACTGTCCGCCATACTACACTACACTGACCACTATACTACACTACACTGACCACTATACCACACTGACCACCATACTACACTATCCACTACACTATACTGACCACCATACTACACTGTCCACCACATTACACTATACTGACCACCATACTACACTGAGCACTACACTAACCACTACACTAAACTACACTGTCCACTATACTACACTGTCCACTATACTACACTGTCCACTATACTACACTGTCCACTATACTACACTGTCCACTATACTACACTGTCCACTATACTACACTGACCACTATACTACACTGACCACCATACTACACTGACCACCATACTACACTGACCACCATACTACACTGTCCACCATACTACACTACACTGTCCACCATACTACACTACACTGTCCACCATACTACACTGTCCACCATACTACACTGTCCACCATACTACACTGTCCACCATACTACACTAACCACTACTCTGACCACTATACTACACTACACTGTCCGCCATACTACACTGTCCGCCATACTACACTGTCCGCCATACTACACTGTCCGCCATACTACACTGTCCGCCATACTACACTGTCCGCCATACTACACTGTCCGCCATACTACACTGACCACCATACTACACTGTCCACCATACTACACTATACTGACCACCATACTACACTGACCACCATACTACACTATACTGACCACCATACTACACTGTCCACTACACTAAACTACACTGACCACCATACTACACTGTCCACCATACTACACTGTCCACCATACTACACTGTCCACCATACTACACTGTCCACCATACTACACTGACCACCATACTACACTGACCACCATACTATACTGTCCACTATACTACACTGTCCACTACACTACACTGACTGACCTCCATACTGAACTACACTATACTATACTGACCACTATGCTAACCACTATACTATACTACACTAACCACTATACTATACTACACTATACTGTCCACTACACTGCCCCCCCCATAGTGACACTACACTGACCTCCATACTATACTACACTGTCCTGCCTACAGTCTCTCTCTCTCTCGCCCCCCTCCCCCTCCCAGTAAAATGACTCTCACTTACCTTCTTATCCTGGCTGCATCGATCCGGATGAGGAGGAGAACACAGCGGCGGCTCACTTTCTTCTCACCCCTGCGCTCTGCTTGCTGCCATGTTCAGTATCCAGCGCCCTGTGATTGGGTGTATGGGGGTCATGTGCGGAGGCAGGGCGCCTCACATGACCCCCATACACCCAATCACAGGGCGCCGGACACTTAACATGGCGGCCGGAGCCCGGGGACACAAAATTAGAAATTAGGAGGAGGCAGCCAGTGACACATACTGGCGCCCCCCTAAATATCGCGCCCGGGGCCACGGCACCCCCTGCACCCCCCACGCTACGCCACTGCATCTCCCGACTACATCTCTGGAGCTCAGCCACAGTGATCTTTGGGTTCTTCTTTACTTCTCTCACCAAGGCTCTTCTCCCCCGATAGCTCAGTTTGGCCGGACGGCAAGCTCTAGGAAGGGTTCTGGTCGTCCGAAATGTCTTCCATTTAAGGATTATGGAGGCCACTGTGCTCTTAGGAACCTTAAGTGCAGCAGAAATTTTTTTGTAACCTTGGCCAGATCTGTGCCTTGCCACAATTCTGTCTCTGAGCTCTTCAGGCAGTTCCTTTGACCTCATGATTCTCATTTGCTCTGACATGCACTGTGAGCTGTAAGGTCTTATATAGACAGGTGTGTGGCTTTCCTAATCAAGTCCAATCAGTATAATCAAACACAGCTGGACTCAAATGAAGGTGTAGAACCATCTCAAGGATGATCAGAAGAAATGGACAGCCCCTGAGTTATATATATGAGTGTCACAGCAAAGGGTCTGAATACTTAGGATCATGTGATATTTCAGTTTTTCTTTTTTAATAAATCTGCAAAAATGTCAACAATTCTGTGTTTTTCTGCCAATATGGGGGGCTGTGTGTACAATATGGGGGGCTGTGTGTACAATATGGGGGGCTGTGTGTACAATATGGGGGGCTGTGTGTACAATATGGGGGGCTGTGTGTACAATATGGGGGGCTGTGTGTACAATATGGGGTGCTGTGTGTACAATATGGGGGGCTGTGTGTACATTAATGAGGGAAAAAAATGAACTTAAATGATTTTAGCAAATGGCTGCAATATAACAAAGAGTGAAAAATTTAAGGGGGTCTGAAAACTTTCCGTCCCCACTGTATATAAAATATATATATATATATGGTGCTTGGAGGACGTTCCTGTTTGCCTAAAGCGGTAATAAACCCCAAAAACAATAATGTAGTATATTGCGGCTTACCAATCATTCGTTTTGGTGGCTGCATTAGATTTCTTTCTTTCATTTTTGGACAGCAGCATTGTCATTCTGGGGGGATGGGAGTGTTAAATGCGTCAGCACATATATATATATTTTTTTTTTTTTCCTTATGGGATAAAGGTTTGACATGAATAAATAAAAGCTGATCATTGTAAGCACCCCTGCCAGTGGTAAATGGTTTGTCTCCTCTCTGTAACTGCTACTTTGGCAGGACAGCTTAAACTGCAGATTTACAGGCTGGATCACCAGATGAAAAGAAAGTCTAGCAAAGAAAACAAATTCAGTCAACACAACTAAGAATTTGTACGCTGCAATATAATAAATGCTTGCTTTTGGGTTTAATCCCACTTTAATTTCCAGAAAATATATGTCCCATGATTCTTTGGGACTTGTGTGGTTTGTAGGGCAGTTCTGGGTGTTACTGTGGGTGGAGCTTTGGAGGTAGACGTTACCTGAAGGCTCAAGGTATAGTACAAGCAAGGCTTGGGGAGGTAGGGGTGCCTGAATAGGATTGTATTCACTAATTGCGATCTATTTTACATGCCGCACAGAATCGGGAGTCTCAACAGTGTGGCTCTGGACAGGAAGTGGCTGTGCGACTCTTTAATGAAGCACAGCCAAAAAAAATGGCATTCAGTGAAAGGAAGAAGTAATATTTACTCTATATGAATATGGACAGGCTTGTGTCATGGGAAGCTTGAGGTGATTGCAGCCGTATTAGTGCACTTGCAACAATAACAATTGAGTACCGTCTGTGATACTTTTTTTTTTATTTCGGCTAACATTCAAAATTTTCAGGACAAGCTTTTGAGGTGCGCCCCCCTTTTTTCAAGGCCCAAGCAGTACTTAGTATTTAGGCCAATATGTATTCTGCTACATATGTTTGGGAAAAATAAAAATCCCAATAGCGCAAATTGAGTGGTTTGTGCAAAAGTTGTTATAGCGTCTACAAACTATGGGGTATTTTTAATTTATTTTTTACTAGTAATGGCAGCGATCAGTGACTTACAGCGGGACTGCGATATTGCGGCGGATGTTCAGACACTAACTGACACGTTTGACATTTTTTGGGGACCAGTGACACTAATACAATGATCAGTGCTAAAAATATGAACTGTCACTGTACTAATGACACTGGCTGGGAAGGGATAAACGTCAGGGGCGATCAAAGGGTTAACTGTGTGCCTAGCTGGTGTTTTGTTACAGGGAGGTGCTTGTACTAGGGGAAAACATGCTTTGCAGAGACACGGGATCCGTGCCTTCCCTCCTGTCAGAATTGCGATCTGCCTTGTGTACATAGACAGACCAGCGTTCTTCCTCTCGGCTGGATCATCAGCGGGTGCCAGCGGACATCTGTCTTGCAGCAATAATTTTTTTTTTTTTTTCACAATTCTTAGAGCATAAAATGCAATAAAACTAAACAAAACGCAGTGTTAGTTTACCACTTCAAGATTAGGCCTATTCCTGACATTTGTTTACAAGCTAACATCAGTATTTTTTGCTAGAAAATTACTTAGAACCCCCAAACATTATAATTTTTTTTTTTTAGCAGAGACTCTAGTTCAGGGATATACAATTAGCGGACCTCCAGCTGTTGCAGAACTACAAGTCCCATGAGGCATAGCAAGATTCTGATGGCCACAAGCATGACACCCAGAGGCAGAGGCATGATGGGACTTGTTGTTTTCCAATAGCTGGAGGTCTGCTAATTGCATATCCCTGGTCTAGAGAATAAAATGGCAATCGTTGCAAAATTTTATGTCACGCGGTATTTGCGCAGCGGTCTTTCAAACACCATTTGTTCGGAAAAAATACACTTCAGTGCAGAGGAGTGATTTGAACACTGGTTACATTTGCTGGCGCAACTTACCTATGCGTTTTCTTTGGCGCGCGAGCGAACACGTTCCCTTTTTTTCTAAGAAAAAAAAATTTTGATGACTTTTATTGCTGTCTCAAGGAATGTAAACATCCCTTGTGACAATAATAGGCAGTGACAGGTCCTCTTTGTTTAGGTTTTTGAATACTGTTGGCTGCCGAGTAAACAGGAAGTGATGTTGTGACGTCGCTTCCAGTTTACTACATCGGAGACCTGATCAAACCCGATTCCAGGTTTGTTCAGGTCTCTAGGCCAGCCGGCGGCCTAGAGACCTGTCTTCTGGTGGAACGGGATACCCGGGCAGAGCGGCGGGAAGTCCCTCTTGATGCTTGAAATAACAGCCGATTGGCTGCTTAGCCGCATCCGTTGTTCTTACAAGAAAGCTGATCGTCGGCTCAAAAAAAAAAAAAAAACGGTACCGGGGTGATGCCTGCAGCTGCATATCACCCCGCTACAACCACTTCAGCAAAATGACGTACAAGTATGTGATTTTGTGGGAACTGGTTAAAAATAAATAGTGTTACTGCAAATAAAGACATTTTGATCTGTAATTTGTCCTGTTTTTAAAATTTATACTAAAATTATGATTCTGGCACAAAGCATTATAAAGTTATTTACAAATGAAAGTACTGTTTCTCTCTTCCCCCCCCCCCCCCCCCTTCCGTTGTACATCCCAGAGCTGCTGATCTCCTGCAGCCTCTTTGCAGCCACGTCCCGTCTACATGTTCTAATAGGAAGTGCCTGTATTGTAATGAAAGTGGTAGGTTTAAACTTATATTTAAAACAACTTTTGAAATGACAGCTGAGTGCATGTGCAGTTCCCAAAGCGGGAGGGGTGAGACTTTTGCATTGGGTCTTTAAAGACTTCTGTGAGCTCCGTTGTGGAGCAGTCACTAACGGGAGTGGGGGGTGGGGGTGGGGGGGTTACACGGTTTTGGGGACAAAACATATGTTAATGCAAATGCTGTTTCTGCCTCGGAATGATAAATGATTATTTTGATTGGCGTCCCTTTTTTAGGTTTTGGAGAAAAGCATCTCCTGTACTGCGTTGGGTAAAATGTACAGAGTCTGGCAGGATGTAATTAACCGCCATCACTCTACTCTAAATAGCTCGGCAAAAAGCGGCGGCTGGTTGTGGTGCCTGCCCCCTCCGTCAGTCATGAGGCTATTCTGGTCGGTTTCTATTGAACATGATGTGTATCTGAAGAACTCTCTAAGTGACATGTTTAGAGATAATAGCGGGTTATATATATAGGTGTGCGATGTGTGAACCGATCTCCTGAGCAAATACAAGAACTCTTTAGACTGTCTTAAAATAATCTCCACAGGTTATTGGGATGTGAAAGTAACTCTTCCTTGGAAAGTTGAAATTGAGGGGCATTTATAAACCGGATGAACAATGGCCATGTACTATTTTGCTGATGATTTAAGTTCTAGATGAGTAAAAAGTGCTCAGTTATATACACAAACGGCACAACATTTGGAAAAAAGTAACATACACTGCAGTAGAAAAAAAATATTTTAAGTGCAAAACTGAAGTTTTCAGCTGCCTTGAGCTTAATACATTTTTAATAAAGGTCTCCTATAATTTTTATGTGACCGTGTACCTTCTCTAGCCACATAAATGAAAAATAAAATGTAAAAAAAAAAAAAAATATATATATATATATATTTATATATTAGCAGAGACTCTAGAGAATAAAATGGTGATCATTGCAATTTTTCATGTCACACTATTTCCGTTGCAGTCTTTCAAATGCAGTTTTTTTTGTAAGAAATTACACTTTCATGAAAAAAAAACAAACAGTAAAGTTAGCCCAATTTTTCTGTATAATGTGAAAGATGATGTTATGCAGAGTAAATGGATACTTAACATGTCACACTTTAAAATTGTGCACGCTGGTGGAATGGCGACAAACTAAGGTAATTAAAAATCTCCATAGGCGACGCATACCAATTTAGAATTACAGAGGAGGTCTAGCGCTATAATTATTGCACTTGCTCAAAGGATCGCGGTGATACCTCACCTCTTACGTGTGCATTCAGCCTCTGCGCGCAAACACGGAGGGGCGCTTTAAATTTTTAATTTTTTTACACTGCCCTTTTTTATTTTTTTATTTTTTTTATCACTTTTATTGCTGTCACAAGGAATTTAAACATACCGTATATACTCGAGTATAAGCTGAGTTTTTCAGCACATTTTTTTTTGTGCTGAAAGTGCCCCCCTCAGCTTATACTCGAGTCAAGCACTTTTCTGCAGCAAAGAGTGTCATTTTCCGAACCGAATTTGGGGCCCTGTATCTCATGGCCACTTGGAGCTAGGAACCCCAAATTCGGCGTAGAAACCCAGTGGAACTAGCACTACAACATATCCAAAGCTGGGGTTCCTAGAACCAAGTGGCCCCAAGATACGGGGCCCCAAAGTCGCTTCGGAAAATGTCATTCTCTGCTGCAGAAAAGTGCTTGACATTTTCCGAACCGAATTTTGGGCCCCGTATCTTGGGGCCACTTGGTGCTAGGAGCCCCAGCTTTGGATATGTTGTAGTGCTAGTTCCACTGGGCTTGCAATGTCATTTCGGGACCCTTTGGGTCCAGAGACCCCAAATTTTGGCTGCAGCTGGAGGGCATCTAGGAACCCTTAACTGCCGAGTTTGAAGTTTGGGGGACCTATGGCTGCAAATGGGTACAGTGAGGCTGCAGATGGGCATTGTTGACCCTCTTTTCCACTTACAGTAGCTGCGCATTTCTCACCCTAGGCTTATACTCAAGTCAATACGTTTCCCCAGTTTTCTGTGGTAAAATTAGGTGCCTCGGCTTATATTCGGGTCGACTTATACTCCAGTATATACGGTACCTTGTGACAGCAATAGTCATGTGTCAGGTATGTGTGTGTTTTCTTTTTAGGAATCTTAGGTCTATAAGACTACAAATCCCTTCTTGTGCACGTAAAGTGGAATTCCACCCAAAAGTGGAACTTCCCGCTTTAAGCACTCCTCACAACCCTTACATGCTACATTTGGCATGTCATTTTTTTTGGGGGGGTTACTAAGTTTTGACAGGTACTGAGCGGAAGTTCTTCTCTCTCCCTGCAATTTTCTGGGATACGTCACAGTTCCCAGAGGATTGCGTGCAGAGTGCGCTCCCGGCTGCAAGCCGCATGCTGTCACAGCCGGGTGCCAGCAGCAGGGGGGTGAGAAGTGAGGCTTTGGGACGGCTGGATCGTGGGACAGGTGAGTGTGTGTTTATTAAGTCAGCAGCTACACTTTTTGTACCTGCTGGCTTTTAATAAATGCAGAAATAGCTGGAACTCTGCTTTTAAAAGCATTAAAAATGTTTTGGCTGTTTTTAATTCTGACATTTTTTTGTAAATCTAGCGCCTTTTAAGGCTTCAGTAAACCGGAAGTGATGTCATTGCATCCGGGTTACTAGATCCAAGACCCAATCAAAGCCCATTTTGGCTTTGTTCAGGTCTCCGGCCAGCCAGCGGACATGTTGGCTGGTCGCTCGGGCCTCCCGGTGGGACAGAGGGGCCTAGGTGGCGTGGCGACAGGCGGCGAGTGGGAGGGGGGCTGCTTGCGATAACAGTCGAGCGGCTGCATCGGTTGTTCCTAGAAGAGAGCTGACCATCGGCTTTAAAAACGGTGCTGGGGTGATGCCTGCAGCTGCATATCACCCCGGCACAACCACCTGAAGCAGAATGACGGACAGGTATGTGATTTTACGTCAAGTGATTAATGAATTTTTGATAAAGGTCTTTTATAATTTTTATGCTTCCCCTTTGTGACTATGTGTGCCTTCTCTAGTGATAGAGAAGGCACACATCATCCATCATCCTAAAACATAGAGCAGGGCTCACCAAACTTTCTAAGCAAAGGGTCAGTTTACTGGCATTCAGGCTTTAGGGCTGGCTGGAATGTGGCCAGTGGGAGTAGAAAATGCCCCGGCATCATGGCCCCATTATTGATCATAATAAGGGGAATAGTGCCCCATTGTTAAGAATAATGCCCCAACGATGGTGTCAGTAGGGGGAATGGTGCCCCATCATTGGTGTCAAGTATATGTCGGAGCTATATAAATTTATAATATTAGTGTGTGACTGTGGGGGGACATTAGAGTGTAAGCTCCTCTGGTGCAGGGACTGATTGGACTGGCTCGGTGTTCTCTGTACATTGCTGTAGAATATATGGTGAGGGGTTAGCCTGTAACTTTCTCTGGAGAAGACTGATATAAATAGGTCAGAGCTGGCTGAGGAATAAGTTGGAAATGTATGTTCGTAAATTTATTAGGCAGGATCTTGAAGGGTCTACAGTGCCCAGTGGGCAAATCTTCCCGTTTTTTTTTTTTTTTTTTTTTTTTCTTTCCAATGACCCCCAAATAAATTCTGAATCCGCCCCTCAGGGCATACTTCAGGAGCCTGTAGAAACACAGCGGAATGCTATTTGTTTTGTGCAGCTTCCGGTCTCGGTGTCCCACTTTCCAGAGCGGCCGGCTGTGAAATGTCTGTGTTCTCTCTGTTCTCTGTGGTCAGTCTGTTTTTTTGTTTTTCTCACTTATCCAGAAAGCAGTGGAGGAAGAAATGGAATCGTTACAGTCCCGGGTAGAGTCTATACAACAAGTGCTCTCTGATCTTAAGATCCAGCTTTACGCCAAGTTTGGAAACAACATCAACCTGGAGGCGGAAGACAGCTAAATCATTTCAAATCAATATACATTTTTTTTTTTTTTTTTCTTAATATCTTTTATTTTATTGATTGCACATATGAAATATGAGGCCAGACTGCTTAATACCCCTTGATGCAGAACTGGATTTTGCAGCCCTAAGAACCACTTTCTAAAAGGCGTTCATCCATGTGAAGCAATGGCATCTCAGAATCTGATTGTACAATCTCCTTTTTAGATTCATTAACATCTGTTTAGTACATGGCCCTCTCGGAACAATTAATTTATTTTTGGTCCAATAGACTCCACCACTACACAAATGTTTGTCACTTTAATAGAGATTGTACAGTTTGGATCATAATGTTTTGAACGGCAGACAAGGTGAGACTGTGTCTTAATTCTGATTTTTTTTTTTTTTTAGAGACCCTGTCATCCTAGAATAGAGGTAAAATGCTAAAATGCTGACCCCCCATCTTTCCTCATTGGCTCACTGACAGGAGCCAATGGCTCCTGCTGCTGTCTCAGCCAATGAGGAGGGAGAGTCCCCAGACAGGGCGAAGCTCTTGTGCACATCACTGGATCGAGATGGAGCTCATGTAAGTATTGGGGGGGGGGGGGGGGGGGGGTGCTGCTGCACACAGAAATGCTTTTTATCTTAATGCATAGAATGCACCTTCTGCCTTTTACAACCACTTTTAAGCTGACCATGCATGCCACAACAGAATCCCACATCCATACAAACGAGCTTGATGGAGGAATCCTCACCCGCCCCCCCCCCCCTCCCCCTTATCCCCTCCTAATGACCCCCCCACCCCCCTCTTCCCCAGCAGGACATTGTAATCTGACAGCGGCTGCAGCCACTGATTGATGGGATTTCCAGCATGTCCCCTCGACAGAAATTGATTATACAATCGACTTATGTCAAAATTGGGGGGGCTCCACACTAATCAATGGGCCACGTTCGGTCATTGTATGGCCAGCATTATGCAGGCTGCAGCCCTGGAACAGAGAGAAGGGAGAAGACTTGGTACATGAGAGAGGTGAGTATTCTACTTCTTCTATTACAGGGAACTTCAGGTAGAATTTTTTTTATTTTTGGGGTCGACAGAGTCTTATTAAAGTGGAACTACGCTATCTCATCACCACAAACCAAAAAATTCAGTGTAAGGCTGGGCTCACATATATGTAGCGGGGTTTCAGAGCGGCAGTCCCGTTCCCGTTCACTGGTTCAAGTGCGATTCGGGTGCAAATTTGTACCTAGAAAGCACAAGACCCTTTTTTTTTTTATTTTTCTCATTCAAAGTTTTATTAAGAGAAAATGAAGGTGATAACATGCATATTTCGTAAATTGCTGATTTTTTTTTTATATATTAAACTGCACCACACATTAAAAACTCATCCAACTCACATGTATGTGAACCCAGCCTAATTCATTTTTAATATTCTAAACCAACTCCCCTATCCATTCATGTCTCTATACTTTGTTGCTGAGAAATCACTTTGAACCCCCCCCCCCCCCCCCCCCCGAGCATTGCAGGCCATGGCCGAGTAAGGGCAGATGATTTGTGCAGAATTTGCTCCCTTGAATCCATCTGCCCTTAGATCAGGCATGCAGGCAGGAGGGTGTTGAGTTGCATCTTGATATATGCAACTCAACTCCAATATGTGCTGATAAAAACCCTCCTGCCTTCCTTGAAGACTCCTGGAATGTATGACAGCATTTTGGCCTAGACCACAAACCAGGAAGTATCTGAAGAAATATAAAAACAAAACAAAAAAAAAAGTTTAAAACAAGCAAATATAATATACCTTCCTATCTATTTATTAATACTAGCAGCATGAGGATTAAAAGTAGTCAATGTTGTTTGAGAGAGTAAAGTTCCACTTTAGTCCCCCCCATTCACAGCAGTGCAATTTGTGCCTATGGAACCGTTCAAATTAATACAAGCCACACCCATTTGAATGATTACCATAGGTGTGAATAGGGTGCGACTTGTCATGTGATTTTGAACTTTGGAAAAGTTTCTTTTACTATCTTTGGCGATTTTCATGTGCTACTTGCATTGACATCTGCACATGAAATCACACAGATGTTGGCAAAAACCGTACATGAAATCGCACTGACCGGCGCCTTTTGAAGTAGCGTGATTTTCAAAGCCGCGTTCGGTGTGAACCAGGGCTTAAGATCGAAGTAAGACTTCCTCACCTTCTTGTCTGCCTCTTAAGCTGTGTCTGTTTTATGTTCACAAGAACTCTGCTGAAAATACATTCTCTCTTCTCATAGGAAATCGTGCAACAAACATTATTATTATTATTATAACATGGAATGCGTTCTTCAGACTCTGCTTTGAAAAGTGCACTCTGTTCATTTTTTTTATGGCAATGTATGAATTTCAAATTTATTAAATCATTTGCTGCCATTTGGAAATGTGTTTTTTTGTTTGTTTTTGTTTTTAACTGAATCCTTATATAATTGGTTATCCCTGAATGGATACGTCTTTTATAAGGCCTGGTTCACACCTAATGCATGTCTTAGTGCGTTTTCAGTTTTTCACAAACGCACTACAGTCCATATAACATGGGTTCCTAGGGATGTAGTTCACATCTGTGCAATTTATGGAAAGGGGCCAGGGACTTGTTTTTTGGTTCCATAGACTTCAGTGGATAAAAAAATGTGTATTGAAAAAAACGCAAAACGTACCTGGAATATGCAACCTGCATAGGTGTGAATCGGGCCTAAATCTCGAGGTTGCACGTACTAGGAGTCATCGATTTGTGTCTTTTGTTGTAGGCTGATACACTATATTGTCAAAAGTATTGGGACGCCTGCCTTTACACAAACTTTAATGGCCTCCCAGTCTTAGTCCGTAGGGTGTACAAAGCAAGGTCCATAAAGACCTGGATGAGTGAGTTTGGGGTGGAGGAACTTGGCTGGCCTGCACAGAGTCCTGATTTCAACACGATAGAACACCTTTGGGATGAATTAGGGCGGAGACTGCAAGCTAGGCCTTCTCGTCCAACATCAGCGCCTGACCTCACAAATGCTCTTCTGGAAGAATGGTCAAACATTCCCATAGACACACTCCTAAACATTGTGGACGGCCTTCCCAGAAGAGTTGAAGCTGTTATAGCTGTAAAGGGTGGGCCAACTCAATATTGAACCCTACAGACTAAGACTGGGATGCCATTAAAGTCCATGTGCGTGTAAAGGCAGACGTCCCAATACTTTAGGTAATATAGTGTATATCCATCTGCGTTTTTGGATTACAGGTTTTGCTGGGTTCTGTGGTGTGGGGTTGGTGACATAGAACATCCTATAGATGACCTGAGTGGAGAGACTCGGCCAGGATTGGACACTCACTTTTGTTCTATTGTTTAGGTGCTATAGCCCAACTGTATAATAATGAAACATCTGACATAGACCGTATCTAAACCTTGTTTGACAGACGGCATTCATGAAATCACCGCCTGTAGCATTTACTCTTGTAAATGTATTCTGTAAATGCAAAATAAAATAGCATTCTGCCTTTTCAGATCCTTTTTCTTCTATTTTTTTTTTTTTTTTTATTTATCTTTTGTCCTTCCAGTTTTAGAAAAGCATTTAAAAAAAAAAAAAACAACTTCTTAGCGTTATGCAATTTTAATGTCCCAAAGACTGCGGTGCTTTCTGAAGCAGTGCTTCGGGTGTTAACATTTTAATGCCTTGTTTGCAGTTCTCCAAAACTTCCGGCCTCCCGACGCACCAAGTACAATAATAAACTTGTGAGAAATGAAAATTCTGTTTTGTGGTGTTTTTTACTGGTAAATAAAAATGTTCAGTAAATGTTTGGGTCTATTTAGACATTGTTCATGGCAAAGGTTTATTAATTCATTAGAAGGCAGAACAGATACACAGTAACCGCTTCAGCTCCAGAAGATTTACCCTCCCCCCCCCCCCCTTTCCTGACCAGGCCATTTTTTTTTTTTTTTTTTCAATATGGCGCTCTGTTACATTAACTGACAATTGCACAGTTGAGCGATGCTGCACCCAAATAATGCTTTCTTTTTTGGTCACCTCTGCAGTTTTTATTTTTTGTGCTATTAACAAAAAAACATTGACCACTTTGAAAAAAAAAAAAACTTTTTTTTTTTTTAAATTTCTCCTATAAAACATATCCAATAAAAAAAAGAAATCAAATTTCTTTATCAATTTAGGCCAATATGTATTCTGCTACATATTTTTTGGTGGTAAAATTCCCAAGAAGCGTATATTGATTGGTTTGCACAAATGTTATAGCGTCTACAAACTATGGGATAGATTTATGGAATTTTAATTTTTTTTTACTAGTAATGGCGGAGATCAGCGATTTATAGCGGGACTGCGACATTGTGGCAGCCAATTCTGACACTAACGACACTTTTTGGGGACCAGTGACACTAATACAGCGATCAGTGCTATAAAATATTCTGTCACTGTACTAATGACACTGGCAGGGAAGGGGTTAATATCAGGGGCGATCAAGGGGTTTAATGTGTCCCTAGGGAGTGCTTTCTAATTGTGGGAAGACCGAGATCCGTTCTACCTCTCTCAGGAACGATTGGTGGGTCCCAGCGGACCTCGGGCACTAGTCCTCCCACTGACACCAATGATGGGGCACTAGTCCCTGACACCAATGATGGGGCGCTGTTCCTCCCACTGACACCGATGATGGGGTACAGTTCCTTCCACTGACACCAATGATGGGGCACTAGTCTTCCCACTGACACCAATGATGGGGCACTAGTCCCTGACACCAATGATGGGGCGCTGTTCCTCCCACTGACACCGATGATGGGGTACAGTTCCTTCCACTGACACCAATGATGGGGCACTAGTCTTCCCCCTGACACCGATGATGGGGCACTGTTCCTCCCACTGACACCGATGATGGGGCACTATTCCTCCCACTGACACCAATAATGGGGCACTATTCCTCCCACTGACACCAATAATGGGGCACTATTCCTCCCACTGACACCAATAATGGGGCACTATTCCTCCCACTGACACGATGATGGGGCACTATTCCTCCCCCTGACACCAATGATGGGGCACTATTCCTCCCACTGACACCAATGATGGGGCACTATTCCTCCCACTGACACCAATGACGGGGCACTTTTCCCACTGACACCAATGACGGGGCACTATTCCTCCTACTGACACCAATGATGGGGCACTATTCCTCCCACTGACACCAATGATGGGGCACTATTCCTCCCACTGACACCAATGACGGGGCACTATTCTTCCCACTGACACCAATGATGGGGCACTATTCCTCCCACTGACACCAATGATGGGGCACTATTCCTCCCACTGACACCAATGACGGGGCACCATTCTTCCCACTGACACCAATGATGGGGCACTATTCCTCCCACTGACATCAATGATGGGGTACAGTTCCTCCCACTGACACCGATGATGGGGTACAGTTCCTTTCACTGACACTAATGATGGGGCACTAGTCTTCCCACTGACCCCAATAATGGGGCACTATTCCTCCCACTGACACGATGATGGGGCCCTATTCCTCCCACTGACACCAATGATGGGGCACTATTCCTCCCACTGACACCAGTAATGGGGCACTATTCCTCCCACTGACACCAATGATGGGGGCACTATTCCTCCCACTGACACCAATGATGGGGCACCATTCTTCCCACTGACACCAATGATGGGGCACTGTTCCTCCCACTGACACCAATGATGGGGCACTGTTCCTGCCACTGATACCAATGACGGGGCACTATTCCCACTGACACCAATGATGGGGCACTTTTCCTCCCACTGACACCAATGATGGGTCACTATTCCTCCCACTGATACCAATGATGGGGCACTATTCCCACTGACACCAATGATGGGGCACTTTTCCTCCCACTGACACCAATGACGGGGCACTATTCCCACTGACACCAATGATGGGGCACTTTTCCTCCCACTGACACCAATGATGTGGCACTATTCCTCCCACTGACACCAATGACGGGGCACTATTCCCACTGACACCAATGATGGGGCACTTTTCCTCCCACTGACACCAATGATGGGGGCACTATTCTTCCTACTGACACCCATGATGGGGGGCACTATTCCTTCCACTGACACCAATGATGGGGCACTATTCCTCCCACTGACACCGATGATGGGGCACTATTCCTCCCACTGTCACCAATGATGGGGCACTATTCCTCCCACTGACACCAATGATGGGGTACAGTTCCTTCCACTGACACTAATGATGGGGCACTAGTCTTCCCACTGACCCCAATAATGGGGCACTATTCCTCCCACTAACACCGATAATGGGGGCACTATTCTTCCCAATGACACCGATAATGGAGCATTATTCCTCCCACTGACACCAATGATGGGGCACTATTCCTCCCACTGGCACTGATGGTGGGGGCACTATTCTTCCCACTGACACCGATAATGGGGCACTATTCCTCCCACTGACACCAATGATGGGGCACTATTCCTCCCACTGACACCGATGATGGGGCACTATTCCTCCCACTGACACTGATGATGGGGGTACTATTCCTTCCACTGACACCAGTAATGGGGCACTATTCCTCCCACTGACACCAATAATGGGGCACTATTCCTCCCACTGGCACCGATGATGGGGGCACTATTCCTCCCACTGACACCAAAGTGCAGCGAACCTCTCACGGAAAAATGTTGGTACACTTCTATGTACCTACTCTGTGGCCAAAGCACAGTGGAGCAATGTGAAGCCGCCCTTCATGTGAGTGTAAACTCCCACTAGTCCCATATTAAGGTCACTAGTCTCACTCTAGAGTAATATTTGCACAAGGATCTTTCCCCCAATAGTCTCACGCCAAGTCCGACTCTCACTAGTCTTACACAGGAGTTGGATACCCACTAGTCCCAAGTTCAGGGTTTGACCCCCCACTAGTTTTACACCATGTCAGACTCACACTATTCTCACACTAGGGTTGGACCCCCCACTAGTCTCAAACCAGGGCCTTACCCCCACTAGTTTCATGCAGGGTCAGACTCACACTAGTCTCACACTTGGGTTGGACCCCCACAAGTCCCAAGCAGGTGTCGGTCCCTCCATAAATCCCACTCCAGGGTTGGGCCCCCACTAGTTTCACACCGGGTCAGACACACTAGTTTCACACTGGTGTTGGACCCCCCACAAGCCCCACACTGGGGTTGGTCCTACAAAAGCCCCACGCCGGAGTCTTATCCCAATAATTTCATGCCAGGGCCTGCCCCAACTAGTTTTACCCTGGGTCAGACTCACACTAGTATCACACTGGGGTTGGACCCCCACTAGTTTCACACTGGGGCAGACTCACACTAGTCTCACAATGGGGTTAGGCACCCACAAGCCCTACGCCGGGGTTGGTCCTACACAAGCCCCACTCCGGGGTCTGACTAGTCTCATGCCAGGTCTCATGCCAGGGTCTGACCCCCACTAGTTTAACACCGGTTTGGACCACCACAAATCCCACTCCAGAGTTGGACCTCCTCTAGTTTCACTCCAGGTTAGACTCACACTGGGGTTGGACCCCCACAAGCTCCACGCTGGGGTTGGTCCTACACAAGCCCCACGCCAGGGTCTGACCCCCTCTAGTTTCACAATGGGTCAGACTCGCACTAGTCTTGCACTGGGGTTGGACCCCCACAAGTCCCACGCCGGGGTCAGTCCCCCAAAAATCCCACACCAGGGTTGGACCCCCACTAGTTTCACGCTGGGTCAGACTCACGCTAGCCTCACACTGGGGTTGAACCCCCACAAGCATCACACTGGGATTGGTCCTACACAAGCCCCACACCGGGGTCTGACCCCCCACTAGTTTTACAGCGGGTCAGACTTGCACTAGTCCCACACTGGGGTTGGACCCCCACAAGCCCATGCCGTCTGACCCCGACAAGTTTCACACTGGGTAAGACTCACGCTAGTCTTACACTGGGGTTAGCCCCCCCCACTAGTTGCACACTGGAGTGGACCCCCACTATTCTCACACAAGGTTTGGACCCCCACTTGTCTTATGCTTCATTTTTTTTTTTTTTATTTAAATCAGTAGCCCAATATTTCAAATCATTTATCTCCCACTGCAATGCTCACCTCTTCACCAGTGCTATCTACTACAGACTGACCACTGCAGTCCATCTCTGGTCCTATCTCGGTTAGATGATGTCCATGTCATTCAGCCCACTTTTGAGTACAGGGTGTCTTGTCATTATTTTTGTTGTTCTCTAAAAATTATTATTTTCAAATAATTTTATTGTAAAGTTTTACACTTTTAAGCTTAGACCCTGTGCATTTTAGGATGCTGTACCTTCGCGTAAGAGAATTCAGACATTTGACTTGGGTTGTCCTTTAACATATGATATGTACACAGCGCCGTCTCCTGTAATGCTGGTCTAATGCCGGGGACAGTCATTATGTACGCTCTGCAAGTCAAGGCGAACATGGACATACTATAAGAACTGCACGTTACTCCTTCACATTTCTATCAAAAAGCAGGAGGTCCATTGCCGTTCTAAAATCGGTGTAACCAATTCCCGGGCATTACATTTTCTTATTTCCTCGGAGTGCCATTCCATTCTCGCACATTACCTCCATTACAACAACATAATCTACATTTAAATATGACATTTCTGGAGAAAACGCATCCATTTTTATTTTATGTATTTGTTTTGTGATTACATTGGTTCTGACATTGGGACCCCCAGGCTAGAAAGCGCTGAAATACCCAGTGTAGATAATTGACTGAGTGCATAAGCTGAGTGCGCGGCACGTCGAGAACCGTCAGCGTGAAATTGTTTAAAGGGAGGCAGTAGAATCAAAACCTTGTGTAAGAGCCTCTCGGATCTCCGCCTAGAGGAAGCCTGAGGCGCTTCCATTCCTCCTGCATCAATTTAGATTCTGGAAAATCACTGGCGAGCTCAGCCTTCTTTTTCCTAATGTCATAGCTCTGTGCGATATTACGTTAAGTATTTCTACAAATCCCAGGCTTAGACTTTTGTTTATAGATACTTAGGAAAAGGTGTGTAGATTTAACTTCCAGTCTGCGCCTTTGGCTGGTTTTTGTTTGTGGTATTGTTCTTTCTTATCAATGAAAAACTAAACCCAAAACAAACATGTAATATATTGCAGCTCAACAATCTTTAGATGTGGTAGTGTCATGGTCAGATGGTCAGAAGTCAGGCTCGGAGACCAGTAGCTAAAGCAGTAGAGAGGCTCCCACCAACCAGCAGGATAGATATACAAGCAGGTCACCCTGGCAGATGACAAGGGCTCACTCGATGTGCGGGGTCTAAGCACTAACCGCCATTCCCCAGAGCTCCTGATGGTGGAGATGGGTTTTGCTGCCTGTTAGTGCCAGGTGATGGTCCTCAGTATCGATCCACCAGGAGGTGAGCAAGCTGGGGTCCAGTAGCAGATATAGCCGGTAGGGATCAAGCAGAAGCGTAGTCAGTAAACAAGCCAAAGGTTGATAACAAGTGGTTGCAGGTTGGGTTCAAGCAAAAGTGTAGTTGGTAAATAAGCCAAAGGTCGGTAACAAGTGGTTGCAGGTTGGGCTTAATATTATTATTATTATTTTTCAGGATTTATATAGCGCCAACAGTTTACGCAGCGCTTTACAATATAAAAAGGATACAATACAGTTATAATACAATAAAATACAAGAGGATTAAGAGGGCCCTGCTCAGAAGAGCTTACAATCTAATAGGGTGGGGCAGGTGGTACAAAAGGTTGTAACTGTGGGGAATGAGCTGGTGGAAATGGTAGGAGATTAGTTGGAGACGTGATAGGCTTTCCTGAAGAGATGAGTTTTCAGGGATCGCCTGAAGGTAGCAAGAGTAGGGGATAGCTGGATAGATGGAGGTAGCGAGTTCCAGAGGTAGGGAGAGGCTCTGGAGAAATCCTGGAGACGAGCATGGGAGGAGGAGATGAGAGAGCTTGAAAGCAGGAGGTCTTGAGAGGAGCGGAGAGGTCGATTTGGATGATATTTGGAGACAAGATTAGTGATGTAGCTCGGGGCAGAGTTGTGAATTGCTTTGTATGTTGTGGTTAGTATTTTGAATTTAAAGTGGAGTTCCACCCAAAAGTGGAACTTCCACTCATTAGATTCCTCCCCCCCTCCGGTGACACAGTTGGCACCTTTCAGGGGGGAGGGGGGTACAGATACCTGTATATTACAGGTATCTGTACCCACTTCCGGCATAGATATCCGCAGAATCTGCGGGTATTTACGCCACATCCTGTTCCCCCCCCGCTGCCTGCTGGGAAACACACGGGTCCCAGAGGCAGCAGGGACCATCCGTATTGCGCTGCGCGACTCGCGCATGCGCAGTAGGGAACCGGGAAGTGAAGCCGCACGGCTTCACTTCCTGATTCCCTTTCCGAAGATGGAGGCGGCAGCACCCGAGGAAGAAGAGACGCTTCGGCCTCGGGTGCCGACATCGCGGGCGCCCTGGACAGGTAAGTGTCCATGTTTTAAAAGTCAGCAGCTGCAGTATTTGTAGCTGCTGACTTTTAAAAAAATTTTTTTTAGGTGACACTCCGCTTTAATTCGCTGGGTGATTGGAAGCCAGTGCAGGGATTGGAGTAGAGGGTTGGCAGACACTGAGCAGTTGGTAAGGTGGATAAGTCTGGCAGCAGCATTCATGATAGACTGAAGAGGGGATAGCCTGTGGAGAGGTAAGCCAATGAGAAGGGAGTTGCAATAGTCAAGGCGAGAGATAACAAGGGAGTGAATGAGGAGCTTGGTGGTTTCATTTGTTAAAAAGGGGCGAATTTTAGAGATGTTACGAAGGTGAATTCTACAAACTTTTGACAACGATTGGATTTGAGGCTGAAATGACAAGTCAGAGTCTAGGATTACACCTAGTACCCTGGCGTGAGGGGAGGGACTGATGGTTGCATTGTTGATTTTGAAGGAAAAGTCATGGAGGGGTGCACGGGCGGGCGGGAATATTAATAGCTCCGTTTTAGAGAGATTTAGTTTAAGGAAGTGGTGCGACATCCATGCTGATCAAGCAAAAGCGAGGTCAGTAAACAAGCCAAAGGTCGGTAACAAGCGGTTGCAAGTTAGGATCAAGCAGAAGAGTATTCAGTAAACAAGCCAAAGGTCAGTAACAAGTGATTGCAGGTAGGGATCAAGCAGAAGCATAGTCGGTAAACAAGCCAAAGGTCAGTAACAAGTGGTTGCAGGTTGGGATCAAGCCGAAGCGTAGTTGGTAAATAAGCCAAAGGTCGGTAACAAGTGGTTGCAGGTTGGGATCAAGCAAAAACGTAGTCAGTAAACAAGCCAAAGGTCGATAACAAGTTGTTTCAGATTGGGATCAAGCAAAAGCTTAGTCAGTGAACAAGCCAAAGGTCGGTAACAAGTGGTTGCAGGTTGGGATCAAGCAGAAGAGTTGTCAGTAAACAAGCCAAAGATCGGTAACAAGTGGTTGCAGGTTGGGATCAAGCAGAAGCGTAGTCAGTAAACAAGCCAAAGGTCAGTAACAAGTGCTTGCAGGTTGGGATCAAGCCAAAGCGAAGTTGAAGAGCAAGCCAAAGGTTGGCAATGAGTGGTATGGTAGCTACGGATGACAGCAAGAGTGACAAGAGCGACATATTGGCTGGAGAGAGCACAATAATCTGGCAAAGAGGAAGTGCAAAGGCACGGCTTAAATAAGAAGTTCATAGGAGTACTAAAGAGTTGAATTTTTAAGAGAAATAAGGCAAGGTGACACCAGACTAATCCCATTGTGTAGGACCCTCCAAGAGATAGCCAACAGACAGAAACAATAGGTGACTCAATTAAAGCGGAGGTTCACACAAAAATTGAACCTCCGCTTTTCTGAACCCTCCCCCCTTTGGTGTCACATTTGGCACCTTTCAGGGGGGGAGGGGGGTGCAGATACCTGTATAAGACAGGTATTTGCACCCACTTCCGGCATAGACTCCCACGGGAGTCTACGCCCCCTTCCGTCCCCACCGCGCTGTCTGCTGGGACACACACGGGTCCCAGAGACAGCGGGGACCAGTTAGGAAGCGCAGCGCGACTTGCACATGCGCAGTAGGGAATCGGGAAGTGAAGCGCAGCGCTTCACTTCCTGATTCCCTTACAGAGAATGGTGGCGGCAGCACCCGAGGACCGAGGGACGATTCGGTCTCTGGTGCCGACATCGCTGGACCCTGGGACAGGTGAGTGTCCTTATTTTTAAATTCAGCAACTGCAGTATTTGTAGCTGCTGAGTTTTAATTTTTTTTTTTTCGCGGGACTCCCTCTTGGGAATGCACACAATGTGAGAGACGCACATAACATAAACAGTGATCCCACCCCACCTCAGACTGGCCGGCACCCGTCTACAACAGTCTATGAGACCAACTCATACAATGTTCCAGCAGTCTGATACAGTGGAATTAATTTATCTTCATAGATTTTTGAGGGAGAT
The DNA here is from genome assembly GCF_042186555.1 of Aquarana catesbeiana. Taxonomy (NCBI): domain Eukaryota; kingdom Metazoa; phylum Chordata; class Amphibia; order Anura; family Ranidae; genus Aquarana; species Aquarana catesbeiana. The sequence goes on from NC_133335.1 coordinate 11,056,304, forward strand.
TGTTAATAAATATTTCTGTCCCAAGTGAAGGAGCCTCTCCAACCCAGTCTGCAAGAGGGCCACCATATTCCCTGTGATCATTAACCTGTACAAGATTAATATTACACCTTTTCAACCACTCTAGAAGAGAAGCTTTATTGTCCTTATTCAGAGAATGAATCCAAGCCTCGCTCCCAGCGTTCATCACATGGTCTATCATTGGAGAATGATCTGCTCTCTCCATGGGCCATAATCAATCAGTAGGAGGCATGCCCCTAGTCCTCTCCAAAAGCCCCTGTCCTGGTTGGATCTGTCACAGGTGACATCACTGTTTTTCAAAGATATAGTACAGTGAATGAGTGTTGTCACCCTAGAACAGAAAGTGTGTTAGTTATGACACCAGCAGCTGTATAGCTGCTAATTGCTTCCAAATAACCCCATATGTTACTAAAATATAAAAATGTCTCTGGCAGGGAAAAATATATATATTTTTTTGTATAAAGTAGGTGTGGGGGTTTGCAGTCCTACCAGGCTTTTATTGTTTGGGGTGCATACACAGGAGGCGCTAATGTCATGGATATGCAGTGATGTTTGTCTGTCAGGTTACCTCTCCATGTGTTCAGCTTTAGAGGCCAGCCACTCTCACCTGGCTGCTTAAGTAATCTCTCTTCAAAGCATGGCTCCACCCCAGCCCCTATCAGGGAACTCTATATTAACCTGTGCACTGCAAGTCAGCCTTGCTGATCAATATTGTGTTTTTGGCTTCCATGTGCTACTTTCTCTGTGTGCTATGTCTGATTCCAACCGATCTTGGCTTGTTCTTGACTATTCTTACCTGCTTGCTACCCCGACCTTTAGCTATCTCCTAACTATCCTTACCTGTTTGTTGCCCCGACTTTTGGCTATCTGCTTCCTCTCTACCTCTCTGTAGTCTACCGTGAGCGTGAGCTGGGAGGCCCTAGGGGTCACGATCTGGAGCCAGACTACAGCTAAATCCATCCCCACCACTAGGGGCCCCTGGTGAACACCCGCTGGCTCTTAGATTCCAAGCCCTGGGAAATCTCATGCTCTAGCGCCCAGTGTCATCTGTGTTGGTACTACAGAGTACCTGCTCTCCTGTATCACCTAGAGCTCCATCCGCAGCAGTCAGCCGTAGGGTCCACTACCTTGCGGTACACTCCAGACCCCAACAGGGTGCATCTGTCACCTGGACTCAGGTGACCTGACAGTTTGATCAGCCATGGTCCCAGCTGACATGCCTCTACCCGCAGATAATCCATTACAGGGCATAGTCCGCAGACTTGAGACCCAGGAATCAAATAAGACTCAGGAGGTGATGCGATTTCTCTAGGATCTGGCTTCCTACTTCGAGCAGCTTCAGGCCTCCTTGGGAACCCCGAGTCAGCAACCTCAAGTACAATCGGCGGCTGCACCTATTCCGGTCGCAATCGCAGCCACACATTCACTACAAATTCCAGCTCCATCCCATTTCTCTGGGGACTCCAAGGCCTACAGGGTGTTCCTCAGCCAATGCACCATTCATTTTGAGCTCCAGCCTCAAAACTTCCTGTCTGATCGGGCAAAGTTAGCGTATATAATTTCCCTCCTTTACGGTGAAGCTTAAGCCTGGGCTGCCCCCCTGTGGGAGAAGAATGATCCTATGGTTTCCAGCCTGTCCGACTTCTTGAAGCTCTTTCGTAACATCTTTGAGGAGCCGGCTCAGGTTTCCTCAGTGGCCAGTGCCCTTTTACATCTTCGCCAAGAATCTTCTTTAGTGGGACAATAAGCTCTTCAGTTCCGTATCCTCACAGCTAAGATGAGCTGGAACAATGAGGCCCTGTTTGCAACCTTTTTACATGACCTCTCTGACCGAGTGAAAGACGAATTAGCGGAACCATCCCCGCCAGTCTGCACGATGTAATTTCCTTGTGTAACCAGATCGACATTCTTTTTCAGGAGAGGTGCCTAGAAAAAAGACGCCAGCACTCCCTGGGCCCTAGCCAGTCTGAGCTTTCCTCCCTTCACCCCATGGAGCATCTTCTGCCTGTTGAGGAACCTATGCAGCTGGGCCGGACCAGGCTAACCCCGAAGAACGTGCTAGGCAGAGAACTCTGGGCTTGTGTCTCTATTGTGGCGGCAAGGGTAATTTTCATGACTCCTGCTTGCTTCATCTGGGAATTCCTCGGGTCTAATACATCTGGAAGGTGATGAATGGAAAACTGCATTTAACACTAGAGACGAGCATTACGACTACCTAGTTATGCCTTTTAGTTTGTGTAATGCTCCAGCTATATTCCAAAACATTGTCAATTAAATCTTCAGGGATCTGCTGTATCAGTTTGTTGTCATCTATTTGGATGACAATCTCATCTTTTTGGAAAATCTGCTTGTCCACAGAAACCATGTTGGCACTGTACTTCAGCACCTTAAAGAGAATAATCTGTATACCAAGCTGGAGAAATGTTCTTTTGAATGATCTGAGGTCCTGTTTCTGGGATGCTTTGTCTTGAGTTTGGGTCTTCGTATGGATCCTGGAAAGGTCTTGGCCATTACCAACTGGCCTCTTCCTGCTAGCCTCAAGGCCACACAGCGCTTTCTTGGGTTCACAAATTATTATAGGCAGTTCATAAGGAATTACTCTTCCATTGCTGCTCCTATTATCGCTTTGGCCAAGAAGGGTGCGAATACCAAGGACTGGCCCCCTGAAGCTGTCTCTGCATTTAACGACCTGAAACAGACCTTTGTTTCTGGACCTCTCTTGAGGAGACCTAATCCTGGAGATCCATTTTTTATTGAAGTGGACGCTTCTTTAATGGGGGTGGGAGCTGTGTTTCCTCAATCCTTTGAGAAGAGACGTCAACCATGTGCGTTCTTCTCCAAAACATTTTTTCAGGCAGAGAGAAATTGCTATCGGCGATCGGGAACTTCTTGCAATTAAATTGGCGTAAGAGGAGTGACGTCATCTCTTGGAGGGTTCCCCTCACTCCATAACGATTTTTACTAATCACAAGAATCTACAGTACCTACGGAATGCTAAATGTCTGAATCCCAGACAGGCCAGGTGGAGTCTTTTCTTTTCCCGTTTTAATTACATGATTACTTACAAACCTGGTCCCTGCAACTGTCGGGCTGATGCATTCTCTAGGTCATTTGACACTTTAGACGAGGAGTCCACCCCTGAACCTGAGCCGATTGTTCCGACCTCATGCATTGTTGCCCATTCTACCACCTTGGAGTCAATAATTCCTCCTGGCAAGACCTTTGTCCCCACCAAGCTAAGAGCTAAAATCCTTCGTTGGGGACATGATTCCAAGGTGGCAGGTCATGCTGGGTTCCTCCGATCCTTCCTGCTCATTAGTCATCACTACTGCTGGCTTAATCTCCGCTCGGATGTCTAAGACTACGTTAAGGTTTGTCATGCCTGTGCTCAGTCTAAATCCTCCACACAAGCCCCTGCTGGTCTTCTCATGCCCTTGCCCATTCCTAAGGAGCCCTGGTCTCACATTGCCATGGATTTTATCACCGATCTCCCACTGTCAGAGAATTATACAGTCATTTGGGTGGTAATAGATCAGTTCTCCAAGATGGCTCATTTTGTTCCTCTTCCTGGTCTTCCTTCTGCTCCTGCCTTGGTTACCATTATTGTTCGAGAAATTTTTTGCCTCCACGGGGTTCCTTCTCATATTGTTTCTGACAGGGGCATTCAATTTACATCTTGTTTTTGGAGAGCCTTTTGCAAATCTCTCAATGTTGTCTTGGAGTTAGAGGTCTTTCTTCGCACCTTAGTCTCTGCTCATCATGACGATTGGTCCTCTCTACACCCATGGGCAGAATTCTCTCACAACAATCATGTAAATACCAGTTCTCAGAAAACACCCCTTTTAATAGTTTATGTAAAAAAAACATCAACTCCCTCTTCCCATGACCTGTTCTCCAGATATTCCAGCTTTGGCTACGGCTCAGGAGTCTTTTAATTCCATTTGGGGTGACGTTCATGATTCCCTCCGGACAGCTGCTGACAAATTCAAAGGCTTTGCCGACCACCGCAGACATAAACCTCCTTCTCTACAGCCAGGGGACAAGGTCTGGCTCTCCACCAGAAACATCAAGCTCCAAGTTGCTTCCCTGAAGTTTGCCCCAAGATTCATAGGGTCATACAAAGGAAGGGAGGATGGATGGAGCCAAATACAGGGCAATCTTAGAAGAAAGCCTTTTAGAGTCTGCAAAAGACCTGATACTGGAATGGAGGTTCACCTTCCAGCAGGACTAAGACTCTGAACATAGAGCCAGAGCTACAATGGAATGGTTTAGAGCAAAGCATATTCATGTGTTAGCAGATAATCCAAAAGACCGCGCTAAATTAAATGAAAATACTAGTAAATAAAAATATACATTGAATTGTAAATTGTGCTAAAAATCAATCTGTAAAGTGACCACAAAATAATGATAATAGAATAAATAAAAAATGACAATAATTGGAAAATGTGAGAAATAATGAAAAGTCCCAAATGAAATAAAATATTAAACACCAAATATCAAAAGTGACTGAAAAATAAATAGGGATGGTTGGAGGAGAAAAAGTCCTTAGGAGCCAAGACAAATAGGAATGTGATCTTAAATGCTCATCAACCGACACCTAGTGAGAAATCCTCCACCTTAATAAATGCACGCTTACCAGAGGTAAGCTAAAAATCAGCTTATCTGTGGATATCCACTCAAGGGGAACGACACCTCCAATCTCCTCACAGGGTAGGGGCAGACAGGATCTCTCAGTCCGGTGGATTCAAATGATAAGCAGGGGGGACCTTCATCCATTCGACCACTAGTCCAATCAAGGAGATCTGCAGAGGAGTCACTGGTCCTTAACCTACAGTATCTATTGCTTCTTTACAGACTGTAGGTCATGACACAGGAAGGAGTTGACCATATTCATGTGTTAGAATGGCCCAGTCACAGTCCAGACCTAAATCACATTGAGAATCGGTGAGAAAACTTGAAAATTGCTGTTCACAGACGCTTTCCATCCAATCAGACAGAGCTTGAGCTATTTTGCAAAGAAGAATGGGCAAAAATGTCCCTCTCTAGATGTGCAAAGCTGGTAGAGACATCCCCAAAAAGACTTGTAGCTGTAATTGTAGAGAAAGGGGGTTCTACAAAGTATTGACTCCGGGGGGGCGCCATACAAATGTGCCCCCCACACTTTTCACATATTTATTTGTAATAAAGTGTGAAAATCATTTATTATTTTCCTTCTACTTCACAATTATGTGCCACTTTGTGTTGGTCTATCACATAAAATCCAAATAAAATATATTTACATTTTTGGTTGTAACATGACAAAATGTGGAGAATTTCAAGGGGTGTGAATACTTTTTCAAGACCCTGTAAGTATAAGGGAGGAGGAAATCCTGTAGCACAAACATTTTTTTTTTTTTTTACCTTAATGCATGGAATGCATTAAAGTAAAAAACCTTAAGGCTTTACAATTTTGACGGTCCTATGACTCCATCCATCAATGTATTGTTAGATATGCTAATGCGGCAGTGGAATGCGTTCTCTCAACGCATATCTCTAAAGTATTTTTAATGGATGATTAATAAATGTCATACTTTGATTTTACATGTAATGTCTGTGCACCTTATAATTCCACTATGAAGTGGAAAATGATTTGGTATTTTAGATGTGGTACCTCCCCTATATAATAAAAACAGCTCACTTGTAAATATTCTTCGATGTTGAAACTGAGTCAAAATGCAACCTTTCTTAGCATGTTTTCACCCTGAAATTGTGTGTGCAGAATTCCGGCACCTAACTATAACTGAAATTCCGGCTTCCAAAACAGAAAAATAAAACGGTATTTTTTTTTTTTTTTTATATATGCCAGATTCTAAATGTTCTGCAAAATCACAGGTCAAAACATTTGCAGGTCATTTCTCCTATTCAAACTACTTTGCTGAGCAAAACGATGCGCAGAATAGTAAAAAGATGAGACTTGAAGCTGAGAATAGAATTTTCCGCCAGTGCAGCTCCTTATTGATCGCTTCAAGAATGAGGAGTTACAGGATCTTATAAATGATAAAAGATCTTCTAGTGTTCAGGTCAGGCTTCCAGTTGTATATTTTTTCTATAAATATTTATGGATACATTTGCCTCAAAATAAGAACAGCAAAAGGGGACGTTTATGATATACAGTCATGAATGGTTGGGATTATTTGTACTTTCTTTTTTAAAAGCCCAACCCTGGGCTCCTGGGCTCCTCTCCTCGAATGACCATTTGGCCACTCAGGCACTGCCCGGGGGTCCCGGGCCACTAGGGGGCCCCATTGCCAGCCTCAGCAAAACCAGGGACAGTATGTAAAAATCTGTGTTTTTTTTACATCTGTCTCTGAAATGTCCCTTACCCACATCCTTTTGGTCTAAAAACCCTGAGATTATAGCTGCCCCACCTCTCCAGTACCTTCTCAGCCAATAGAAACATGTCTGTGTATACTGTGTGTACATGTATGTGTATACTGTGTGATTGTATACTGTGTGTGTTTGTGTATACTGTGTGGCCCCATAATCTCTGATTGCCTGGGGGCCCATAATCTCCTATTGCCCGGGGGCCCCATGAGTTGTCAGTCCGCCCCTGGCTTCTCTAAGTACTTACCCTTGACCACTAGAGGCCCCTCTAGCATCTGTTGTTTTTCACATTCAAAACAACTTTATTGAGATAAAGTAGCAGATATTGAAATCAGCATTACAGTATCTGCTGTTTTTAAAGCGGACCTTGAGTCATTTTTGTTGACCTTGTCGATGTTTTAACTTTGGATAGTAAAACATTTTTTTTCTGCCAGTAAATCTCTTATACAGCCCAATTCCTGTTTCTTGTCTGGTCATTAGCCTAGAATTATGACATCATGCACAGCTCTTTCTCTGACTCTCCTGAGAGTTTGCCAGGAAGGGAGGGGGGATGAGTCATAGGAGGGCCAATGAGAGCTGCAGGGCCGGAGGTGTGTGTGTCTGTGTAAATCCAGGAAGTGAACAGGCAGCAGCTTCAGCTGCCCACAGTTAAAATGGTTGCAGCCAGACTCAGTGGAGGGAGATTTCTGTAGCATATTTGGCAAGTACAGAATCACAGTAGATATAAAATAATATGCAAAGTGGTTGGAGGGAGGCTTCAGAATTGCAAAGATGTTTTTATTGCAAATTATGTGAGAAGACCGCAGTCCCTCTTTAACCACTTCAATACAGGGCACTTAGACACCTTCCTGCCCAGACCAATTTTCAGCTTTCAGCGCTGTCGCACTTTGAATGACAATTGCGCGGTCATCTAACACTGTACCCAAACTAAATTTTTATCATTTTGTTCCCACAAATAGAGCTTTCTTTTGGTGGTATTTGATCACCTCTGCGGTTTTTATTTTTTGCAAAACAGATAAAAAAAGACCGAAAATTCTGAAAAAAATAAAAGTTTTGCTTTTGTTTTTGTTTAAAAATTTTGTAAATAAGTAAGTTTTCTCCTTCACTGATGGGCACTGATAAGGCGGCACTGACGGGCACTGATAAGGCGGCAGCGATGAGGTGGCACCAATGAGCGGGCACTGATGGGGACTGATATGCGGCACTGATGGGCACTGGTAGGCGGCACGGATGGGTGGCACTTATATGCAGCACTGATGGGCATTGATAGGCAGCACTGATGGGCACTTATGGGTGGCACTGATGGGCACTGTTAGGCAACACCTATGGGCATTGAAAGGCTGCACGGATGGGTTCTTATGGGTGGCACTGATGGGCACTGATAGGCGGCACTGCTGGGCACTGATAGGCGGCACTGATGGGCACTGATGGGCACTGAAAGGTGGCACTGATGGGCACTGATACGCGGCACTGATGGGCATCCCTGGTGGCACTGGCAGTGGTAGGCATGGGAGTGGGCACTGATTGGCAGCTGCCTGGGCATTGATTGGCAGCTTCCTTTGCACAGATCAGTATTTCCCTGGGGGTCTAGGGGGCATACCTGGTGGTCCAGTGTGGCTGGTTTCCCTGGTGATCCTGGGCGGCTTCCCTGGTGGTCCTGGGCGGCTTCCCTGGTGGTCCTGGGTAGGATCCGAGGGGGGGCTGTGCTGATAAACAATCAGTACAGACCCCCCCTGTCAGGAGAGCAGCCGATCGTCTCTCCTCTACTCGCGTCTGTCAGATGCGAGTGAGGAAAAGCCGATCACCGGCTCTTCCTATTTACATCGTGATCAGCCGTGATTGGACACGGCTGATCACATGGTAAAGAGTCTCTGTCAGAGACTCTTTACCTAGATCGGTGTTGCGGGGTGTCAGACTGACACCCCGCAACAACGATCGCCGCGATGCGCGCCCCCGGGGGCGCGCAGCGGCTCAATATCCTGAGGACGTCATATGACGTCTAGTCAGGATATTGAAACCACTTTGCCGACGTCATTCTGCTATATGGCGGGCGGCAAGTGGTTAAACCATAGCTCCCAACTGTCCCTGATTCCAAGGGACTGTCCCTGATTCAGAGGGACTGTCCTTGATTTGGAACAATGTCCCCCTGTCCCTCTTTCCCCCTCATTTGTACCTAATTTTGGTCTGATCTATATAGATGTATATAAAATGCACTTTATATCTTTCAAAAAGTGTTTTCCAATGGTAAACCTTTCATCTGATTTCTAAATTGCTGCATTTGTAAATTCCAAAAGCCAATATAAAGGAATAGTAGTGTTAAAAAAGCACTTGTGGGTTTAAGGAGCTCCAGCCCTCCTCTGGTCCTCCTCCAGACCCATACTTTCTGCTTTCAAGCAATGCATCCAGCTTCTTCCCAGCAGCAGCATAAGGAAAGGGGGTGCACTGTGATGTTAGGGAGAGTAATGGGCTCAACTTCTGATGGTGGGGTGGCTCTTAACATCCAATGTAAGGGGAGGGGATGCGCTGTACATCTAATCTTACAGATACAACCGGCCCTTTTGAGGACAATCATAATGCTGATGCAGCCCACGATGAAATTGAGTTTGACACCCCTGCCCTAATGCAATAACCTGCGTACACCAATGTCAGCCCCAATCTCTGCACTGTTAGACTGTATTTGCAGGGTATCATGGTGACTCAGAGAGCCGGCCCATGATGCCCTGCACTCACTGTATAAAACGAAAAGGAGCGCCCGGTGTCCAGAGAAATTAGACTTCTAAAATATGGTTTGTAGATGTTCAGTAACCACTTGCCGACAGCGTTATAGCCGCATGACGGCTACATTGCAGTTCTCCAGTTCTGAAAGAGCGTCTATTGATGTCCTCCCAGAACAGCACGCTCGCTGTACCCATCAGCGCAGCCTATCAGTGCCCATCAGTGCAGCCTCATCAGCGCATATCAGTGCAGCCTCATCAGCGCACATCAGTGCAGCCTCATCAGAGCCCATCAGTGCAGCCTCATCAGCGCCCATCAGAGCAGCCTCATCAGCGCCCATCAGAGCAGCCTCATCAGCGCCCATCAGTGCAGCCTCATCAGCGCATATCAGTGCAGCCTCATCAGCCCACATCAGTGCAGCCTCATCAGAGCCCATCAGCGCATATCAGTGCAGCCTCATCAGCGCACATCAGTGCTCGTCAGTGCAGCCTCATCAGCACCTATTAGTGCAACCTCATCAGCGCCCATCAGTGCAACCTCATCACGCCCATCAGTCCAGCCTCATCAGCGCACATCAGTGCAGCCTATCAGTGCCCATCAATGCTACTTCATCAGCGCACATCAGTGCACATCAGTGCAGCCTCATCAGTGCCCATCAGTGAAGGAGAAAAATGACCTGTTTGCATAATTTTATAACAGAAACAAAGAACAGGGATTTTATTTTTAACATTTTTGGTCTTATAGTTTCTGTTTATCAAAAAATAAAAACCCCAGTGGTGGTTAAATACCACCAAAAGAAGGCTCGATTGGTGTGAAAAAAATGATAAAAATTATGATTTTGGCCTTTTGAATGCTTTTAAGTGCAAAGGAGGGACTTAGGGTCTTTCAGAAGAATACCTGTCACTGCCTATTACTATCACAAGGGATGTTTACATCCCTTGTGACAGCAATAAAAGTGATGAGGAATTATTTTTTCAAAGGGACAGTGTAAAAGAAAAAAAGAAGAAAAAAAGATTTTTTTTTTTGTTTTTTTTAACCACTTCAGCCCCGGCAGATTTGGCTGCTCAATGACCAGGCCATTTTTTGCGATACGGCACTGCGTCGCTTTAACTGACAATTGCGCAGTCGTGCGATGCTGTACACAAATAAAATTGACGTCCTTTTTTCCCCACAAATAGAGCTTTCTTTTGGTGGTATTCGATCACCTCTGTGGTTTTTATTTTCTGCGCTATAAACAAAAAAAGAGCCACAATTTTGAAAAAAAACAATATTTTTTACTTTTTGCTATAATAAATATCCCAAATGTATTTTAAAAAAAACAAATTTCTTCCTCAGTTTAGGCCTATATGTATTCTACATATTTTTGGTAAAAAAATCGCAATAAGCGTATATTGATTGGTTTGCGCAAAAGTTATAGCGTCTACAAAATAGGTTATTGATTTATGGCATTTTTATTATTATTATTTTTTTTTTACTAGTAATGGCGGTGATCTGCGCTTTTTATCATGACTGCGACATTGCGGCGGACAGATTGGACACATTTTTGAAACCATTGACATTTATAGAGTGATCAGTGATATAAATAGCCACTGATTACTCTATAAATGTCACTGGCAGGGAAGGGGTTAACACTAGGGGGCGATCAAGGGGTTAAATGTGTTCCCTGACTGTGTGTTCTAACTGTAGGGGGGATGGGACTGACTAGGGGAGGGGACCAATCGGTGTTCCTATATACTAGGAACACACAATCTGTCTCCTCTCCCTGACAGGACGTGGATGACAGATCCACGTTCCTGCTCTGTCAGGAGAGATCGCGTGTGCCTGGCCGACATCGCCGGTCGCCGGGCATGCGCATCGGCTCCTTGGAGACGTGGCGCGTGCCCCCTATGCCGGCAGGAAGCCAAGGACATCATATGACGCCTGCCCGGAGGGACAGAGTGTTCCTGCGGACATCATATGACAATGGCCTGGTATGGAAGTGGTTAAGTACTATAGTTTGTAGCCATTCCATGAGCGTGCACAATTTTAAAGTATGACGTGTTAGGTATCTATTTACTCGGCGTAACATCATCTTTCACATTATATTAAAAAACCTGTGCTAACTTTACTGTTTCAGTTTGTTTTTTTATTCGTTTTTAAAGCGTCGCCTATGGAGATTGTTAAGTACCGTAGTTTGTCGCCATTCCACGAGCGTGTGCAATTTTAAAGCGTGACATGTTAGGTATCTATTTACTCAGCGTAACATCATCTTTCACATTATATAAAAAAAAACTGTGCTAACTTTACTGTTTCGTGTTTCTTTGTAATTCATTTTTAAAGCGTCGCCTATGGAGATTTTTAATCCATTCCACGAGTGTGCGCAATTTTAAAGTGTAAAGGAAATTTGTAAGTTCTGTATATAATTGTATTGTATTTTGTATGTATTGCACACTGCCCTCACTGTGCACACGGCACTAATAATGTTTTCATTACATGTTTGCATTCTTTCGAGTCCTGATTAGAATTAGCCTGCCTATGTTACGCCCCTTGTTACCATAAATGTACAATTGTAATAATAATGTGATACCTACGTAATCATGTGTATAAAAACCTTCAATTGCGTCATAATAAAGCAGAACAGTTATTTGGAAAGATGCGGAGCGTATCTTTTGTGTCTGTTGCCTACTGCAGTAGTTATTATTAATTTGGAACCACTAATCAATATGAGGATGGGAGTTGCCTATCCCATAAATTCCCATGTCAAAAGCATGACATGTTGGGTATCTATTTACTCGGCATAAAATCATCTTTCACATTATACAAAAAAAAATTGTGCTAACTTTACTGGTTTTTTTTTTTTTTTTAATTTATTGAAGTGTATTTTTTCCAAAACAATTGCATTGAAAAGACCGCTGCGCAAATACAGTGTGACATAAAATATTTTAACAACCGCCATTTTATTCTCTAGGGTCTCCGATTAAAAAAATATATATGTAATTTTTAGGGGTTCTAAGTAAAAAAAAAAATACTGATTTTAACAACAAGTGTCAGAAATAGGCCTGTTCTTGAAGTGGTTAAGCAGGTCACTGCAGGTGACAACGCTTGGGAGAAGGTGAGTATTTCTACACATTCTATGGCTGGCACACCGTTTAAAAAAAAACAACAATTGCCGCAGACTTGAGCGTTAACATCCAACTGCCATTTAAAGTCCACAGCCACCTTTTTCGCTAACACAAGCTTAGGAGTATTCTAATGCTATAACGGTGAACAGACATGTAATGTGGGCACTGAGACCTATTGATCCACGCGGCAGTAAAATACTCGTCCTTAAAAGAGTTGAGCTATTAGATAAATGCGTAGGGGACATCTTTGCACTCTGTTAAGATTTGCTGAGCTCGGCATTCGCTCACATCACCGCGGGAATGTGATTCTGCTCTCATCACCCTGACTTTTAATGGTACCTACACTATTTAGTGTATAATGGCGCTATAAAACCTGGTCCGACAATGGCGTGACATTGAATAACGGCGGCGATGGGCTTCACTGGATAGGAAAAAGTCTGCGTTAGGACTTGTTGATTATTCCTAGCACGCAATTATTTATTGCGCTTTATAATTGGAAACTTTTTTCAGCACAAATGCGCTATGCAGTTTTAAGATCTTTCACACGCAGTACATAATTGAGCATTCCCCAAATCTAAGTAGGTGTCAGGACAGGACTGCGGTTGAGGGACAATGACCTCTCTGCAACCTACTTAGGTCCTTAGTAACCACCTTTCAAGGAAAATTTCACAACACGCTTTTTTTTTTTTTGTCATTTATTGATTTTAAAAGTTAAAGTAGAAATAAAACAAAAAAATTAGCAGCACTCATGACTAAAGTGCACCGAAAGGATTTGCCCCCTTCCTGACCAGGCCATTTTTTTGCGATGCGGCACTGCGTCGCTTTAACTGACAATTGCGCGGACGTGCGACGCTGTACCCAAACAAAATTGACGTCTCCCCCCCCCCACAAATAAAGCTTTCTTTTGGTGGTATTTGACCACCTCTGCGGTTTTTATTTTTTGCGCTATAAACAAAAAAAGAGCAGGAATTTTGAAAAAAAAAAACAAAACAATATTTTTTACTTTTTGCTATAATAAATATCCCCCCCCAAAAAAAGTCTTCATCAGTTTAGGCCAATATGTATTCTTCTACATATTTTGGGTAAAAAAAAAAAAAAATCGCAAAAAGCGTATATTGATTCGTTTTTCGCAAAAGTTATAGTGTCTACAAAATAGGGGATAGATTTATGGTATTTTTATTTATTTATTTATTTTTTTAATGAGTAATGACGGCGATCTGCATTTTTTTTTAGCACGACTGCGACATTACGGCGGACAGATCGGACACTTTTGACATTTTTTGGGACCATTGAGATTTATACAGCGATCTATAAAAATGCACTGATTACTGTGTAAATGTAACTGGCAGGGAAGGGGTTAACACTAGGGGGCGATCAAGGTGTTAAATGTGTTCCCTCGGAGGTGTGTCTAACTGTGGGGGGGAGGGGACTGACTGGAGGAGGAGAGAGATCGCTGTTCCTAATCACTAGGAATAGCAAATCTCTCTCTCCTCCCCTGTCAAAATGGGGATCTGTCTGTTTACATTGACAGATCCCCGTTCTGGCTCTCTTTCCCAGCCACGTGCATCGTTTCCCCCGCTGTGCAGCGCGCCCGCATGTGCATGCTGTGGCTCTTAAAGGAGTCGTCGTACAGCTACGGCGATTCACGGGAAGGTGCCGACCTGCCGCAGTATAATGATGGCGGTTGGCCGGCAAGTGGTTAAAGGAGAAGTACAGCTAAAGCTCAATTGGCTGTATTTCTCCCGTGGATCACAGGAGTGCAGTTCGTTCCGCACTCCTGTGACCTGTTTTCAGCAGACAGCGGGCTGAAGTCCGCTGTCGGCTGATGTCACAGAGCTGTTCCAGGCTCGGGCAAGATCACGACAATGACGTCGGGATCCACCGGCATGCCTGGACCAGCACCCGACTCAGTCTGTCCACGAGCCACCAATAGCCTATGCCGGCCGCTCCCGCCCCCCTCCACAGCCCAACGCCCCAGTGAGCGCGGGGTGGCAAATCAGAGAGCTGCGACTGACAGTCAGCAGCTCTCTGCTCGGGTAGCTCTGAGAACCAAACGATCGTCGGTGTTAGAAAGCTTGGTTCTCAGTCTTAGAGGCGCCTGGGTACAGATGCAGCATCGGACCAATGCTGCCACCTAGGTAAGTATAAGTATTAAAAGACCCCATACTTCTCTTTTAAAGTAAAAAGTGCAAATGTGCCTACATTAAAGTGTTACTAAACCCAGGAGCCTGCAGTCACTATATCTGGTCTCCCCAGGACCCTGCATTCACTATATCTGGTCTCCCCAGGACCCTGCATTTACTATATCTGGTCTCCCCAGTACCCTGCATTCACTCTATCTGGTCTCCCCAGGACCCTGCATTCACTATATCTGGTCTCCCCAGGACCCTGCATTCACTATATCTGGTCTCCCCAGGACCCTGCATTTACTATATCTGGTCTCCCCAGGACCCTGCATTTACTATATCTGGTCTCCCCAGGACCCTGCATTTACTATATCTGGTCTCCACAGGACCCTGCATTCACTATATCTGGTCTCCCCAGGACCCTGCATTCACTAAATCTGGTCTCCCCAGGACCCTGCATTCACTATATCTGGTCTCCCCAGGACCCTGCATTCACTATATCTGGTCTCCCCAGGACCCTGCATTCACTATATCTGGTCTCCCCAGGACCCTGAATTCACTATATCTGGTATCCCCAGGACCCTGCATTCACTATATCTGGTATCCCCAGGACCCTGCATTTACTATATCTGGTCTCCCCAGGACCTGCAGTCACTATATATGGTCTCCCCAGGACCCTGCATTCACTATATCTGGTCTCCCCAGGACTCTGCAGCCACTATATCTGGTCTCTCCTGGACTCTGCAGTCACTATATCTGGTCTCCCCAGGACCTGCAGTCACTATATCTGGTCTCCCCAGGACCCTGCATTCACTATATCTGGTCTCCCCTGGACTCTGCAGTCACTATATCTGGTCTCCCCTGGACTCTGCAGTCACTATATCTGGTCTCCCCAGGACTCTGCAGTCACTATATCTGCTCTCCCACAGTACACAGAACATGGGCATTCAATTATTTTAGTAAATATAAACTGCTAAATACCCTTTCCGATCAGCAGTACATAGCAGTCTTGTGACGTCTATCAGTGTCTGGTTAAAGCTTGTAGGAGGAGTTTTCATTCTCCTCCAATTGTCCTATGAGGCTGCAGGAACCCTGACCCTGAACAGTGCTGATTGGCCTGTGCTGATCACATGCACCCTCCCATGAAATAAAAACAAAAAAAAAACTCTCTAGCAATTCACAACAAACTGAGCATGCCCAGCTTGTCCCCTAGCCTCTGTTCTATCAGGAGATGGATTGGGGATAGTGGAAGAAGGAGAGGATCAGAGAAGACTGGATCAAACAGCTTTTTTACACAATACAGAGGATTATCCCCTTAGGTTCCACAGTGAGTATAACAAGCATGCTTTACTGCATATACTTTACTGTTGTGGGTTTAGTAACACTTTAATTGTACCATAAGCATACATTTCATATTTCATAACATTATTTTCCACTATTGTGCAATTTATCGCTCCTAATGAACTCTAGAATGTAAAGTGTAGTAGTCCTGTGACACATTAAATATTATACACATCCATGTACTGTATATTCATGAATTTGACAATAAATAAATAATTTCACCACTATGAGCAGAAGTGATGTCACAACCTCCAGGCTCCGCCTCGACGCGTTTCCTCGCCCCAGCGTGTTTTTTTATTTGCCCATGCACTCCAGTGATGGGATTCCTGTTGGTGACAACAATGAAACTCCTCACCTCTTAGTATTCTGATCTTATGACGGACAACCCCTCTCCTCCTCTGGTTCTGTGATCTATATAATATAATAAAGTTGAGCTTCCTTTTTTCATGGGGTTGGCCACAAAATCCACAAAATCTTCATTTCAAAAACTTGTTTTCATTCCGTGTCGTTGGGTAGGTTTATCAAAATACAAGAGGAAATTCTTTAGTGGTATGAAAAGAAGACTTTGTCCTGGATTGTCTTACAATCCGTATGAAACACACCACTGCTTGTCCTCAGTGTCCCCATAATGCTCCCTCGAGCAAGGACCGTCATTTTTGGCTTGACAAGCTAATCATTTTCAGCGTCCTTCGCTCGGCTAGAGTCTGCAGTGAGTCGATTTTTAAAAACTTTCCTCGTCTCTCATTTACGTCACGTAGTCCATCCAGAGAAATGCTTCGGGGTGGCTCATCTGTCATAAGATGATGTCAAATTTTAATAAAAATTTCAAGACAAACCGGCAGCAGTGGTGGGGTTGGGGGGTAGGTAGTGATAGGTACAGAGCGATCAGACATTTATGCAGAGTAGCTTTAGATTAAAATTTAATACAGATGTTTTTCAGGGTGAACCAATGATGGTCTTTGGAAGATCACTCACAGAATGATTGTTTTTTTTGCAAGGGCTGGGGCATAAATATGCGTCTGCCTGAGCACTCATGCCTTAGCGCCCTGGTGCCCAACCTGCAGCCTAAGGACCGCATCCAGTGCAGAACGAAAAAAATTAGTTTTGTTTGGATTCATTATTCACATGAATTTGTGTTGTTAAATTGATTGAATTTGTTTTCAGAATTAGTTTAGTTTATTCAAATTCAAATCAATTCAATTTTTTTTAATTCCATTCGAATTGCAATCGAATTCCATTCGAATTGCATTTGAATCAAATTTATTCTGTTCAAAATTTGAATTTTGGAAGATGGTTATATTCTTTCTATTCCATTCTATTCTATTGTTTTTTTTCTATTTTATTCTTTTATTTTCTATTCTTTTCTTTTCTATTATATTCCATTCTTTTCTATTCAAATTCAAATTTATTCTATTAGAAATTTGAATTTGGGAAGATGGTTATATTCTTTCTATTCCATTCTATTCTATTGTTTTTTTTTTCTATTTTATTCTTTTCTTTTCTTTTCTTTTCTGTTATATTCTATTCTTTTCTATTCAAATTCAAATTTATTCTATTCCAATTTCGAATTTTGGAAGATGGTTATATTTTTTCTATTGTAATCCTGTGGGTATAATTGAGAAAAAGGCGCCACTACTCAAAATGCTAAAATATAATAAATGCTAAAGCACTATATTGACAAATAGCACTAAACACCCTGTGACAAGTGAAGCGATATGATGTAGCTAGTGAAGCTAAAAAAAAAAAAAAATTTCAAAATATAAAAAATAAAGTCCATAAGATATTGAAGAGGATCTATAGTCGATGTGAAGATCTCTTAATCCATTCACCACAATATAATCTCCACATTTGAATAAAAAAGTGTACCAATAGTGTAATACCATAAACAAAGCTTTAATGAAAACACTAAACAGCCTTCAAGATTTAAACTCACATGGTACAACTTAAAAGACAGCAAAAGTGACTAAGGTAAGCCTTTCAAAGCCTCCAGAGCAGCGGATAAAATGGCCACGGCGGACCCAAGGTGTGCAGGCATAAGGTTGAATCTCACCCCTCCCTTGGTCCTGGATCTAAACCTGCTTGTCAACTTGCTGGTGTCACCAGCAAGCAGAACGGCAATATAAAATGAACGGTAATATAAAAAACCAGCAGTGGGCTTGAGACGGCTGTGGGTGACGTCCGTGCAATACCTCCACCTCCTGTACGCATTACGTCCTACGGGACTTCGGCAGTGTAATAGCAAGGCTTACGCGTTTCGGCGAGTAGCCTTAGTCATAGCCCACAGGTGTGACTCCCAAAAGTTTTATCCGGCTCGCTGTGTGTGTGTGTGTGTGTGTGTGGGGGGGGGGGGAAGGGTTCTTGGGGAGACGTAGTTCTGGGGTTGTGCCTACATCAATTGAAAAAACAGACGTAGGGCTTCCCGCTGATTCCTCCTCCCAGCAGCTGCCCCTGCAAGTCATTTACAGGCCTGGGAGCAATAAAAAAAGGGATTTTTTTTTGCTACAGAAACAAGGTAAAATAAATCTATTTTGCTTTCTCTCTGTTTTGTACTGGAAACATTAATAAATAAAGAACGCAAAAAAAAAAAAAAAGTAAAAGAATAAATATTGCTGAGATATAATCCCGAGGTGGAAGAAGATATGTTGAGTAATTCTTGGGACATAAAATGTAACAAAGGAATGAAAGAGTGATTGATTCCTCTCCTGAAGTCATCTGGCCAGGAGGTATCTTCAGAGGTCAGAGGGTACTGTCAGACATGAAGCCATCTCCTGATCTTATGGTTATCTCCTAAAGGTGACAGACATTCTATTTCTTTAGTCAACTAAATTATCACCCCTGTAAGAGACCCCTGCAGGTCAAGGTACAAGCATACAGATGTTTTCTGCTGTAGTCACCAATCCATTTCTCACCACTTGTTCCTTTTCCCCTAAGGCACGTAACTCTATAATCTCATCTAAGCGTTAACTTAGCAATGTACATTAACCACTTCAGCTCTGGAAGATCTACCCCCCCCCCCCCTTAATGACTCGGCCATTTTTTTGCGATTAGGCACTGCGTTACTTTAACTGTTAGTTGCACGATCATGCAACACTGTACCCAATTAAAATGTCCTTCCCCCCCCCCACAAATAGAGCTTTCTTTTGGTGGTATTTGATCACCTCTGCGTTTTTTGGGTTTTTTTTGCACTATAAAAAAACGACCGCAAATGTAAAAAAACAAAAAGAAAAAACAAATAAAACAAAAAAAACCCAACATTTTTTACTTTCTGCTATAAACACATCCAATATAAAAAAAATGGAAAAAAACTAGACCAATATGAAAAATAAATCCCAATAAGCGTATATTGATTGGTTTGCGCAAGAGTTATAGCGTCTACAAACTATGGGATATTAGGTATTTATGACATTTTTTTAAAATTTATTTTACTAGTAATGGCGGCAATCAGAGACTTATACTGCGATATTGCGGCGG
This sequence comes from Aquarana catesbeiana, assembly GCF_042186555.1. Taxonomy (NCBI): domain Eukaryota; kingdom Metazoa; phylum Chordata; class Amphibia; order Anura; family Ranidae; genus Aquarana; species Aquarana catesbeiana. The sequence continues at coordinate 11,075,439 of NC_133335.1, forward strand.
ACAAATTTGGACACTAACTGACACTTTTTGGGGACCAGTGACATTAATACAGTAATCAGTGCTAAAAATATGCACTGTCAATGCACTAATGCCACTGGCAGGGAAGAGGGTTAAACATCTAGGGGCGATCAAAGGGTTAACTGCATGCCTAGCTGGTGATTCAGTGTAGTTGGGGGAGGTGTTTGTACCTAGTGGAAGACATGGATTGGTGTTTCTGCTTTACAGGAACACAGGATCCATGCCTTCCCTACTGAAAGAACGGCAATCTGCCTTGTTTACATAGACTACAGTTTTGCCTGTGTACAGAATGATCAGCGGGTCCCGACTCACATCGGGTCTGTGGAACCCGACGATCAGCTCCCGCTGTGTAAACTCACAGCGGGAGTGAGCCACCGGCAGCCAATACACGGAAATGCAGTGTATATATAATATATATATACAGTCCCTGACAAAAGTCTTGTCGCTTGTGTACAAATTGACCTGAAGTGCCGCTAAAATATATTTCTAATCAAGATTTTGTTACAAGAAATGGGTCATTTTAATCCCAACAGCTTTTGTAATAATGTTTCAGTGCAAAACGAAGCTGACAAAAAGTATTCTAATATTCACAGCTTGGTAAAGCCCATTGAGTCAATTTTTGCCAAGACATAAGTGTTGTCGCCATATATATATATATATGAGCTTCACCTGTGACTAATAATGGATCAATTAGGTCTCAGGTGTGTATAAAAAGAACATCAGTACACTAGACCTTCTCAACTGCAACTAGACCTCTGCAAACATGCCTAAGATTCACCCGGAGACTAAAGTGTTGATTATCAAGAGGCTGAAGACCAGATCCACTGCTGATGTGGCAGACACCTTCAATGTGTCTCAGCGTCAAGTTCAGAGGATAAAAAAAAGATTTGAAGAGACTAGAGACTAGGGATGAGCTTCGAGTTCGAGTCGAACTCATGTTCGACTCAAACTTTGGCTGTTCGCAAGTTCGCCGAACAGCGAACAATTTGGGGTGTTCGCGGCAAATTCGAATGCCGCGGAACGCCCTTTAAAAGTCTATGGGAGAAATCAAAAGTGCTAATTTTAAAGGCTTAAATGCATGGTATTTTCATAAAAAGTGTTTGGGGACCTGGGTCCTGCCCCAGGGGACATGTATCAATGCAAAAAAAAGTTTTAAAAAAGGCCGGTTTTTCGGGAGCAGTGATTTTAATAATGCTTAAAGTGAAACAATAAAAGTGTAATATCCCTTTAAATTTCGTACCTGGGGGTGTCTATAGTATGCCTGTAAAGGGGCGCATGTTTCCCGTGTTTAGAACAGTCTGACAGCAAAATGATATTTCAAAGGAAAAAAAGTCATTTAAAACTACTCGCGGCTATTAATGTATTGCCGGTCCGACAATACACATAGAAGTTCATTGATAAAAACGGCATGGGAATTCCCTACAGGGGAACCCCAAACCAAAATTTAAAAAAAAAAAATGATGTGGGGGGGGTCCCCCTAAATTCCATACCAGGCCCTTCAGGTCTGGTATGGATATTAAGGGGAACCCCGCGCCAAAATTAAAAAAAAAAACGTTGTGGGGTCCCCACAAAAATATATACCAGACCCTTATCCAAGCACGCAACCTGGCAGGCCGCAGGAAAAGAGGGGGGACGAGAGAGCGCCCCCCCCTCCTGAACCGTACCAGGCCAAATGCCCTCAACATTGGGAGGGTGCTTTGGGGTAGCCCCCCAAAACACCTTGTCCCCATGTTGATGGGGATAAGGGCCTCATCCCCACAACCCTGGCCGGTGGCCAATGTTGAGGGCATGTGGCTTGGTACGGTTCAGGAGCTGGGCGCTCTCTCGTCCCCCCCTCTTTTCCTGCGGCCTGCCAGGTTGCGTGCTCAGATAAGGGTCTGGTATGGATTTTTGGGGGGACCCCCACGTCATTTTTTTTTTTTACATTTTGGCCAGGGTTCCACTTAATATCCATACCAGACCTTAATGGCCTGGTATGGAATTTAGGGGGACCCCACGTCATTTTTTTAAAAAATTTTGGTTCGGGGTTCCCTTGTGGGGAATTCCCATGCCGTTTTTATCAATGAACTTCTATGTGTATTGTCGGACCGGCAATGCATTAATAGCCGCGAGTAGTTTTAAATGACTTTTTTCCTTTGAAATGTCATTTTGCTGCCAGACTGTTCTAAACATGGGAAACATGTGCCCCTTTACAGGCATACTATAGACACCCCCCGAGGTACGAAATTTAAAGGGATATTACACTTTTATTGTTTCACTTTAAGCATTATTAAAATCACTGCTCCCGAAAAAACGGCCGTTTTTAAAACTTTTTTTTTGCATTGATCCATGTCCCCTGGGGCAGGGCCCAGGTCCCCAAACACTTTTTATGACAATAACTTGCATATAAGCCTTTAAAATTAGCACTTTTGATTATTCTTGTTCGTGTCCCCTAGACTTTAACAGTGTTCGCGTGTTCGAACAAACTTTTTTCCTGTTCGCATGTTCTGGTGGGTGTTCGGCTCATCCCTGCTGGAGACGTTTTGGACAAGGCCAGGTCAGGCTGACCCCGCAAGACAACTGTTTGTTGGCCCGAAAATCCAAGGCCAGTCCATTTTCCACTGCAGCAGAGCTCCACGAGACCTGGTCACCTGAAGTCCCTGTGTCAACCAGAACAGTTTGTCGGATTCTGTCTCGAAATGGCCTCCATGGTCGAATCAGTGCCCATAAGCCAGCACTAAACAAAAGGCAATTGAAAAACCGTGTGGCATTTGCCAAGGGCCACAGCCTGCTAAAAGGATGGACTCTGGAAAAGTGGCAGAAGGTGGATTTTTCAGATGAATCTTCTGTTGAATTACACCACAGTCGCCGCTAATATTGCAGGAGACCTACTGGAACCCACATGGAGCCGAGATTTACCCAGAAAACAGTGAAGTTTGGTGGAGGCAAAATCACGGTCTGGGGTTACATCCAGTATGGGAGTGTACGAGGGATCTGCAGGGTGGAAGGCAACATCAATAGTCTAAAATACCAAGAAATCTTAGCTACCGCTTATATTCCCAACCATAAAAAAGGCCAAATTTTGCAGCAGGATGGTGCTCCATCGCATTCTTCCATCTCCACATCAAAGTTCCTTAAGGCAAAGAAGATCAAGATGCTCCAGGATTGGCCAGCCCAGTCACCAGACATGAACATCATTGAGCATATGTGGTGTAGGATGAAAGATGAAGCATGGAAAACAAAACCAAAGAATATTGATGAACTCTGGGAGGCATGCATTTGACCTGTCTGTCTTGATTAAATAATAAATCTTTTTTCAGTGAAACTAATTTATTTCAGTGCATTAAACATCATTTGGGAGGGCTTTAGCTTTTCATATGAGATATTTGTAACACCAGTTGATTAATTAAAAGTCAGGTTAATAGCAGGAGTTTCTACAAAATAGAGAAGCGACAAGACTTTTGTCAGGGACTGTGTATATATATATATAGATATATATATATATCTATCTATATATATATATAGATATATATATATCTATATATATATAGATAGATATATATATATCTATCTATATATCTATACATATATGTGTGATCCTGCGCCACCCTGCCGCCCTGTAGCAGTAAAACTGCTTTAGGGCGATCCGCAAATGATTAAAATAATTACGTCATCCACATACAGAAATAGAAATGTTTAGCAGAGTTGTCCCGATACCGATACTAGTATTGGTACCGATACCGAGCATTTGGGGCAAATGCTCTGATGCTTGATCCGATACCTGGGCAGTCAGGGGTGATCGGTGCAACGGAGGGGGGAGTTATATTCACCGATCCCCCTATATAGATTTCAATAAATCTTATGACAGCCACGGGAAGGAGAGAAGGAAAAGCGGCTGTCAGATTATTTATTGAAATCTATACAGGGGGATCAGTGATTGTAACTCGCCCCACCGCCATACCGATCACCCCTGACTGTCCATGTATACTCCTCCAGTCCCCCTCTCTGTCCCCCCTCCGTGCTCCTCGGTGCTGGTGTCCCCCCTCCGTGCTGCTGCCCCCCCTCCATGCTCCTCCGTGCTGCTGCCCCCCCTCTGTGCTCCTCCGTTCTGCTGTCTCCCCTCCGTGCTGCTGTCCCCCCCTCCGTGCTGCTGTCCCCCCTTTGTGCTTCTGTCCCCATTCCATGCTGCTGTCCCCCCTCAATGCTGCTGTCCGTGTTCCGCTCCGGTCCCCCTCGGTGCTCCTCCGCCCCCCTTTGTCCTCGATATGTCAGGATGGAGAGCAGAGGACGGAGCCGGTAAATCTGTCATTTACTGGCTCCTTCCTATTCTGAATGAACAGAGTCAGTGATCACTGACTGTTCATTCATAACTGAGCATCGTAACCTGTGTTTACGATGCTTCAGTTTATGAATGGAGAGGAGCCTCTGTCTCCTGTCCTTTCATCTTCAATGCAGCTGAGGCTTCAGAGAAAGGGACTGGGGAATCTGTGTCCTCACTCCCTTTCCATGTCTCAAAGGGAATATGTCAGGGGTTAAGATCCCTGAAATCCCACCAAAGTCCCCCAACAGGACTGATGATAAAAAATAAATAAAATAAAGAATTGTAATAAATAAATATTTAAAAGGTTAAATTGTACAAATAATAAAAAATAAAATAAAAAACACACCGACACCGTCCACTCCACCCCCCCCAAAAAAATAAATAAATAAAGAATTGTAATAAATAAATATTTAAAAGGTTAAAGTGTAAAAATAATAAAAAATAAAAAACACACTGACACCAACCAAAAAATGTAAAAAAACAAAAAACAAATAAATAATAAATTGTAAAAAATAATTGAAAAAAATTAATTGTAAAAAATAAAATTGTAAAAAAAATAAAAATAAAAAACGACTGACACAGTCCACGTGTCATCAGTGCAGCATATTAGTGGCGCTGTCACATGACATTAAAAAAAAAGTATCGGTAATCGGTATCGGCGAGTACTTGAAAAAAGTATCGGTACTTGTACTCGGTCTTGAAAAGTGGTTCCGGGACAACCCTAGTGTTTAGTATGACTTTAAACCCCAAAGCAACCTATAAGTGCAACACATTTGTGGGAACTTCTGCCAAAATGTTGGGAAGACCTTTTCCGAACAATATTTGATATTCCATTGTAGAAAGGATGCCATCGGTGTGGTCGGCTGTTATATCTTCAAACATCTGAATGTTCTGAGAATTCTCGCCTCGTAAGAACTTTTGTTTGAAGTGTTATCCATCTATGGCCAGCTTGAGCGTTGTCACTCGTGGACAGGAAGTGAGTTACTGGCAGAATCACCAGCTGAAAATAAAAGGAAAAACATTTCTGAAAAGAGGAAAACGAATGCAGTCGCCACATCTAAGGATTGATAAGCTGCAATATATTATATTTTTTTGTTTTTGGGTTTAGATACTAAATGTATTGGTTGTGTTTTATAAATACGCAACTGGAATAAATTGTGTTTTATCATCTTGGTGTTTACTGAACGTCCTCCTTTTCAGCCTGGAGTAAAATGCGTTTCGTCAGATAGCCGCTCATTATAGCATTGGTGTATTACTGTAAGCCTATTGTGACCTTTTGCGGACCCTTCTTTGTTCACATAAAAGCGCTAGCAGTAGACATATCCTAGACGGCGGAGGAAAAGGAAATCTTGTGTCAACAGACAGACTCGGGGCAGCCGTGCTGCATAAATCACACCGCCGAACACCCCGTTCAATAACGCCATACCGTAACCGTCCCTCAGCAGATATAATAGTGTACAGGGGATTGCTTTAAAGAAGATAGTGACTGTCATTATACATACTTCTTAGAGCGAAACTTTACTCTCTCAATCAAAAATAACTATTTTAAATCCTTATTCTGCTAGCACTAGGAAATAGATAGGAATGTATTATATATTTACTTGTTTTAAACTTTTTTGAAACTTTTTTTTTTTTTACATTTCTTCAATTGCTTCCTGATTTCTGGCCTAGGACAAAATTATGTCATACATTCAGGGCTTTTTTTTTTTTCCTCAGAGAATAGGTACAGGAACTAGACGTGTGCAATTTGTTTCGTTTCCGAATTTCGACAAATTTGTTAATTCAGAAATATCCGAAAGTAACGAAAACCCGTTTAACAATTTTTTTCTGAATATTCGGAAATTCAAATATTCGGAAATTCGAAAATCCCAAAAATCTGAAATAGTAACTAACTAATAATAACTTAACTATTACTAACTATTAAATGATAGGTATTAGAAGTTCCTTTCAAATTTGGCTGTTATGCCGTGTACACACGACTGGACTTTCAACGGACTGAATCAGGTTGGACTTTTCGACGGACTTTCGATGGTCTTCCGTCGAACACACAATAACACCAAAGTCCGACGGATTCGACCGTGATGACGTACGACCGGACTAGAATAAGGAAGTTCATAGCCAGTAGCCAATAGCTGCCCTAACGTCGGTTTTCGTCCGTCGGGCTAGCATACAGACGAACGGATTTTTCGACCGGACTCGAGTCCGTCGGAAAGATTTGAAACAGGTTCTAAATCTAAAGTCCGTCACATTTTCGACAGAAAAGGTCCGCTGCAGGTCCGATGAAGCCCACACACGGATTTGTTCCGTCGGACAAGTTTGGTCGAAAAGTCCGGCCGCGTGTACACGGCATTAGTGAACGAAATGAATACGAATTTCTCCGAAGTTACGAATTATCCAAAATAACGAATGCTGCATCTAAACGAATGGAACGTAACGAATTAATATTAATAAAACCAATAATAATAATAATAAAAACTGTTTAAATGCTGCATTCGTTATTCCGGATAATTCATAACTTCGGATAAATTTGTATTTGTTACGTTCACTAACAGCCAAATTTGAAAGGAACTTCCAATACCTATATTTTAATAGTTAGTAATAGTTAAGTTATTATTAGTTACCGTAATTATTATTTCAGATTTTTGGATTTTCGAATTTCCGAATATTTGAATTTACGAATATTCAGAAAAAAATTGTTAAACGGGTTTTCGTTAATAATGTCTGGTTCAGGAAGCAATTGAAGAAATGTAAAAAAATAATAAAAAAAAGTTTAAAACAAGTAAATATATAATACATTCCTATCTATCTCCTAGTGCTAACAGAATAAGGATTTAAAATCGTTATTTTTGATTGAGAGAGTAAAGCTCCGCCGTAAGAAGTACAGTATGTATAATAATGGTCACATCTTCTTCGGATAAATTTGTATTCGTTACGTTCCCTGACAGCCAAATTTGAAAGGAAATTTTGTCCTTTTTTTCCCCACAAATAGAGCTTTTTTTTGGTGTTATTTGATCACCTCTGCGGTTTTTATGGTTTTTGATATAAACAAAAAAAATCTCGAATTTTTTTTTTTTTTACTTCCTGCTATAAAACATAAGCAATACAAAAATTGAAAATAAATTTCTTCATCAATTTAGGTCCATATGTATTCTGCTACATAATTTTTGTTTGCGCAAAAGTTATAGCGTCTACAAACTATGGGATATTTTAATTCTTTAATTTTTTTTTTTACTACTAATGGAGGTGATCAGCGACTTGCGATAGCAGGACAGCAATGATGCGAACAAACGAACAATAGCTGACGCTTTTGACACTTTTTGAGGACCAGTGACACTAACACAGTGATCAGTGCTAAAAAATATGCACTGTCACTGTACTGACACTGGCTGGGAAGAGGTTAACATCAGGGGGCGATCAAAGGGTTAAATATATGCCTAGCCAGTACTTGTGTACTGTGGGGGGAGGTGCTTTTACTAAGGGAAAGCATTAATCCTTGTCCCTGCTTTGCTGGAACATAGGATCCATGTCTTCCTTACTGACAGAACCGCCGCTCTGTATTGTTTACTTAGGCAGTCCGCAGTTCTGCCTGTTTACCGAACAATCGCCGGCTGCCAGCGGACATCGGGTCAGCGGGATCCGCTTATCGGCTCCCAGTGGGAGCGAGCCGCCAGCGGCGTCCAGTCATGCCCGCAACCCAGAAATGCAGGATCAAGTATATATACAATGCATCTGGAAAGTATTCACAGCGCTTCACTTTTTCCACATTTTGTTGTGTTACAGCCTTATTCCAAAATGGATTAAATTCATTATTTTCCTCATAATTCTACAAACAATCCCCCATAATGACAACGTGAACCCGCTGGTCAGCTCCCGCTGTGTATAATGACAGCGGGAGCCAGCCACCCGAGGAGCACCTGCATGCCCCCAACCCGGAAGTGCTGGATCCACATACTAGGTACGTGATCCAGCCCAGTAGAGTCACCTTGCCGCCGTATATGTAAGTGATACGGTCGGGCAGTGGTTAATGTACATTTTTTTTCTTTCCTCTGGAAGATGGAAGGAGGGGCTTTCTCAGCTAAACAGACCACCCTACTTGCATGCCTGAGCTAAGGGTAGATGGATTTCAGGAGGTAAAGCTGGTGGTGTTTTTTTAAAGTGATTTTTCAATGCTAAAGGTTTTTTACCTTAAAAGCGGAACTTTACTCCTAATCAACATTGACTATTTTGAATCCCTATGCTGCTAGCATTAGTACATAGATAGGAAGGAATATTATATTTACTTGTTTTAAACTTTTTTTTGTATTACATTTCTTCAGTTACTTTCTGGTTTCTGGCCTAGGACATCCCAGCAGTCTTCAGAAGGGGAGGAGAGGCTTTCTCGGCTAAGCACACCCTCCTGCCTGCATGCCTGAGCTAAGGGCGGATGGATTCCAGGAAGTAAATGCCATGTGATTTTGTACTTCCGAGTCTGAGGCATGCACATGCGCACCACCGGCAGCCCTTTCCCGCTGTGACTATACACAGCGGGGGGGCTGATCGGTGGGTACCGCGGACTCGTTGTCCGCCAGCACCCAGCGATTGCTCGGTACACAGCCAGAACTGCAGACTGCCTATGTAAACAAGGCAGATCATCGTTCTGTCAGTACAGAAGGCATCTGGATCCTGTGTCTCTGCAAAGCACCTCCCCCACAGTAAGAAAACACCGGCTAGGCACACAGTTAACCCTTTGATTGCCCCTGATGTTTAACCCCTTTCCAGCCAGTGTCATTAGTACAGTGGCAGTGCATCACTGTATTAGTGTCACTGGTCCCCAAAAATTGTCAAAAGTGTCCGCTTTGTCCACCGCAATATCGCAGCCCCGATATAAGTCGCTGATCTCCGACATTACTAGTTAAAAGAAAAAAATATATCCCATAGTTTGTAGACGCTATAACTGTTGCGCAAACCAATCAATATACACTTATTGTGATTTTTTTTTTTTCTTACCATATATATATATAGCATTATACACTTTGGCCTAAATTGAAGAAGAAATTCCATTGTTTTTTATTGGATATGTTTTATAGCAGAAAGTAAAAAAAAAAATATATATTTTTTTTTAATTGTCGCTCTTTTTTTGTTTTTTTTTATAGTGCAAAAAAAAAAAAAAACGCAGATTAAATACCACCAAAAGAAAGCTCTATTTGTGGGGGGGGGAAATGACATCAGTTTTATTTGTGTACAGCGTCGCACGACCGCGCAATTGTCCGTTAAAGTAACGCAGTGCTGTACCGCAAAAGAATTACCTGGTCATGGGGGGGGGGGTAAATCTTCCGGAGGGCAGATGGGTAATGCATTCTCTGCATTAAGGTAACAAATCTAAGTGCTTCTCCCCCCACCCCAACCCCCCTTATACTTACCTGAGCCCGATCTGGATTCAGTGCTGTGCATGAGAGCAGCAGCTCTCTCCGCTCTCTTTTTCCTCGTAGGCTCAGAGATGGCAGCGGGAGCCATCAGTAATTTTCTAGCAAAAAAATAATGATTTTAACTTGTAACCAACAAGTGTCAGAAAATGGTTTAGTCTTTAAGTGGTTAAACTGCCCTCATCTACGGACCGAAGTTCATCCCTTTGATCTAAAGAACGAAATGTTACAGACTGCCTGGCTTTTTTTTTGTTTTGTTTTTTAAGAGCTGTCGGCTTGAGCAGAGAACTCTCTGCATAGAATCGGGAAAATGCTTCGTTAAGATTGCAAGGGGGGGGGGGATCGCGATCTCGATTCTTAACGATTAATAGATTACACTGGGAGAATGTCGCTCTCTCTGCGGACTCATTGGAGCTCTGTGACAGCCAAGCACAAGGAGCTTCTTATACAGAGGCGCTGTCACATTGGCCGCAGAGCGCTACTGGTTACACAGGAAGAAGGCCGATCCCCCCCCCCCCCAGTGTAATGTGCAGGGCTGAGCGATCAGTTTGACAGCCTCGGTCCTGCACAGGGCAAGACACGGCTGTCTGATGTAGAGGCAGGAGGGGCTCCAACGCTGGCTGTGCCCTCCACAACACCTCACGGCGCCCCTTCTACCCTGGCCCAACCCAGAAAAAGACTATAGATTAGCTAAAGGGGGTGCAGTGGGAATAGATTGTGTTTTTTTTTTTTTATCGCCCGGAGAACAGCTTTATACATTATCATCACTAATCCTTTTTCAGCTTATTATAATTACATAACAGCATTTCTCGTGCTTCAGGAGTCCCTAAACTTTCCAAACAAAAAGCCAGTTTACTGTCCTTCAGACTTTAGGGGGGGGGGGGGGGGGCGGACTGTGGCCATTGGGAATGTCCTGGAAGCAATGGAAGTAAACAATGCCCCATTGTTGGTGTAATTGGGAGGAACTGTGCCCCATCGTTGGTGTCACTGGGAGGAACTGTGCCCCATCGTTGGTGTTATTGGGAGGAATTGTGCCCCATTGTTGTTGTCATTTGGCGGGAAGAATCATTCCCCATTGTTGCTATTACTGGAAAGGAACAGTGCCCCATCGTTGATGTCATTGGGAGGAATTGTGCCCCATCATTGTCATTTGGTGGGAAGAATCATGCCCCGTTGTTGGAGTCACTGGCAGGAACTGTGCCCCATCGTTGGTGTCATTGGGAGGAACTGTGCCCCATCGTTGGTGTCATCGGGAGGAATTGTGCCCTATCATTGTTGTCATTTGGTGGGAAGAATCTTGCCCCATTGTTGGCGTCACTGGGAGGAACTGTGCCTCATCGTTGGTGTCATTGGGAGGAATTGTGCCCCATCGTTGTTGTCATTTGGTGGGAGGTATCATGCCCCATTGTTTCTATTACTGGAAAGGAACTGTGCCCCATCGTTGGTGTCATTGGGAGGAATTCTGCCCCATCGTTTTTATCATTTGGCGGGAAGAATCATTCCCCATTGTTGCTATTACTGGAAGGAACTGTGCCCCATCGTTGGTGTTATTGGGAGGAATTGTGCCCCATCATTGGTGTTATTGGGAGGAATTGTGCCTCATCATGGTGTCATGTGGTGGGAAGAATCATGCCCCATTGTTGGTGTCACTGGGAGGAACTGTGCCCCATTGTTGTTGTCATTTGGTGGGAAGAAACATGCCCCATTGTTGGTGTCACTGGGAGGAACTGTGCCCCATCGATGGTGTCATCGGGAGGAAATGTGCCCCTCCATTGGTGTCAGTGGGGGAATTGTGCCTCATCAATGTTGTCATTTGGTGGGAGGTATCATGCCCCATTGTTGGTGTCACTGGGAGGATTTGTGCTCTTTCGTTGGTATCAGTGGGGGGGGGAATTATGCCCCTTTGTTGGTGTCAGGGGATTAAATGTCGCTCCAAGGGGCCACACCTGCCCCCCCGGGCTGCAGTTTGGAGATCACTGCTCTAATCCATACAGTACTTTGTGTTTAGTATTATATTCTAAAAATGACATCTTTGAGTATTTAGAAACCACATACAGGGCAGCTGTTTATTTCCAATGCTTTATATGTACTGTTTAGTGTTTTACAGATTACCCAGGCCCATTCACATCAGTCACTGTCCCCTAAAGGCATTCACAGTGTAATGTCCTTACAATCACACACTCCAGGGGTCATTGTGGATGGAAGCCAAATAGTATATTAGTTTTGAATAGTATATGAAGGTTTTTTCGGTTGTTGGAGGAAATTGAAGCATAGACCTAAGGAGAACAGGTGGGATTTGTATCCAGGAGCCGGAGCCGCCAGAGTTCTAACCACTTAGCCATTGCTCTGCCCATATTGATTACTAGCTGATCTCTCTTTCCCTTGCAGACAATAAAGTCTTATACGTCTTGATATACTGGCAGTGCAGCCAGGGCCATGGAGCCCCATAACATCATACATGCAACATGACCTCGATCTCTGGAATGTATTAAAAGATCAGCATAATGGATTGTTGAGCTTCAGTCAGCAACCTACAACCACCGGCCACTTTATTCGGTCTACCTGTTCAATTGCTTGATAACACAAATTGCTAATCAGCCAATCACATGACAGCAGCTCAATGCATTTAGACATCTAGACGTGGTGAAGACGACTTGCTGATATTTAAACTGAGCATCAGAATGGAGAAGAAATGAGATTTAGGTGACTTTGAACGTGGCATGGTTGTTGGTGCCAGAAGGGGCCGGCCTTAATTTTTCAAAAACTGCTGATCTACTAGGATTTTCACGCACAACCATCTCTCGGGATTTACAGAGAATGGTCCAAAAAAGAGAAAATATCCAGTGAGCGGCAGTTGTGAGGAGGAAAATGCCTTGTTGATGTCAGAGGAGAATGGGTTTGAGATGATAGAAAGGCACAGTAAATCAAATAACCATTTGTTACAACCAAGGTATCCAGAATACCATCTCTGAACGCACAACACATCGAACCTTGAAGAAGATGGGCTACAGCAGCAGAAGACCACACCGGGTGTCACTCCTGTCCCCTAAGAACAGGAAACTGAAGCTACAATTGGCACAGGCTCACCAAAATTGGACAATAGAAGATTGGAAAAATGTTGCCTGGTCTGATGAGTCTGGATTTCAGCTCTGACATTCAGATGGTGGGGTCAGAATTTGCTGCATGGATCCATCCTGCCTTGTATCACCGGTTCAGGCTGGTGGTGGTGGTGTAATGGTGTGGGGGGGATATTTTCTTGGCACACTTTGCGCCCCTTAGTACCAATTGAGCATGGTTTAAACACCACGGCCTACCTGAGCATTGTTGCTGACCATGTCCATCCCTTTATTTTTTTGAATTATCTTTATTTTGGTCAGCATTGTGAGGGAACAAATTAAAAGGAAAGGACAGTATAAAATAGGTATACAGTATATCGAAGTACCAGGAGTTGTCACTCACAACCTAGGTAACAGACACCATATAGGGGCCGAGAGCTACCTCAACATCATGAAATACAAGGGGACTCTCCTGTGTCACGGACTTTCGGTCTCAGTCGACACAACTCCTCTCTAAACTAATAGAGGAGCCAAGAGAACCACTCTTGGGAAAATAAATAAAAATGTGTCTAAAACTCACATAAAATTATTCTCCATTTTCTTGAGATATCATGCGATTGAACTCCTGTACACACTCCAGAAATATGGTTGTGGCCTTCACACCATGTTCATAGCTACTGAGATGTGGTGCCTGGTTGACCAATAGTGGACAGGGAATGGTTAGCTAAGGCCAATGTTTTAAATGTGGGGTCTGCCAATGCCAATAAGGCTATATCTAAATATATCTATATAAATTGTGAATAATAATAATAATATATCTAACCTGGATGAGATTGAGATTGGTTGGGCAGTTTGCCCAAATGGAATCGAACCTCTTGCATCTGTCTTTACATGTGGCAAGCCACTCCTCCGCCTCCATAATCTCCCTCACCTTCCGCAGCCACACCATTTCACTTGGGATTCGAGAGCTTTTCCAGTGAACTGGTATGAGGCGTTTAGCAGCACTGAGAAGGTGGGGGAGAGCACTACGTTTATAGCGAGAGAGAGGCATATTGGGAACTGGAAGGAGAAAGCATTTCGGAGAATTAGGGAGGTCTATCCCGAGACCCTTCAGCATGTGTTCACATATCATTTCCCAGAAAGGTAGGACAAGAGGGCATTCCCACCATATATGGAGGAAAGTACCACTCTGCCCGCAGCCTCTCCAGCACAAATCAGAATGTGAAGGGTAAATTTTTGTTAGAGTTGTGGGAACATGATACCACCTGGTCAACAGCTTGTAATTATTTTTCTGTGCTTTGGACTCTACTGAGCTAGAGTGGGTCAAGTAGTACAACTGCTGCATTTGTTCTTTAGTAAACTCACATTGGAGGTCGCGCTCCCAGTCTCTAATGAAATTATGTGACTTGGCTGTGTCTAATAGTTGGTATAGGACAGAGATCGTGTGAGGCTGAGGGTCCTGAGCTGCCCATAAATGTTCAAACTCCGTAAAAGTGGATCTAATCTGTGTCTCATGATGTGTAGAGGCAACAAAATCTGCCAACTGGTGGTACTTCCCGAAATCGAAGGTGAAGCTTCCATACCTCTCTCTGAGTACACAGAGGGATCAAGGTGTGGCCCTCTACAAAACGTGCCAAACTAACTATGCCGTCTCTTACCCAGGATCCGAGGGAAGACAGTCGCTTCTCAGGGGTGAACCAGGGGAACCCCTGCTGGAGCCAGCGGAAATGTTGGGGGAGCTAGATCCAAGGATCTATTCAGTCTATCCCATACGATTAATGAATGGGAGGTCAGCGGGGCACCCACTCTGAAAGACATCTGTCTCCCATCGGACAAGTGTACGACAAGTTGCGACCGGCAATAGTCTTCTCCAGTGAGACCCATAGTTTAGAGGATGTGTGAAATTTCCAATCGAGTAAGTGCTGCAAAGCTATCGTCTGATAATATTGGAGGATATTAGGCAGCCCAAGACCTCCATGTCTCTTGGACCTCTGCAGTATGGCCATAGCTACTCGTGGCTTCTCTTTTCTCCACACAAACTTGAAAAAAAGACTACGGAGCTCCATAAAAAAGTGTCTGGATAGGTGAATAGGTACCATCTGCAGGAGAAACAATATGCAGGGGAGGATTGTAATTTTTATGATATTCGTGCGACCAACCCAAGTGAAAGTCATCTTATCCCAAGATTGAAAATCTAGGCAAAGCTTCTTTAATAATGGGGTGTAGTTATGGGTAAATAGAGCTTTCAAGCTACTAGTAATCTGTATTCCCAGATACTGTATTGAAGAGGACGCCCAAATGGGAAAGCTCCCTTCAGGGCAGTCATGACTGGGGGGACCGTAATCGGCAAGATCTCTGATTTGGTATAGTTGATCTTGAAGTTCAAAACCTGGCTTTAAGCTGCTAGTTCTTCCATCAGGTTCGGCAGTGAGACTACAGTGTCTAACATGAAATAGGACATCATGCGGGTATGCAGAAAGTTTATGTTCCGAAGAACCTACAGTAACTCCTCTGATGTTTTGATTAGCTCGATCTTCCTGAGCAGAGGTTCCAAGACCAGAGCAAACAATAGGGGGGGAGAGTGGACACCCCTGTACCACCCTGTCCTGGATAGGGAATTCTGAATATAAATAGCCATTCACCTTGACCTGAGCAGAAGGAGACGCATAGAGTGTTGATATCCAGCATATCATCTGAGGCCCCAACCTAGCCAGTACTGCATTGAGAAAGCCCCAGTCCACGAGATCAAATTCCTTCTCGGCGTCTATGGAGAGAATCAAATATGGGGGCAGATGGTTGTGTGTCTGGGCCCAATGAATGAGCTGTATAGCCTGAATAGAGTTATTTCTAGCTTCCCGGTCCACTATAAAGCCTGTCTGGTCTAGGTGGACAAGGATTTTGGCAAATAGTTTTAAATCTGTACTCAATAAAGAGATTGGGCGGTAGCTCTGTGGGAGAGTAAGATCCTCCCTTCTTTTGGGAGGACAGTGATGTGAGCCAGTGAAGCCCCCAGAGGGAGATGCTCTGCGGAAGCCAAGAAATTGAAGAAGGAGCACATAGGTGCCTGTATTTTCTCAATAAATTTCAAATAGAAGGCCTTTGTGAAGCCATCTGGCTCTGGGCTCTTCCCATCAGGGGGTGACTTCACTGTAGCCAACAACTCCGTCTGGGATATGGGAACCTCTATAGCTGTCTGCTGCTCGAGAGTTACAGTAGATTTGGGAGACCTGAGGAGGAGAGATAGGCCTCTATCCTTGCTTGTTTCTGCGCTATGTCTGCTGGGGAGGCATTTTGGTTCGAATTATATAAGGCCGCGTAATAGTCATGGAACATCGATGCAATTTTCGTTCTATGTTGTACCAGTTTACCCGTGGGGGAATGGAGTTCATGAACATGTGACGATACTCGCTATTTCCGGATAGCCCTGGCCAACATTCTGCCACACTTATTACCGTGCTCATAGTACTTATGAGCTACATAGCGTAACCGTCTGCATATTCGCCGGTCTAAGAGTTTGGAAAAGAGCTCGCATAGGTGTGTCAGGCGGCAGAGCGCATCTGGGTCTGCTGTTTGCTTGTGCAGCATCTCAGCTTGTTGTAGTGCCCCGAAAAAACATTGAAATTCTGCCTGACGTTCCTTTTTCAACTTAGTGCCCCACGCAATAAGTGCTTCTCGTACTACAGTCTTATGGCCCTCCCAAAGTATACCATGACTGACCTCCCAGTATAATTTTCCGTAAAGTAGTTAGACAATGTTTCTTCTACACCTGAACCATACTACTCTAGGGTCATCTAAAATGTTCTTGTTCAGTCTCCACGCCCAGGATCTAGATGTCATATTGGGTAAGTGGAGCGTTATGGTTACAGGGGCATGGTCAGAGATGGTAATCTGGTCAATAGTGGAGTCAGCCAATAACTCTAAGCTACTCTGATCCACTAATGGCAGATCTATTCTAGTATATACCTCGTGAACTGTAGAGTAATATCTATAGTCTTTCTCTGAGGCATGCATTACCCTCCAGCAGTCAACTAAGGTGTGTTTCTGTAGGGAAGTGCAGAAGTGCTTCAAGAAGGCAAAGGAGTGTGTGGAGCGACTTGCCGAGGTACCTACTGTTGGGTCTAGGCTGACATTAAAGTCCCCTCTCAAGACTATTCATCCCTCTCGGAAGTCCACCAGACTGTCAAAGACCGTATATATGAACAAAAGCTGTTGGGTGTTCAGGGCATAAAGGGTAGCAAAGGTGTAGGCCTGTCCCATAATGGTGCCCTTCAAGAAAATGTATAGCCCTTGGGGGTCAATGCAATGCGCTGTGGGTTGGAACGGACAATTCCTGTGAATGGTAATAGCCGTCCCTTTATGCCGCGTACACATGAGCGGACATTTCGACCGGACTGATCCGACGGTCTATCCGACGGACTTTCGGCAGACTTCTGACGGACTTTCCGAACAAACGGACTTGCCTACACATGATCACATCAAAGTCCGACGGATTCGTACGTGATGACGTACGACCGGACTAAAATAAGGAAGTTGATAGCCAGTAGCCAATAGCTGCCCTAGCGTCGGTTTTCGTCCGTCAGACTAGCATACAGACAAGCAGACTTTTCGATAGGAACTGGGTCCGGCGGAGTTCTGACGTAAAGATTTGAAACATGTTCCAAATCTAAAGTCCATCAGATTTTCGATGTAAAAAGTCCGCTGCAGGTCCGATGAAGCCCACATGAGTGAAGTGTGATTAGGGAGTTTTGGAGTAGAAGCATTGGTAAAGTGGGTCTCCTGCAAGAAAAGAACCTGTGCCCCCAGGCGCTTGAGCTCTTGCCATAGCCTGTTGCATTTGTTGGGAGAGCATAAGCCATGTGTATTGTTTGACACTACCTTAATCGTTGCCATGAAGGATTAGGTATGGGGAGTCCAGGCGAAACCTGTCAGAGTGTTCAACCAGGTGTGAGCAGCCATGTACTGTACCTAGAGTGAAAATTGGAGGAAATAAAATAAAATAAAAAGTAAAGAAAAGGCATTAACCACATTACAACAAAATAAACATACAATAATCTACAGAAATGGCCATCAAGGGGCCAGGGTCAGCCCCTGGAAGGCCACACTGAACTGCATGCCTGACCCAGAAAGGCCCGCCAAATGTAGAGGGCCACCAGGGTGAGGCATGACGCCCAAATCAGGGCTAGTACCCAAAACAGGTAATTCTATATGGGGAACGTAGACAGACATGAACAGACAAGGTGCGCCCAGATCCCTGCCTAATGATAGAGGTTGTAGATGCACCGGGGATTAATAGTACTATTTCTAAAAAAGAGAAAAGAAAACTAAAAACTTTTTTTCAGCAAAAATGTATGACAAAGGAACTGCAGGTGGATGCTATGGCCCTCTAGCCCATCCTCAGGAGCTTAATTGGCCACTGAATTGTCCTGGAATGGACGCAATGCCACGTAGGGTCCAGAAGACTACATGGTGAGAGTTCCTAGGTCATGCTGTGCTTCAGATGTCACCGTCCTGGGTTCCAGAAGAAGTATCGGGTAAAGAGCGTTTGCGGCCTCAAGAGCGTCTTTTAGGTCGAGCAAGGAGCCGAGGGTTTTGTGCCAATGGAGGTGGCATCTCTGCATGGTGACGCCAATCTGTAAAGTCCAGTTGGGAGAGGAAGTAGGGAAGATCATCTTTGATATCCAAAGTAGCAGACTTGCTGTCTCTTCCAGCTTGTAGATTGAAAGGGAATCCCCAGCGATATTTAATGCCTGCCGCTCGCATAGCTTCCAGGAGGGGATGGAGAGCCCTGGGTTGCATCAGTGTGCAGCGTGACAGGTCTTGGTAAAACAACAGGCATGCACCGTCAAAATCAAAGAAGGTGCATTTGCGCATACGTTGCATGATCTGCTCCTTAACTGTGAACTTATGCAGCTTGCATATATTGTCTCTTGGGTTTGAGGCATCTTGTGAGGGGGGGTATGAGCGCTCTATGAGCTCTATCAATTTTTGCCGATTCATTGGGGGAAAGCTCCAGAATCTCCCTGAAGATGCCCTGTAGAGTTCGAAGAATGTATTTGGCTGCT
The DNA here is from genome assembly GCF_042186555.1 of Aquarana catesbeiana. Classification (NCBI taxonomy): domain Eukaryota; kingdom Metazoa; phylum Chordata; class Amphibia; order Anura; family Ranidae; genus Aquarana; species Aquarana catesbeiana. The sequence goes on from NC_133335.1 coordinate 11,094,277, forward strand.
GTGGCCTCTGGCAATCCGCGGATGCAGATATTAGAATGGTGGATGCGGTTCTCTTAATCATCTAGTTGGCATATGAGAGCCTCTATTCTCTGGTCTTGAGCATAGCAGGTATCCCTAAGCTGGGAGATGGCTGGAAAGGTCTCCTCTACACTCTGTTCTAGGGCTTCCACTCTGTTGCCCAGCTGGGTAGTATTCTGCAATTGTTCAATGTCTTGTTTAAATACTTTCTCCACTCTGCTGGCTAATCTTTCTAAGTCTTCTCTAGTGGGGAGAGACCAGATGTGTTGCTTAAGGTCTCTATGCCCATAAAGCTCCAATATGTCAGACCCCTGATCCTGGGAGGCAGAGGAGCCAGGGGAGGCTAGGGCATCTGTATCGCTTACCATGTGCAGCGATTTGATAGGAGAAACTGCAGGCTGCAGGGAGGCCCAAGCGGTGGCTGCCACATTCTTCCCCTTGTCTTGGCCGGCTGCCATCTTGGATAGCTCATCCCGCGACCGCCCTCTGTCAGTGAAATAGGCATTAATGGAGCCGCGTGGGGGCTTAACGGAGCCCCGGGGCTGTGATTGAGCTCAGCGGTGGTAGAACATCCCGGCTGACGCTCGGTGAAGCTCACGATCCCCAGTGAAGGCTGTGAAAGTGTCCGTTGATGAGGAGCTGCAAGAGCACACCTCCTCACTCGCTCATGTCCAGGCCACCCACCCTGTCCATCCCTTTATGACTACAGTGTCCACGTCTTCTGATGGCTTCTAATGCACCATGTCACAAAGCTCCAATTATCTTCCCCACTGGTCAATGAGGTCCCTGTACTCCAATGGCCTCCACAGTCACCACATCTCATCCAATAGACCACCTTTTGGATGTGTTGGAATGGGAGATTGGCATCATGGATGTGCAGCCAACAAATCTGCAGCAACTGTGTGATGCTATCATGTCGCTATGGACCAAAATCTCTGAGGAATATTTCCAATGTCTTGTTGTATCTGTGCCACGAAGAATGAGGGCAAAAGGGGGTCCAACCCGGTACTAGCGAGGTGTACCTAATAAAGTGGCCTGGAGAGTGTATATGCAGTTAGTGAGATGAGTATTTTTCCTCCAGTTGCAATGATTTGACATATTTCACTTGCTTTACTTAGCCTTAGGAGTAATGGCTTGTGCTTTTAGAATGTGATTTGCAAGGTCTGCTTTAATTTTCACTGTTGACTGTTAGCGCAGTAATAAGGTTGAATTAAACCATCACTTGCTCGAGCGCATCAAAATAATATTGTAGCGGGATAACTTTCATCCGCCCTTCTATTTTTTTTTTTTTTCCTCTCCTTTACATAACAGGCGAGGGCTTCCATCAAGGCACAGCATGTCTGTAGGGAGCAAACAAAGGCAGGATATACAGGAATCCATTGTGAAACTATAACAAGAAGAGGAATTTTCTCAGGGTGGCTGTGATTTCATTTCTGATTACAGATATTAAGTTCTATTAAGCCTTTTACAACTCATGTGGGATTTCGTCCATAATTCTAAGTCAAATCCCCCTGCCATGGAGGTGTCAGGGTAAGTGATGGCTCCATACTCGCACCAACTGGGAATCCGGCATGAAACAGGAATTATTGATGAGCCAGAATAAAATTAAGGGTTACCATCTTGGGGAAAAATAGACTTTTAGCTTGATTCTGTCATTGAATTTTCCCAGTCAGTTTGGATAAAACAGGATCCCACTGTTCCTGTATCCACATAAATAATGGAAGGAAATCTCTGTTCTTATCAGTCAGCTTTGTTCCACAAAGAAATCCTGTAATAAAGCTTTATAAAGCTTCTATAAAGGAAGTTGTTCAGTTTGAAAGTTATAGTATGCAAACTTATATTTATACAGTTGCAAAAATAATGATTTGATCCCCAGATTGTGTAAGTTTGCCCACTTACAAAGAAATGAAGTGTCTATAAATTTTATCATAGGTATATTTTAAATCATAGAGACAGAATATCAACCAAAAACTTTGAAAAAAAACACACGATACAAATGTTATACAGTAGGTGCTCATGTGGTACACCGATTAGACCTGTCAATGTAAGAAGGTGCTCCTAATGACAACTCGTTATGTGTATAAAAGACACCTGTCCACAGAATCTCTTTCTTCCATTCAAACCCCACAATCATGGGCAAGACCAAAGAGCTGTCAAGGGGCATCAGGGACAAGATTGTAGACCTGCACACAGCTTAAATGGGCAAGAAGCCTGGGGAGAAGGAGACAACTGTTGGAGCGATTATTCGCAAATGTAAGAAATACAAAATAACCATCAATCGCCCTCGGTCTGGAGCTCCATGCAGGATTTCGGCTCGAGGGGTAAGGATGATCATGAGAAAAACGAGGAATCAGCCCAGAATTACATGGGAGGAGCTTGTGATTGTTCTCAAGGCAGTTGGGACCACAGTCAGCAAACAAACCATTGGTAACACAATACACCGCCATGGATTGAAATCCCGCAGCGCCCGAAAGGTCCCCCTCCTCAAGAAGACACATGTACAGGCCCATCTGAAGTTTGCCAATGAACATCTCAATGATTCAGAGAAGGATTGGGAGAAAGTGCTGTGGTCAGATGAGGCCAAAATCGAGCCCTTTGTCATTAACTTGACATGTTTGGAGGAAGAAAAATGCTGACTATGACCCTACGAACACTATCCCTACAGTCAAGCATGGAGGTGGAAACATTATGCTTTGGGACTGTTTCTCTGCTAAAGGTACAGGCTGACTTTGCTGCATTGAAGGGCCAATGGACAGGGCCATGTATTGTAAAATCTTGGATGAGAACCTTTTACCCTCAGCCAGAACATTGAAGATGGGTCATGGATGGGTCTTCCAGCATGACAATGACCCAAAACATACCGCCAAGGCAACAAAGGAGTGGATCAAGAAGAAGCACATTAAGGTCATGGAGTGGCCTGGCCAGTCTCCAGACTTTAATCCTATAGAAAATTTATGGAGGGAGCTGAAACTTTGAGTTGCCAAGCGATAGCCAAGAAAACCTTAAGGATTTAGAGAAGATCTGTAAAGAAGATTGGACCAAAATCCCCCCTTAGATGTGTTCAAACCTGGTCACCAACTACAAGAAACATCTTACCTCTGTGCTTGCCAACAAGGATTTCTCCACCAACTAGGTTTAAATACCTATCACATAAAATACACCTATGATTGGCGCTTACAATCTAAAGGGAGAAAGGCTGAAAATGTTGAAAAAAAAGTTTTTCTTAGTTTCTTATTTTGCAAATAAGTAATTTTTCTTCTTCACTGATGGGCGCTGATGAGGCTGCATTGATGAGGCGGTACTGACCAGGCTGCAATGATGGGCATTGATAATAAGCTGCACCAATAAGCACTGATACGCTGCACTGATAGACACTGATGGGGCTGCACTGATCATCAGGGCATCACATTGCAAACAATGTACTCACTGTGACCTGTTAGACTTGCCGGTTATTGGCTCTCCTTTCGTCACACAGAGACAGCGTGTGAGGAAAGGAATGCCCATAACCTGTAAGTCTGTTTCATGTGACCCGCTGTGATTGGCCCTTTACCACAGTCTGCGATTAGCTATGTCCAAAGGACACAGCGGTCACAGAGCATGCCTGATGCACGCTCCAGGGGGCGTGCACGTGGGAGGACATCTATGGACATCCTCCCAGAACTGAAGAGCCATAGCCATTCTTTCTACTATAGTTATTTATATGCTTATTTCCCGCCTCGACTACTGCAACTCTCTCCTCACTAGCCTACCTTTACACAGGCTATCCCCCTTCAGTCTATTATAAATGCTGCTGCTAGACTAATACACCTTACTAACCGATCCATGCCTGCTGCTCCTCTCCGCCAATCCCTTCACTGGCTTCCCCTACCTAATCGTATAAAATTCGAAACACTAACGACAACATACAAGGCCATCCACAACATCGCCCCCAGCTACATCACCAACCTCATCTGCAGATATCACCCAAATCGTCCTCTCTGCTCCTCTCAAGACCTCCTGCTCTCTAGCTCCCTTGTTACCTCCTCTCGTGCTCGCCTCCAGGACTTCTCCAGAGCCTCTCCCATCCTCTGGAACTCCCTGCTTCAGTATGTCCTGTCAGCCCCTACCCTGTCCGTCTTTAGGCGATACTTGGAAACCCACTTATTCAGGAAAGCCTATCCCACATCCACCTAAGAACTGTACCGAGCCTCTTTCAGATCACCCCCTGCAGCTATTACCTTTTGTACCATCTCCCCTCCCTTTAGATTGTAAGCTCCACGAACAGTGCCCTTCTGTCCCTTCTGTATTGAACTGTATTGTAATTGTACTGTTCCCCCTCTACATTGTAAAGTGCTGCACAAACTGTTGGCACTATATAAATCCTGAATAATAATAATACAGCGTGGGCAGGAACAGGTTAAAAAAGGAAACAAAGTATATCACTAAAATGAAAAACCTCTGCTTGCAACATTTTTCCTTTCCTTTTCCTTCTCCCTTTCTTTTCCTTTCCTTTTTCTTCTCCTTTCCTTCTCCTTTCCTTCTCCTTTCTTTTTACTCTTCTTTTCTTTTCCTTTCCTTTTTCTTTTCCTTTCCTTTTTCTCTCCTTCTCCTTCTCCTTTCCTTTCCTTTCCTTTCCTGTTCCTTTTCCTTTTCCTCTCCTTTCCTTTCCTTTTCCTCTCCTTCCCCTTTCCTTTTCCGTTTCCTTTTTCCTTTCCCTTTTCCTTTCCCTTTTTCTTTCCTTTTTCCTTTCCTTTTACCTTTTCTTTTCCCTTTTCCTTTTTCCTTTGCTTTCCTTTTTCCTTTCCTTTTACCTTTTCCTTTCCTTTTACCTTTTCTTTTCCCTTTTCCTTTCCTTTTTCCTTTTCTTCTCCTTTCCTTCTTCCATTCTCTTTCCCATATACAGCCTCATTGGAGGCAGGCTTTTGGTTGAGTGGAGTAGGGTTTAGCCTTCCTATATTATACGTGGTTAGAAAGGTGGTTTATATATGGTTATGGTTACATATGGTTATACAGTATGTGGTTAGAAAGGTGGTTTATATATGGTTATGGTTATATTATATATGGTTATGGTTATGGTTATATGTGGTTAGAAAGGTGGTTTATATATGGTTATGGTTATATATGGTGGTTTATTATATGTGGTTAGAAATCAATGTTCGAATTGAAAATGTGGGTGTGTTACCTGTGTCCTAGAATTGGGAAACAATAATGTCTATGCATCTGACTGTAAAGTGTAAAATACAAGGTCTCATGAAAATTAATAAAACGTGAGCAATAAATCGAGAGCGCCAAATGGGCAAGAAAGGACCAGAATTTACGGGCGTTTCAACTGTTAATGCCTGCAGCGAGACACAAATCACTTGCCCCCCCCCCCCCCCTACTCTAGAGCTGCCTTCCATAGATGACGATTATTTACTTTGCCACTGTTGATTCAATTCCTCCTCCTCCTTTCTAAGCCCCAGACGCAATTTATGGCGAGGAATAAAATGTGCATTCATAGTCCTGGACAATATATGCGGTTTTACTATCCATCCTGACTTGTATATACATCTATATTCTCGCCACGTAGCGTAAGCTGCACTGTATTGGTAACAAAGACAGGTAGATGTCGGCTCTGTAAGTCATTTTCTTAATTGGTTAATTTACCTTGAAGGTTAATGTATTCCAACTTAACTCAGAGATTAATACACACTTAAGTGTATTTGAAAAAGATATTGCTCTTGATTTTCTTAATAATAAAATTGTAGGATGCGCTCTGTTCTTAAAGTGGACTTCAAGTCTGATCTAGAGTTCAGTTTGAAATAAAGCAACCTCCTAGATCAGATTGTTATGCAAACTATGGGCCAGGAACCAGATTGGGTCACGGGCGTTGTTGTGATTGGTGCTACAACAGCCACAACACGTGAGTGCCATAGAGAAGGATATAAAGGAGTATTTCGCTACCAACACAACCCCACAAGTACAACATTTTCCCGCATAAATAATATTAAAAAGGAATTTGGTGATCATGGGGACACGTAGGTTAATTATATTACATATCCCTTTTCTTTTTGTGTGCAGTCCTTTACACATGTGATATACATATATGTTTATTTATACACGTGTGTAGTAAAATCGTTTATCAGTGGTCCTTGCATATGTACAGTGTATCCGGAAAGTATTCACAGCGCTTCACTTCTTCCACATTTTGCTATGTTACAGTCTTATTCCAAAATGGATTTAATTAATTATTTTCCTCAAAATTCTACAAACAATCCCCCATAATGACAACGTGAAAGAAGTTTGTTGAAATCTTTGCAAATTTATTAAGAAGAAAAAATGAAAAAATCACATGTACATAAGTGTTCACAGCCTTTGCTATGACACTCAGAATTGAGCTCAGGTGTCTCCCGTTTCCACTGATCATCCTTGAGATGTTTCTGCAACTTGATTGGAGTCCACCTGTGGTAAATTCAGTTGATTGGACATGATTTGGAAAGGCACACACCTGTCTATATAAAGTCCCACAGTTACCAGTGCATGTCAGAGCACAAACAAAGCCAAGAAGTCCAAGAAATTGTCTGTAGACCTCCGAGACAGGATTGTATGGAGGCACAGATCTGGGGAAGCGTACAGAAAAATATTCCTGTAAATATTACTGTAGCATTGAAGCATTGAAGGTCCCAATGAGCACAATGATCTCCATCATCCGTGAATGGAAGACGTTTGGAAGCACCAGGACTCTTCCTAGAGCGGACCGCCTGGCCAAACTGAGCGATCAGGGGAGAAGGGCCTTAGTCAGGGAGGTGACCAAGAACTCGATGGTCACTCTGACAGAGCTCCAGTGTTTCTCTGTGGAGAGAGGAGAGCCATCCAGAAGAACAATTATCTCTGCATCCCTACAGTGAAACATGGTGGTGGCAGCATCATGCTGTGGGAACGTTTTTCAGCGGCAGGAACTGAGAGACTTGTCAGGATTGAAGGAAAGATGAATGCAGCAATGTACAGAGACATCCTTGATGAAAACCTGCTCCAGAGCGCCCTGGACCTCAGATTGAGGCGAAGGTTCATCTTCCAACAAGACAACGTCCCTAAGCACACAGCTAAGATAACAAAGGAGTGGATACGGGACAACTCTGTGAATGTCCTTGAGTGGCCCAGCCAGAGCCCAGACTTGAACCCGATTGAACATCTCTGGAGAGAACTGAAAATGGCTGTTCACCGATGCTCCCCATCCAATCTGATGGAGCTTGAGAGGTCCCACAAAGAAGAATGGGAGAAACTGCCCACAAATAAGTGTGCCAAGCTTGTAGCATCATACTCAAAAAGACTTGAGGCTGTTATTGGCGCCTAAGGTGCTTCAACAAAGTATTGAGCAAAGGCTGTGAATACCTGCAGTATCTCACAGTAGTGAGTACATCCCTCACATTAGTAGAGTGAGCGTACAGCTTGTAAATTTGCTGTCCTGTCAAAATAACTCGCACACTAGCCATTAAAGCCGAGTTACGCTTAAGAAAAAAAACCGCAGCTGCTGACTTTTAATAATCAGACATTTACCTGTCCAAGGGTCCAGCGATGCGGGGGAACGAAGCCCCGCTTGTCTCCCCCTCTACTCTGTAGCCCCGGCATTGTCACTGTGAGTGCCCAGCTGTGGCTTCACAGACGGGCATGCACTGTGAATGTGCGAGCCATGTGGCGCACTGTGACTGGCCGGGCAATCATCTGGGACTGTGACGTGTCCCAGATCATTGCTGAGAGGGAGGAGGGGGGAGGTTAACTGACTTCTGGCGCCGCGGTGCCCCGGGAGGAAGTGGGAGCTTTACAAAACTGTGAGGGGTGTACTGACTTTTGTGAGATACTGTTGGTACATGGATTTTGTTTTGTTTTTTATTTTTAATAAATTTGCAAAGATTTCAAACAAACTTCTTTCACATTGTCACTATGGGGTATTGTTTGTAGAATTGTGAGGAAAATAATTAATTGAATCCATTTTGGAATAAGGCTGTAACATAACAAAATGTGGAAAAAAGTGAAGTGCTGTGAATATTTTCCAGATGCACTGTATTTCAACTAAAAATTTAAATTAATTATTTCAGCCTTTCCCAACCTTTACAACACAGAGGAACCCTTGAAGTAACTTTCCAGTCTCAGGGAACCCTTGCTAAAATTGACTATATTTACAACTCATGATACATTAGTGTGGTGGTCAGTGTAAAGAAAGCTTCTTACACTTGTGGACATTGGGAAAAATGACCACCTTCAGGATAGATAAAAAAGGTCAATGTTTTCAGTGGGAACTTATCTGAGAGGCAGACATTGCTCAAGGCACCCCTAGCAACCTCTGGGGGAATACTTGAGTTCCATGGAACCCTGGTTGAGAAACCCTGGTCTAGACCAAACTTTATCAACCTTTTTACCCCAGAGGAACCCATTGGTGGTCAGTAGGAAGAATGCCCTTTACATTGATGGTCAAAAAGCCACCCTTTCCAAGAGTTAAAAAGATTAATGGTATCATGCTGTTGGCTCAGCCTAGTGGCTTCAGACCAAGGCATCACCAGATGGCAGGTCAATCAGCCACAGCTCAAGGAACCCTAGGAGGAAACCTTGCGTTCTATGGAACCCTGGTTGAGAAACCCTGAATCAATTAATTAAAATGTTGGTTTCTGTCTACTCTCTTCCTTAAAGGGTTCATTTGTAACATTAAACTTTTTTTTAATTTGCTGTTGGTATATTCCCTTGTCTTGACCACCTCTACCTCTACAAATAAACCCAATCCTGGTGAAATACATCAGTAGGGGTGTGGTCTAGAGGTGGGAACTGTCTAGGAAGCCACTTTTGGCTGAATAAAGATTATCATTGTGCGGCTCTGTAACTACATGCATTACACAAATATTATTGACAGCACAATTACGTATTGGGGACTTCAGCATTGGCTGGAGGGATGAGGGGGGGGGGGGGGGGGCAGAAAGATTTGCACATTTATGATTGTATGAGGAAGTCCACTATGAGGTAGCTGGTTGGATGAGATCAGCAGCACTGAGATGATAAAAAGGAGTAATAAATGTAACAAGTGAGTATTGTATGGGAAAAAAAACATGGCAATGGTTTGACACACATTGTTTAGCAAACTAGAATGTCATCCAGTTAGGTTTTGCGTCTACTTTAAAATCACAATGCGGGGGGGGGGTACCATCATTTTCATAGCTTAAGATGGCTTAGCAGGTATTTATCTTTGCTGCTTGAAAATTTGACAGTTTTCTTCGAACAACTTAAAAAGCATTCTTCTAGTTTCCCAAGATATTACAGCTCCTGCTGTACTTCCACCCCCTGATGAGACCAGTGCTGCAGGCGAGGTAGACTACAGTGCTGATTATATGTCTCTGCCCCCCACCTAGCCTTGGCTATTCGCAGCCACTTAGTCATCACACGCTGTGTTTTGCCAAGTGTACATGGGGTGGAAGAGGTGGGCACACATTACCTTCAATGCCTGCTGTCATACCTGCAGTGCTAATGTGGGCGGAGGGCTGGAATAAACTACAATAACTCTTTTTAACCACTTCAGCCGCGGAAGGATTTACCCCCTTCCTGACCAGAGCACTTTTTCAGCACTGCGTCGCTTTAACTGACAGTTGCACGGTTGTGCGACGTCGCGCCCAAACAAAATTGATGTCCTTTTTTTCCCCACAAATAGAGCTTTCTTTTGGTGGTATTTGATCACCTTTGCGGTTTTTATTTTTTGCGCTATAAACAAAAAAAGAACGACCATTTTGAAAAAAAAAGCAATATTTTTTACTTTTTGCTATAATAAATATCCCCAAAAAATATATAAAAAAACTAATTTTTTCCTCAGTTTAGGTTGATATGTATTCTTCTACATATTTTTGGTAAAAAAAAATTGCAATAAGCGTATATTGATTGGTTTGCGCAAAAGTTATAGCGTCTACAAAATAGGGGATAGTTTTATGGAATTGTTTACATGGGCACTTCCCTGTTCTGCCGTTCCATGACATGATTGCGGGACACAGGCGGACATCGAGTCCGTGGGTTCCGCGGGCGCGGCCACGGAGCATACGGCGCGCGCGCACACACAATGCCGCTTCTTAAAAGGGACGTACCTGTACACCCATTTGCACAGCCGTGCCAGTGTGCTGACGTATATCCTCGTGCGCTGGTCGGCAAGTGGTTAAACTGTTTGGAAATAAAGTGCCAATCAGGACAGGAGGCTGATCCAAAGAAGACTGGGTTAGCTGGGTGGAAGCCGCGGCGCCAGGTACAGTGGTAGGGCTCCATTTGTGGGGTGAGTACTGACCTGTAGGGGTTTGTTTGTCACCCCCCCCCCCAAAAAAAAAAATTTACATACTGTGTGGACTAGTCACAGTATGTAAAAAAAGTAGTATTTTTTTTTTTCATTTTTTTGATCAGGATAGTTCAGGATAGGGATCAGGATATTTTTTAACACACTATGATTGCTTATAACAGTGAATATCACTGCTATAAGCAATAATTTTTATGAATGTCATGCATTCATTCATTGTGTACTATCGTGAAGCTGTGATTGGCCACAGCTATCATATGGTGCAGATGCACTGTGATTGGCCCTGTCTGTACCATGTGATCACTATGACCAATCACACAGATCAACACAATAGTACACAATGTCATCCTTTCTAAACTACTGCCATAGGGGTTATCTATAAGGATATACATGCCTCCTGCATGTATCTTTACCTGTCAAATGTCTCCCCTCTGTCTGTTATGAGAGCTGAAAAACTGCAGATTCTGTGGGTGGGTCTGTTGTCTGGAGCTCGGTGGGTGGAGTCGTGATGTCAGTAGACTCCCCGCCCATCTCTACACTCCCCTTGTCAATATGCATTTTCTCCTGTGTATTTCTAACTGAACTTCTGCTATGATCTCTAACATCCAGTCAAAAGACAGGAAAGTAACCACATGACTTCAGCAAGCCAAATCATGCTGAGGTGTGGAACAGCCAATCCTTGCAGAGCTGCTGAAGAAAGGAGTGGGGGAGGGAATTAAAAAATCATGCCTGTGTCTTAGGCTGTCACTCACAGCAAGGGGGAGTATTTGACAAAGTTTTTGTCAGTTTGTCAAGATTTCTCTCACTGAACAATAAAAGGGGATTGCTCAGAGATGGATTAACTCTGTGTGGCAAGACTGGGCTCAAACGATAGGAAATCTTATACTCTACAGTATGATATAAAAAAAAAAAAAATTCGGGTTTACATCCACTTTAAAGCCATTTATTGTGTACAGCTGTCATGTGATCGCTGCTTCTTCCATCCTCTCTTCCATATACAGCCTTATTAAAGACAGGCTTTTAATTGACAGGGGTAGGGTTTAGCTACCATATTTTATAAGTGGTTAGGAAGGCTCGGTTCACACTGGGGCGACTTGGGATCCGACTTGTACGCCCTCAAGTCGCCCCAAGTCGCCCCAAGTCGCTTTGCATTTAGAGTACAATTGTAGTGAATTGAACCGTCTTAACTGACACTACTGAAGTCGCTCCGACTTCAAAAAAGGTTCCTGTACTACTTCTATCCGACTTGTAGGCGACTTGTACCCATTCAACTCAATGTAAGTCGCCTGCAAGTCGGATCTCTCAAGCGACTTTGCAGAGAAAACCCCTCCCTCCCCCCTCCCTCCCAGAGAGGTGATTGGTGACAGGCGAAGTCGCCTGTCATGGAGGCGACTTCAAGTCGCCTCGTAATTTGCCGAAGTCGCGCTGAAGTCGCGCTGAAGCCGCGTTGAAGTCGCGGTACAAAGTCGCGGTAAAGTCGTGTTGCCCATGTGTGAACCGACCCGAAGGGTGAATCATTGTTATTTAAAAATTTGGGTGTGTTAGCTGTGTCCTGGAATTGGGAAACAATATAGTCTATGCATCTAACTGTAAAGTGTAAGATCCAAGGTCTTGTGAAAATGAATAAAACGTGAGCAATAAATAGAGAACGCTTATTGCCAAATGGACAAGAACGGACCAGAATTTAGGGGAGTTTCAACTATCAATTCCTGCAGTGAGACACAAATCATTTAAGAAGTTTAATTTGATCAGGATAATTTACACACTATGATTTCTTATAACAGTGATGATCACAGTTATAAGCGATCATTTTATATAAATGTTATCCATTCATTCATTGTGTACTATTGTGAAGCTGTGATTGGCTACAGCTATCACATGGTACAGATGTACTGTGATTTTCCCTGTCTGTACCATGTGATCACTATGAACAAATTACAGCGATCAACACAATAGTACACAATGGATAGCTATGAATGAAAGCCATTTATTGTGTACAACTGTCATGTGATCGCTGTGATTGGTCACAGTGATCACATGGTACAGGCACAGATACAATGATCTGTTATCCACTGTGTCCAGAGGAGGACACAACACACTTCAGCCTGTGACTGGGTGTCAGAAACCATGAAATCAGGCCGAGACAGAAGTACAGTTAAATCACACTTGTTTAATAATAAAAGTAAAAAGAACAAACATAGTCAAAACATAGCCAAAGTTCAGTAACCAGAACGGATAGTCAGCCAAGCCAGAAGTCAGGGATCAATGTAGTGGAACAGCAAGCAGGATCTGGAGCCAGAAGGGATGTCAGCAAAGCAAGTCTTGAACAGGATCGCAGGAGAGCGTCTCAGTTTCTGTGATGTTGACAAAGGCGAAGGCAGAGCTCCTCTGGACTGGACGGCTTAAGTAGGCAGGACTGACGAGCAGGATATCATCAACAGCTGAGTGACTGTGGAGAGATAGGACCTGGCAATTAGCCGACAGCTGAGCAGCCAGCTCAGAGAAGGAAGGGCCGAGCCCAGCCCTGACAATGGGAGGACGTGCTAAGACATTCACCCATGAAGGCAGAGATCCAGTTTGGCCATCACTTGACTATAGGCCGGAAGGGAAGTAGTTAAAGTGCTTCTAAAGGTTGATTTCTTTTTTTTGATAGCAAGAATGGGAAGGCATTAGACTCACTGTTGGGGTTTTAATGGTGTTTATGTTCTTTATGGGGAAATTCAGCATCTGTTTGTCCTGGTGGTCATATTCACCAGTACGGAAAAGGAGGAAAAATCTCCACATCTTGAGTGGTCACCAGGACAGCAATAGATAGCACACCTTCTAATGGGAGACACTTGTTCCTTTTGACAACTGTTCAAGAGGAGATTTATCTCACTTTTCTAAGATTCCATTTCACTTCCTGTAATGTATAGAACAGACAATGAAAAGGAAATCTTGCATGTGGGACACATGGAAAATTTCCAGGGATTTAAAATGCTTCCCTACTTTATCCAACATTAAAAAAAAAATGTCTTTAGACACCTTGAGTGCTGTTGTGATTGGTTTTCTGTAGGAAACCGTTAAATGGTTCCATCAGCCAAAAAACACCCAAATCTGAATAAATATATGGTGGGATTGACCCTATATTACCACTCTTGAGCAGGGTGACCCTTCATAATCCACCTTTACTACAGTCTTATTCCCGCACTTGCCGTTCCGTCTGGTACATTTGCATTTTTCAGCTCCACAGAAGATGATTCACTGACCTGTCAGAAACTGCATCAATATCATTATGAAACATAAATTAATTTTCTCATCCACTGGAAGATTTAATGTCTCTGCATCCTGTGGACACCATGGATGGGTACTTAATCATTTTTGGAATCCAGAAAGGCCATAAAGTGTTAATAGTGCTGCTGTGAAGTCATATTTGTAGATACAGTACTTGTAGAAGAAAAAACTCCTTGCAAGTACCATATATAAGAATAGCCGTTAGTTCACCAGTGTTTTCCTTCCTCCATGGGGCACAGAATTTTTATTTATTTTTGTTTTTAATTGAACTTGTCTAATTACTTGAATTCTTTTTACCACGTACAAAATGAAAGTTGAAATATGGCTTGTAATAAGATATTGACTTATCTGTAGTGCCCTTGTATCCATGTGGTCAAAAGTAATATTGTTTAGGATCAATTTAAAGTGGTTGTAAACCTAAATCATGGATTTGGAAAAAAGCACATATATCTGTGGTGTTTACTTATCTCTCTCCAAAGCTCTTAGACTGCATTCACACTTCAGCGTTTTGAATCGCGGGCAGATTTGCGTGAATTTGTGTGAATGACAAAACGCGTTACTCACATTTGAGACGCCATTCATCTGAATTACTGTATCAGGACAATAGAAACAGAAATAGGACAAGACTAAAGTGAGTGTTATCACTCTAGGACAGTAAATGCGTTACTGACAGGATCACCAGGTGAAAAACAGGTTAAAAAAAAGCATGTTACAGGTTATTTTACTGGTCAGTGATGTCCGTATACATGGAGTGGTCAATTCTAGATGTCATGTCCCTACATGTTTCGCCAACATTGGCTCAAAAGAGCCTCAGAGGGAAACACCAGCATTAATCTCTACCCATAGCAGAGTCGTCTCCTGGTCCCCATATATCCTCTGTGGTCACACAGAACCTCCCCCTCCATATCCTGTAGACTGGCCTGGTGTTTTCCTCTGAGGCTCTTTTGAGCTGTATGGAAATTGGTGGTCTGCAAAAAATTCCCTGAAGAAGCCAATGTTGGCGAAACATGTAGGGATATGACATCTAGCTTTCACCACTCCATGTATATGGACTTCAGTGACCAGTAAAATAACCTGTTAATAGTTTTATTGAACCCTATATGTGTTGATGTTTTATGTAATAATATTCAAACTTTATAATAAGTGATTCAGGATTTATGTACCTTCTTTTGTCTTAGGCAACGCCATAATCCCATTTACCCTGTTGTTGCTACTATCGATCTAATTGGGATGAGGTTCCGGATACCATAGGGTAACTTAAGCTATCTTCCCAGCTATCCAGGTAAAAAAAAAGCCTGAATAAGAAAACGAATGCAGCCACCTCATCAAAAAACTTGTAATATGCAGTATATTACATTTTTCGTTTTCAGGTTTAGATATCAAAGCAAAGAGCCAAATACCCATATGCACAGTGTATACGTGAACTGTGCCTGCTGAAATATTGTAATTCTGTTTAGTCGGTCTTTTGTTTCACACACTTCTGCAATACTGCATGGTGACCTCACTGTTCACTGTTGAAGCTTTTTTTGTCCCCTGGCCACTTATTAGACCAGGATCGCGTATCAGGTTATGAACATTAATTGTAAATGGACTCTGTCCCTCCTTTTGGGACCAAAGATTTTTTGGTGGGGGGGAGCATATCTGAGGTCCTCCCTCTGCTTGTCTGCCTATGTAGGCTGTCTAAGCGACTTTACCTTCTATTATGTGAAGGTGAAGTGCACTAGCACCTGACTGACTTGTAAAAACTAACGTGTTTACACATTTTTAATGTTTGCATGCATCATCTATGGCATTTGGATACATTTCAGAGAAGTGGCTGAATCCAGAAGGACCCTGCAAAGTGAACATCATGAAAAGGATGAAAGAAAGTTGTTTCAAAAAGGACAAGGATATTGAAGAATGCACAGAATATATGTTGCAGGAACACTGTAAAATTTGTCAAATTAGGCTTTTATGGGAGGAGATAACACGTCCCATAAAGCCACCCCTTTCCCTGATCCCACATAACTTTTTGTCATTGAATGCGTCCTCGTGGATTGCTCTCACAATATTTTATGCAAATGGGAAATGCAAGCAGCAATGGAAGGTAATTTTAAATGGCTTGGCTGAGTTTAAGGGAATAATTACTTGCAATATATGTTTAATGAAATGGTCCCGAGGGCATCATCTCATTAATATGCAAACGTGTACTGTGCTCGGGGACCTGCAATATGGAAATGACTAAGGCCAGACAGCAATTCTTTTACGCACTGATTAATGGATGGTGCAAGTTACCAGCCTGAAAAAAATTATTCCATGAAAGTATACTTCTAAATTCCAGAGGAAAGTAAAAAAAGAAGCCCAGTTTTCTACTACGAGGGAGAAAATTCCTTCCTGACCCCTAATGGCAGTTTGATAAATCAATGTATAAACATTCTACTAAGTAGATACAGTATGTACATATAGGTCATTCTTACCATTTTGTTCCTTTACATATCTGCTAGAAACTGCTCTTGTAGATGACTATTACTAATTTTTACAGCTCTTACAGTAAAAAAAAATGGACAGTTAATTTATTTTCCTCCTCAAGCAGTCCCTATGTGGTTTTTGTATATGTAGCACCCTGATGTTTAGGTAGGGTTGCTATCAAGATTTGTTGCCAGGCGATAGTTACCTTGGCCGATTGTTAGGAGATCAATTGAGTCCTCTCTAAATCTGGACTTGTTGCACCCATTTTCTTCTGTCACTGGGTGGCACTATGCTAGTGACATTAGATAAGACATGCTAAGACATGAATGGATGGGGTGTCTCAGCCAATGGGCAGGGATGTTCTTTGGTCCCTTGGCCTGCTGGGAGAACCTATTTATTTGGGTGGAGTCAGGTGATCGGTGTTCTGTGCCACCTGGATGACTGTCTGAGTGGACATGTGTTGTACTGCCCCGGGCTGCTAGGCCAAGCCTGAGGCCTATCCCGGGAACATCTGGCTGTTAGGCTGTCTGAGGCCTATCCAGAAGCAGGAGAGCATCACAGGGTTGGGACTGCTGGCTCGCAGTCCAACCAGAAGTAGCGGTTCAGCCGGACGGGGAACCAGCTATGGTCAGAGGTAGAAGGGGAAGCTGTTGCTACTAAGGGACCATCCACCTTACCGGAGACCAATGTGAGTAATCTGAAGCCAGTGCCAGAGCAGTCTTATCACCAGCCGGGGATGGTGAGGAAGTGGGAAAACTTCAGTGAGTGCCAAGCCAGGGACCCAGCAGGACAGCAGAGGTGACGCTTGGGGAGCATCAGTGGGTGCCAAGCCAAGGACCTAGCGGGTCAGCAGGGGTGACGCTTGAAGAGTATCTGTGAGTGCCAAGCCAGGGACCCAGCAGGGAAGCGGGGGTGACGCTTGAGGAAGATACTGAGCACTAAAAAGTGGAAGAGCTCAGGGGATCCAGTGGCTTTTGGATCCGAAGTCTAGTGAAAGACTGGGAGAGATCGTTGAGTAAAGACCCACAGTGAGTGGCTGTGGAGTAAGCGGAGAACTGTTTCTGTTGCCAATAGTTGATTACAACTTCCGTTAGTAACTTCTACAATATTGTTGCCATAGGAGACTGCGATCCTACCCATACAGAAGTGTTGTCCGGCTGGAGGCCTTCACCTGTATTGCTGTCTACCTATAGAAGCCTCGGAGTCTGCCAATTATCATTGCATCTACTTAAGGGTGTTCTGGCCCTAACCCTCTCTCCTACAGTTCTGTTCAAGAGACATTAAATATTTTTGCACTCAAAAAGTGTCTGGCGCCCAGTACACCCACCATGCCTTGTAACCCACTCTATGCAGAAGGATCTGCTGTTCCATACTCTGGAGGTCACCATTAGACCTCTAGGGGTCCCGGACTTCGCTACATATAATATAAATCTCAACTCAAACAAAGTTCAGAACCCCCCTTTGCAATCCATTTACCCAACTTCCACTTACTCCTAAGCTTTTTTTGTACTTGAATGTGCCATCACATAACTCGGTGTCTCATCCAAAAGTGAAACGCTGTGATTCATCACTGCAGTCCAGCCCCTCTATCTTGTAGACATTCCTTCCTGTGATGTCATCACGCTTCCACTGGAGTTTTCACAACCTTGCTGTCCTAAATCCTAAGTTCTGCTTTAACCACTTCAGCCCCGGAAGGATTTGCCCCCTTAATGACCGGAGCATTTTTTGCGATACGGCACTGCATCTCTTTAACTGACAACTGCGCGGATGTGCGACGTTGTACCCACACAAAATTGATGTCTTTTTTTTTCCCCACAAATAGAGCTTTCTTTTGGTGGTATTTGATCACCTCTGCGATTTTTATTTTTTGCGCTATAAACATAAGACCGACAATTGGAAAAAAAGCAATATTTTTTACTTTTTTCTATAAAAAATATCCCCAGAAAATATATATAAAAAAAACAAATTTCTTCCTCAGTTTAGGCCGATACGTATTCTTCTACATATTTTTGGTAAAAAAATCACAATAAGCGTATATTGATTGGTTTGCTCAAAAGTTATAGCGTCTACAAAATAGGGGATAGATTTATGGCATTTATTATTTTTTTTTTTTTTCTAGTAATGGCGGTGATCTGCGATTTTTATTGGGACTGCGACATTGCAGTTGACAGATCGAACACTTTTGACACTATTTTGGGACCATTGACATTTATACAGCGAGCAGAGCTATAAATAGCCACTGATTACTGTATAAATGTCACTTGCAGGGAGGGGATTAAACACTAGGGGGTGATAAAGGGGTTAACTGTGTTCCCTCAATGTGTTCTAACTATAGGAGGGATGGGCTACCTAGGACATGACAGAGATCACTGCTCAGGGAACAGTGGATCTCTGTCATGTCACTAGGCAGAACAGGGAAATGCCTTGTTTCCCCGTTCTGCCTCTTCTCACCGCAACCGCAGGCCACCGGCGGACATTGTGTCCATGGGACCCGTGGGCGTGCACCTGTGCCATTGTGCCGACGTATATCAGCGTGCGGCAGTTGGGAAGGGGGTTAACCACTTCAGCTCCGGAAGATTTACCCCCTTCATGACCAGGCTATTTTTTGTGATACGGCACTGCGTTACTTTAACTCACAATTGTGCAGTCCTGCGATGCTGTACCCAAATAAAATGTTTGTCCATTTTTCTCCCACAAATAGAGCTTTCTTTTGGTGGTATTTGATCACCTCTGCGGTTTTTATTTTTTGTGCTATAAACAAACAAATACCTACAATTTTGTAAAAAAAACAAAAAAAACAATATTTTTTTACTTTCTGCTATAAAACACACCCAATAAAAAAAAAAAATAAAAAAAAATCTAATTTCTATATCAGTTTAGACCAATATGTATTCTGCTACATGTTTTTGGTAATTTTTTTTTTTTAAATTATAATTCTTTATTCATTTTTTTTAACAAGATATACAAGCAATAATAAGAAAAGGAATAAACATGGATTAGAATAGGGATCAAATCTAACCGACAGCCCAGATCAGATAATTCAGCAGCTCAAGTTTTTAATGCGGCAATGCTACTGGCGTTTTTATAACGTCCAGTGTGCAATAGGCCTTAAGCCTCTGTCAGCCTCCCTATCTAGCTGAGCCAAGACATAAAATCAAATGTAAAGTATTCATACCTCTTGAAATTTTCCAGATTTTGTCATGTTACAACCAAAAACATAAATGTATTTTATTGGGATTTTATGTGATAGACCTGATTATGTGTGCACATAATTGTGAAGTGGAAGGAAAATGATAAATGGTTTTCAAAATTGTTTACAAATAAATATGTGAAAAGTGTGTGTGTGTGTGGGGGGGGGGAGCATTTGTATTCAGCCCTCTTTACTCTGATACCCCTAACTAAAATCTAGTGGAACCAATTGCCTTCAGAAGTCTCCTAATTAGTAAATAGGATCCACCTGTGTGTAATTTAATCTCAGTATAAATACAGCTGTTCTGTGAAGCCCTCAGAGGTTTGTTTGAGAACCTTAGTGAACAAACAGCATCTTGAAGGCCAAGGAACACACCAGACAGGTCAGGGATAAAGTTGTGGAGAAGTTTAAAGCAGGGTTAGGTTATAAAAAATTTTCTCCAAGCTATAAACATTTCACTGAGCTCTGTTCAATCCATCATCCGAAAATGGAAAGAGTGTGTTGCAACTGCACACCTACCAAGACATGGCCATCCACCTAAACTGACAGGCCGGGCAAGGAGAGCATTCATCAGAGAAGAGCCAAGAGGTCCATGGTAACTCTGGAGGAGCTGCAGAGATCCACAGCTCAGGTGGGAGAATCTGTCCACAGGACAACTATTAGTCGTGCTCTCTACAAATCTGGACTCTATGGAAGAGTGACAAGAAGAAAGACATTGTTGAAAGAAAGACATAAGAAGTCCTGTTTGCAGTTTGTGAGAAGCCATGTGGAGGACACAGCAAACATGTGGAAGAAGGTGCTCTGGTCAGATGAGACCAAAATTTAACTTTTTGGCCTAAAAGCAAAACGCTATGTGTGGCGGAAAACTAACACTGCACAACACCCTGAACACACCATCCCCACCGTGAAAAATGGTGGGGGCAGCATCATGTTGTGGGGATGCTTTTCTTCAGCAGGGACAGGGAAGCTGGTCAGAGTTGATGGGAAGATGGATGGAGCCAAACACAGGGCAATCTTATGCCGCGTACACACGAGCGGACTTTCCGGCATACTTGGTCCGGCGGACCAGAGTGTGCCGGACAATCCGCCCGTGTGTGGGCGGCGGCGGACTTTTCCGGCGGACTTTTTCCCAAAAGCCCGCCGGACCAAGATTTGAAACATGTTTTAAATCTTTCCGTCGGACTCAGTTTCGGGCGGAAAGTCCGCTCGTGTGTGTGCTGGTCCGACGGAAAGCCCACTCGTGTGTAGGCTGGTCCGACAGACCAAATACGACACGAGGGCAGGGTATTGCATCTCGCGCTCGCTGCAATAGGAAAAACAAATCTTCCTATTGCGGCGAGCGCGGGGCATACCAGGCCCTTAGGTCTGGTATGGATTATAAAGGGGAACCCCGCTACGCCGAAAAAACGGCGTGGGGCCCCCCCTAAAATCCATACCAGACCCCGATCCGAGCACGCAGCCTGGCCGGTCAGGAAAGGGGGTGGGGACGAGCGAGCGCCCCCCCCCTCCTGAACCGTACCAGGCCGCATGCCCTCAACATGGGGGGTGGGTGCTTTGGGGGAGGGGGGCGCCCTGCGCCCCCCCCCCAAAGCACCTTGTCCCCATGTTGATGAGGACAAGGGCCTCTTCCCGACAACCCTGGCCGTTGGTTGTCGGGGTCTGCGGGCGGGGGCTTATCGGAATCTGGGAGCCCCCTTTAATAAGGGGGCCCCCAGATCCCGGCCCCCCACCCTATGTAAATGAGTATGGGGTACATGGTACCCCTACCCATTTACCTAGGAAAAAAGTGTAAGTAATAAAACACACTACACAGGTTTTTAAAATATTTTATTAAACAGCTCCGGGGGGGGGGATCTTCCTCCGGCTTCGGGGGTCTTCTTCCGGCTTCGGGGGTCCCTCCGCTTCATCTTCTCCCGGCGTCCGGTTGGTTCTTCTCCGCTCTCCGGCCTCTTCTCCCGGTGTCGCAGGTCTTCGGCCGTCTTCGGCCCAGCATGCCCAAGGACTGTGACATCATATGGGGGCGGGGTCTCCGCCTATATAAGTCACAACGCAGCCCTCAGACACCAGTCCAGCCGGAGAGAGCGTCGTGTCAACATCTGGGAGAAGAGAAGAGAAGAGAAGCCAAGAAGCCAAGAAGCCCAGAAGTCCGGACCTCCGCTCGCAATAGAGCTACATGAAGAGAGCGGAGGGGCCGGCCGAAGACCTGCGACACCGGGAGAAGAGGCCGGAGAGCGGAGAAGAACCAACCGGACGCCGGGAGAAGATGAAGCGGAGGGACCCCCGAAGCCGGAAGAAGACCCCCGAAGCCGGAGGAAGATCCCCCCCCCGGAGCTGTTTAATAAAATATTTTAAAAACCTGTGTGGTGTGTTTTATTACTTACACTTTTTTCCTAGGTAAATGGGTAGGGGTACCATGTACCCCATACTCATTTACATAGGGTGGGGGGCCGGGATCTGGGGGCCCCCTTATTAAAGGGGGGCTCCCAGATTCCGATAAGCCCCCGCCCGCAGACCCCGACAACCAACGGCCAGGGTTGTCGGGAAGAGGCCCTTGTCCTCATCAACATGGGGACAAGGTGCTTTGGGGGGGGGCGCAGGGCGCCCCCCTCCCCCAAAGCACCCACCCCCCATGTTGAGGGCATGCGGCCTGGTACGGTTCAGGAGGGGGGGGGGCGCTCGCTCGTCCCCACCCCCTTTCCTGACCGGCCAGGCTGCGTGCTCGGATCGGGGTCTGGTATGGATTTTAGGGGGGACCCCACGCCGTTTTTTCGGCGTAGGGGTTCCCCTTTATAATCCATACCAGACCTAAGGGCCTGGTATGCCCCGCGACGGGGCTCGCAAGGTGTCAATCTAGCCGATAAAAGCGGCAAGATTGACATCCTTTTCTAGTCCCGTCGCACCTGAGTCACGTTCAAAATGAACGGACTTGTCCGTGTGTGGGCAAGTCCGTTCATTCTGAAAGTCCGCCGGAACTCCGGCGAAAGTCCGTCGGAAAGACGGGCGGACTTAGCCCGCCGGAAAATCCCGGCGTGTGTGGGCAAGTCCGTTCGTTTTAAAGTCCGGCGCACCTGGCGGACAAAGTCCGTCGGAAAGTGTGCCGGACCAAGTAGGATAGAAAGTCCGCTCGTGTGTACGCGGCATTAGAAGAAAACCTGTTAGAGTCGGCAAAAGACTTGAGACTGGGGCGGAGGTTCACCTTCCAGCAGGACAACGACCCTAAACATACAGCCAGAGCTACAATGGAATGGTTTAGATCAAAGCATATTCATGTGTTAGAATGGCCCAGTCAAAGTCCAGACCTAAATCCAATTGAGAATCTGTGGCAAGACTTGAAAATTGCTGTTCACAGTACGCTCTCCATCCAATCTGACAGAGCTTGAGATATTCTACAAAGAAGAATGGGCAAAAATATCCCTCTCTAGATGTGCAAAGCTGGTAGAGACATCCCCAAAAAGACTTGCAGCTGTAATTACAGTGAAATGGGGTTCTACAAAGTATTGACTCGGGGGCGCCATACAAATGTACCCCACACTTTTCAGATTTGTATTTGTAAAAAAAATGTGAAAACCATTTATCATTTTCTTTCCACTTCACAATTATGTGTCACTTTGTGTTGGTTTATTACATAAAATCCCAATAAAATACATTTATGTTTTTGGTTGTAAAATGACAAAATGTGGGAAATGTCAAGGGGTATGAATACTTTTTCAAGGCACTGTATAGTATAAGCAAGGTTGGTCCAAGCTGAGGCAATGTAACAAGCGAGTAGTCCCTTGGAAGTCGCTCATTTCTGTGGAGCTGTACATCTTGGGATGTGGAGTATGGACAACCCTGCCTGAAAGCTCCAGCCGCTGAAGCAGAAAACTGCTTTACAAACTCTTTAAATTAATTTCCTCCATAATGTCCCCATTGATCAAGTTGAAAATGACTTTCTATATCTTTGCACGTGCAAATCTCTTATCTTGATGATGAGGTCAAGGCAACCCTTGCCGTAGACCCAGAGAGGCCTTATTATTAATGAGTTAATGGTCTGTAGGGTTTTAATGAAGAATATGGAAATGAGGGGAACAAAACGGTCGCAGCTCGTGTCCCAAGAGTAAAGGGCTTAATTAAACTCACCTTTCTTGGGTCATTAACTATAAAACTACCTGTGGACCGACCAGTAATTACTTTGTCATGACGCTAATTAATTCCCTGTGAAGACTGAATATAATTTTTGTATCTGCCAGTTTAGAGACAAGGGAAAAAGAGTCAAGTTCTTTAGGCTAAGGGATGAATCCAATGATGAGAAGCATGTGGTTCCTGAACAATTCTACAAGATTATATTAATCAGCCTCTAAGGATGATGTAGCCCAAACATGAAACTTCAGTTGGAGAATGCAGGTAGTTCCATCATGCATGACTAACTAGGCTTTATGCTCTGTTATGAAGGACCTACAGTGTCCAATCACACAGGCCTAGTTAGTGTTACATTTTTCTTTCACTGCTAAATGCCTGTTGGTTAATTTACTGTAGTTTTAGGCCATGTTTAGTCCTCGGAGGATATAAGATATCAGCAGATTGGTTTTCTAGCAGTCTTTCTAAATTGAAATTGAAACTCCAGGGAGATTTCTGCAGCATGTTTGGCAAGTACAGAATCACAGCATATATAAAATAATATTCAAAGCGGTTGGAGGGAAGCTTCAGAATGGCAAATATGTTTTTATTACAAATAATGTGAGCAGACTGCAGTTCCTCTTTAAGCATTGTTAAAATCACTGCTCCTGAAAAAACGATTGTTAAAAAAAAAATGTTATTAATACATGTCCCCCAGGGCAGTACCCAGACCCCCATACCCTTTTTATGGCCAATTACTTGTAAATAATGGCGTTTTTTATTTATCTATTTTTTTTACCGGCACTTTCTTTTATTTTTTATTCAGCCGTCAGCAGGGAAATCCATTGACAGCTGATGACTCATCGCGGCGGCTGGTGTTCTGTCGAGAAGTGGATCTCACATAAAATATACACAATCTGGTCCCAGTTTCCTGGGTGTAGCCTTGCAGATCTGGCCATCTCTGCCGCTAATTCCTGACTGCATGTCAATGACCGCCTGGGCTAAAGAGCAGAGCATTTAGGAGGGACAGCATCAGCTTGAATGAAAGTTTTGTAGCAAAACCTTTTTTAAAATTTTTGAAATGTAAGCTAAAATTAGGTGTACCTAGCTTGTTATTCATCGAGGAAAACGTTTAGAGAAAATGTCTGGAGCCTCCATCCACAATTTCTTGACGTAAAACAAGCTAAATGAAATCTGTTTGCTGTAGAATTAATGGGACATCATGTTTTAAAGAGCAGAATTTCGCACATTGATATTCACCTAAGTGCTTCTGTTTCCATACATAGCAGGGTAGCCCCGGCGGGGAAGACGGCTTCTGCTCATCGGGATTCTATTGGGAAATTAGCATGTATTGATTTCATTTCAGGTAACGCTGACTTCTAGATGTAGCTGGTAAATGTGCATCATTTAAAGGAAAACTCCACTTTTATTTTATTTTTTTAATTGCTATAACAAATACAATTGCCATAGATGCTGTTCTGTAATTTATTGTTATTAGATTAACTTTCCCTATTAATCCATATACAGCTATTATTTTTTCAACTGGCAAACAATTAATATTTCTCTCTTGCAACTATGGCAACTGATGGCATTATATACCTCATGTACAGAGCACCCCAAAAATTTAATTTCTTTTTCCCACCAGCTATTTTTCATATCACGCCAAAGCACCTGGTTTTGTGCTGCCCTAGGCAAGACTAAAATCGGGAGCCCCCCTTCTGTCTAAGTTTGTCCCACCCCAGATGCGATATACCCGTTCTTGTCTCAGGGTCTGATGAGGAAACTGCAGCCATTCACAGTGAACAGCTGAGGCTTCCTTATGAGACCCTGAGACATGATTTGTCCAAGTGCCACATATGTGATCAATGGGGCAGAAGATGGGGTTAATCGAACATAGGAGGGGGTTAGCGTAGTATAGGACAGGGGTCAGTAGGGCAGAACATGGGCTCTGTGGGGCAGGGGACAGGGTCAACAGAACACAGAATGGGGTCAGCGGGGCAAAGGACAGGGTCAGTAGGGCAGAGCATGTGGTGAGTGGGGCAGAGGATGGGGTCAGCAGGATATAGGATGGGGTCAACAGGGTATAGGACAGGGGTCAGTAGGGCAGAGCATGGGGTCAATGGGGCAAAGTATGGGGTCAGCAGGATATAGGACAGGGGTCAGTAGGGCAGAACATGGGGTCAGTAGGGCAGGGGATGGGGTCAGCAGGGCACAGGATGGGGTCGGCGGGGCAAAGGACAGGGCAGAGCATGTTGTCAATGGGGGCGATGTTGTGGATGGCCTTGTATGTTGTGGTTAGCATTTTGAATTTTATACGGTGGGGTAGGGGAAGCCAGTGAAGGGTCAGCGGTCACGGGTTGGTTAGTGAGGTGTATTAGTCTAGCAGCAGCAGTCTAGCAGCAGCATTCATAATAGACTGCATAAGGGTAGGCCATTAAGGAGAGAGTTGCAGTAGTCAAGGCAGGAAATAATCAAGGAGTGAATAAGTTGCTTTGTGGTGTCATTAGTCAGGAAGGGTCGAATTCTGGAGATGTTGCAGAGGTTAAGTCGGCAGGATTTAGCCAGTGATTGGATGTGGGGGCTGAAGGAGAGGTCGGAGTCAAGGATTACACCCAGCACCCTGGCATGTGTGGAGGGACCAATGGTTGTGCTGTTGATCTTAATGGTAAAGTCATGGGGGGAAGACCG
Organism: Aquarana catesbeiana; assembly: GCF_042186555.1. Lineage (NCBI taxonomy): Eukaryota > Metazoa > Chordata > Amphibia > Anura > Ranidae > Aquarana > Aquarana catesbeiana. The sequence goes on from NC_133335.1 coordinate 11,120,262, forward strand.
GGAAGGAGGAAATATAACAGTAATCTCAGTTTTAGAAAGATTGAGTTTGAGAAAGTGCTGTGACATCCATATCGATATGTCATTCAGTAAGTTTGAGATCCGTGAGGAGATTGAGGGGGTGAGTTGAGGAGTGGAGAGATAGATCTGGGTGTCATTGGCGTAGAGGTGGTATTGGAAGCCATGGGAGGTTATCAACTGGCCCAGGTAAGAGGTATAGAGCGACAATAGGAGTGGCCCAAGGACGGAGCCTTGGGGTACCCCAACAGAGAGAGGAAGAGGAGCGGAGGAGATGGGAGTCGTAAGTGGCACTGAAAGTGCGCTGAGATAGGTAGGAGGAGAACCAGGATAAAGCAGAATCACAGAGGCCAAGGGAGTTTAATTTGCTGAGGAGGAGCAGGTGGTCAACTGTGTTGAAGGCAGCAGAGGTCTAAGAGTATGAATATGGAGTAATGTCCATTGTTTTTAGCAGTTAGTAGGTCATTGGTGAGTTTTAGTAAGGCTGTTTAAGTGGAATGTTGTGGACGGAAGCCGGACTGTAGGGGGTCGAGAAGGTTGTTATCCGTTAGGTAGCGACTCATTCGGTCATGGACAAGGCATTCAATGAGCTTGGAGCCAAATGGGAGCAGGGAGATGGGTCTTAAGTTATTTAAACAGGTGGGGTCTAGTGAGGGTTTTTTAAGTATGAGGGCAACCAGTGCATGTTTGAGCGGGGAAGGAAAGGTGCCGGAGGAGAGGGAGAGGTTGAAGATGTGGGTTAGGCAGTTTAGGATAGAGTGGGAAGGTGGTTGCAGTAATTGTGAGGGGACAGGGTCCAGGGGACAGGTGGTGAGGTGGGCCATGAAGAGTAGTTTATCAACTTCATCGGTAGTAACTGGGGCAGAAGAAGGAGAGTATTCAGTGTGGTGTTGGACCTGATGTGTTGGGTAGGGGAGGAAGTTGAATGCTGGATATGTCCTTGTCGATTTTGCTTTTGAAATGGTTGGCAATCTGTTGAGCGGTAAGCAAGTTGGTGGGTGAGGGCGGGGGGGGGGTGAAGTAAGGAATTAAGGGTAAAAAAGAGTTGACGAGGTTTGGATGAGAGGGTTTTGATGAGAGTGTTGTAAGAGGTTTGTTTAGCAGTGTGAAGGCAGGAGTTCTGTTTGAGAAGGGCAGATTTGTAGAGGGTAAAGTCTTGCAGGGATTTAGATTTACACCATGCTCACTCAAGAGCACGGCTGCGTCTCTTGAGACTTCTGGTGTCATCTGTTTGCCAGGGTTGTTGCAGATGAGGCCTGGTTCTGCGTGTAGAAAGAGGAGCAAGTACGTCTAGGGAGGATGACAGCGTGTTGTTGTAGATGGAAGTGGTTAGGTCTGGGCAGGACAGGGGTGCGATTTTGTTGTAAAGGCCATCAGTAACAGAATGAAGAAGGGAAGGGTTGAGGTTGCAAAGGTTTCTGCAGGTAGGGTTTGTGGGTTGGCAGCATGGGAGGTAGGTTACAAGGAGAGTGTGAAATGGATAAGGTTCTGATCAGAGAGAGGAAAGGGGGTGTTAGAGAGGTTGCAGGGAGTGCAGCGATGGGAGAATACGAGGTCGAGAGTATTGCCATTGGAGTGAGTTGTGGTTTGTGTCCATTGTGTTAGGTTAAAAGCGGAGGTTTGGTTGAGCAGTTGAGAAGTGGTTGCAGTATTAACGTTGATTGGAATGTTAAAGTCACCTAGGATGATGGCAGGTACTTCAGAGGAGAGAAAGTAGGGTAGCCATGCAGAGAAGTCATCCAGAAACACTGGTCCAGGAGGCCGATAAATGACTGCGACCCTCAGACAAGCTGGAGAGAAAAGACGAATGCAGTGCACTTCGAAAGAGCAGGGGGAAAGAGAGGGAGGTGTGGGAAGAACCTGGAAGGTGCATTGTGGGGAGAGGAGAAGTCCGACGCCACCTCCTTTTCGTCCACTGGGTCCGGTGGAGTGAGTCCAGAGGAGGCCATTGTGGTACAGGGCAGCTGGAGAGGTAGTGTCGAATTCCTGGAGCCAGGTTTTGGTAATAGCAAATAGATTAAGGGATTTGGAGAGGAAAAGCTCATTGACAGAAGCTAGTTTGTTGAAGACTGAGCGGGCATTCCAGAGGGCACATGAAAGAGGGGGGCTGACTTGTGGAATCAGGGGAATTGAGATGAGAAGGTGGGATTTACGACTACTGTTGGAGGAGGTAGACAGCAAATTTTGGGGGTGGGAATTGGGTGTGGGAGGGCTTGGTGGGATGTCCCCAGACATTAAGAGTAGTAGGAGGTTGAGGGTGGTAAGGCGGGAGTGGGATTTATAGGAGGGCAGTGGAGTGGCGCTATACACACTGCCTCTTTATCATGTGTGTGTGTATTGTATATACAGCATAGGCTGCAGCAAATCGTCAACTGCAGGAGGTAAGAAGACATGGCTGCCCATCAGCTTGGACTGGTAGGTGCAGGCCTAGCTCGGCTCTTCTGCCTGGGGGCAGCACCGGCACCCAGAAAAATGCCACCCAAGGCTAACGCCTCGTTTGCCTTGCAGTAAATACATCCCTGCGCCAAAGGCCATGGGCTCCTAATTTCAATACACTTAGAATGTGTCTCATCAGTGAAAAATTCCATATTTTGTGTTTGATAAACTATATGGTCCTCCAGTCGTAGAGCCCCTAGTAACAAGTTCCCCCCACTTGGGGGTGGCAGTTCAACAGTACAAAAATGTTGTGTAATTGTAATTAGTGTTTACTTATCACATTGCAATATATACCCTGGCTGAGTTGGTGAAAAGGATGATGGTCGCAGCTGTTGGCAGCGTGTGTTTTGAATGATGATGAGTATAACATTTATCTACTGGCATGCCATCTGTAAGCATGGTCACAAGCGTACGCAGTAGTTACATCTTTCAGGATCCTGTGCCTGACTCTGTACACATGTGCTTCCCTGCCATGTCATATCTTCAGTGTCTTTGATGTAGTTCAGTTTTCAAGTCTTGGTGTGCTTGTTCTTTGATTCCTCTTCTAAGGACCCAAGCTGGTCATGACCTTGCTTCTAGCTGGTTTTCTTGAATTTGGAATCTTCTTGCTCTGGGCCTGCTGCTCTGCTGCCCCCTGACATCAGATCTTCTGGGATACTTTTTGGATGCCAACTTGTCTTTGATTTTTGATCTTTCTCTAGCTCTGGTTCACCATTCCTGTTCCTGTTCTTTCCATCTGTTCCTTGGTCAATATATACCATACGTCTTCAATACCAGGCACTTATACACCTTCCTGCCCAGGCCAATTTTCAGCTTTCAGCTCTGTCGCAATTTGAATGACAATTGCGCGGTCATGCCACACTGTACCCAAACACATTTTATATCATTTTGTTCCCACAAATAGAGCTTTCTTTTGGTGGTTTTTGATCACCTCTGCGATTTTTATTTTTTGCGCAACAAATTAAAAAAGACTGAAAATTTAGAAAAAAAAAAGTTTTTCTTTGTTTCTGTTAAAATGTTTTGTAAATAAGTATGTTTTTTTTCTTCAATGATGGGCACTGATATGACTGTACTGACGGGAACTAATAAGGCAGCACCAATGGGCACCGATGAGGTGGCACCAATTAGGTGGCACTGATGGGCACTGATAGGCGGCACTGATGGGCACTGATAGGTGGCACTGGTATGCGGCACTGATGGGCACTCATAGGCAGCACTGATGGGCACTCATAGGCGGCACTGATGGGTACTTATGGGTGGCACTGATGGGTACTTATGGGTGGCACTGATGGTCACTGATAGGTGGGCATGGATGGGCACTGAGAGGTGGCACTGATGGACACTGATGGGTGGCACTGATGGACATTGATGGGTGGCACTGATGACACTGATGGGTGGCATTGCTGGACATCACTTGTCTGTACTGATCCATAATGTTGCCAGTCAGTGCCCATTTGTGGGCACTGATTGGCATGTATTGGGCATATTTTTTATATGTGGATGGCAATGGGGTACATACCTGGCCATCTACATGCTGGGGGCTTCCCTGGTGGCGGCTTCCCTGGTGGTCCAGTGTGGGCATCCGCGGGGGGTTGCGCTGATAAACAATCAGCGCAGACCCCCCTGTCAGGAGAGCCGTCGATCGGCTCTCCTCTACTTGCGTCTGTCAGACGCGAGTGAGGAAAAGCCGATCAACGGCTCTTCCTGTTTACATCCTGTTCAGCCATCATTGGACACGGCTGATCACGTGGTAAAGAGCTTCTGTCGGAGGCTCTTTACCGAGATCAGTGTAGCGGTGTGTCAGACTGACACACCGCACCACCGATCGCCGCGATGCGCACCCCCACGGGCACGCAGCAGCTGTTATCCTGTTAGACGTCATATGACGCCCAGTCAGGATAACTGAACCACCGCCCGGCCGTCATTTTGCTATAGGCCGGGCGGGAAGTGGTTAATAATAAAAGTAAATAGAACAAACGTAGTCAAAACATAGCCAGAGTTCAGGAACCGGAAACGGAAAGCAAGTCCTTTTAACAGGAACGCAGGAGATAGTCTCTGTGGTGTTGACTAAGGCAAAGGCGATATCCTCTGGGCTGGACGGCTTAAGTAGACAGGACTGACGAGCAGGATATCATCAACAGCTGAGTAACTGTGGAAAGATAGGAGCTGGCAATTAGCCGACAGCTGAGCAGCCAGCTCAGAGAAAGAGGGGCTGAGCCCAGCCCTGACAGAAGCGTTATGTATACTATCTGAATTTTCCATTCATGCAGGACTACAAATTAATTGGGGAAAATCACAAATTTTACCCATTGATAAAGAGGCCAGAGATGGAGCTGACCCTACCCTACCTCTATTACGGTCTTCCAGTATCAGATACCTAGGCATTGAGATTTCCCTGGATTTTTCAGTCTATTGTGTCTTAAATTTAGCTCCACTTCATGACAATATGAAATCTAAATTAAGGGCATAGGCCAATCTCCCCTTGTCTTTAATAGGACGCATAAATCTGTTTAAAATGAAGTTGTTACCCGGCTTTCACACGTGCTTCGGCATGCGCCGGAATGGATTCCCCAAACATATTTTAAAATAATTAATTCTAGTCTAATTGCTTTCATTTGGGGCTCACAACAACCGAGATTTAAGTTGACAATTTTGCAACGGCCATGGCTACAGGGAGGATTGGCGTGCCCGGTTATCTACAAATATTTCCTGGCTGCCATGCTCACACATGCCCATAACTGGCTCACACAGAATGAGACCAACGCGGCGGTAGTATTAGAGGCTTCCTGTGTGGGATCCTTTGAGGCTCTTAAAAACCTCCTATACAGAGGGGCCTCTACTTCCCTTCTTTTGACTGCAGCCATGAAAGCCGTATTGAAAGCCTTGTTGCTGGCCCAAGCTCTACATCCTAGTCCCCCAGATCATATCTCACAACACACTCCACTATGGCTCAATCCATTATTAACGGAATCTGCCTCTATACCTGATCCGTAGGTTTGGGCAGTGAAGAGCATAAAATATTTAGAACAGATATGTATTGCTGGAGAACTAAAACCCTTTGACACCTTAAATCTACACTTTAACCTGCCTAATGTATACTTTATTTTAGATATTTACAATTGAGAAACGCCTTTCAAATACAATTTAAACAACAACCAGTAGCGTCTTATACCTCGACCCTAGAAGAAGTACTTAGAGATGACACCCTCGCCAAACCCCTCTCAACTAATTATAAGACCATGTCTCCCGTTGTCTACTCGGGGTTGGAAGCTCTTAAATCTAAATGGACGCTGGTCGTCCATGGCCTGGATGCTGAAGGGTGGGAAGAAACATGGGAATGTGCATTTTTACAGCTGGTTTCCGCAAGGGACAGGTTGATTCAGTACAAACTCCTACTTAGAATCTACCTGACACCTGCGCGTTTACACAGAATATATCCCTCCGTTCCTGCAGAGTGTTGGCGGTGTGCGGCGGACTCGACAGACTTTATCCACGTATTTTGGCAATGCCCTAATATTCAAATATTCTGGGAAGCGGTAGTCTCGGTCATACACTCTGTGACCACTATTCATGTTCCCCGGACAGTGGAGGTGTGTTTGCTGGGTTTGGTGGACACCCTAGCTCATCTGCAGGCTTCTAGGACACTGAAAGGATTATTATTGTTCTATGCAAGGAAAGTTATTCTTCTCCAATGGAAATCCCCCTCAGCTCCAACCCTAACCTTGTGGAAAAAATGTATTAATGTCAACTTACCACTGTACAAAGCCGCCTATTTAGCGAGAGCATGCCCTAAAAAATTCCACAAGATTTGGAACATTTGGGTTGAGGACCTGTCTACCAATACTGACCCTGACTCTTCTAATTAGTAGCTTACATTATAAAGGCTCAGGTGGACATGTATATTGTATGTAATTGAACCCACGTCCAACCCACACGTCTTATAATGGTGACTTCCATCTTATTACATGTAGCTTAAAACTACCCCTGAGCAACTGATACCTACAATATTCTAACAATCTCAGTAGTTACTGGAGCATATAGTTTTTTGTTATAGTGCCAATAATGGCACTACTGTTAAGAGTTTTTTTTCCCCCCCTTTTACCCTTTTTTTGGTTGTTTTTTTGTTGTTTATATACTGTATATATATATATATGTCTGTTTTATTCTGATGTATGTAGACCGAGCCTGGGTATGCCCAGTAGGCTCTGTTTTGTATCTCAACTTAAAACCCAATAAAAAGAACCAAAAAAAAAGAAAAGAAATTGAGATGGTGGCTACCAATAGGGCGTGCTTAGTAGACGTGAAAGGAATATCACACAAACCAATTACAGCTCAATGGTTAGGCCATATGCAAACTTCTCAGTAGGAGGATAGCAAAAGAATACACTAAAAGAAAACAGGGATAAAGTGCACACTATCCGATGACGAAACGCGCAGAGAGGAGCTGGAACTTGTGACGCAATCATGTGCTGGAACGCAGCGGGCATCTTGTTGGTTGGAAACGCTGGTCGTTTCTACATGCGCTTTAACTTACTATGAGAATGTGAGTTATATTCTTCTTTTCTAATAAACCTTTAACTGGGATGTCTGCGCAATGAGGATTGTTTTATTTAGATCTTGAGAGTATCATTGTTCTAGTGGCTCTAACTGACATTTGTGTGGGCTGTTGGTGAAATATTCTCCTGAATTGGCACCCATTACCTGATTTTCGGTGCTAGTGAAATCTTGCTCTGGAGGAGGTGATATCCTTGGAGTGGAGGATTGCTGAATTTGCCATCGGATGTTACTTATTGCCTATATGTCTTTACCTTAGGGTAAGAGTCAGTGTGATCGGGTGTTGGTGATGGTTTCCATCTATCACTGTAAAAGAGAGTGGAAAAGAGAGGTAGCTATCCAGGAAATTGGGAGACAAATCCCAAATCTTTGAAAATTGGGATAAAGAGTCATGTACGACAGCCGTTAGGCGGTCCATTCTGCATATATGAGTGTAGCACCCTGATGGTTAGGCAGGGTTGCTAGTAAATTTACCTGCCAGGTATAGTTGCTTTGGCCAATTGATAGGAGATCAATTGATTCCACCCTAATTCTGAAATTGCTGCACTTCTCTCTTCTGTCACTAGATAGCCGGGTATCTGGTGGCATTAGATAAGACAAGGGCATTGCAAGGACAGATTAGGAATAGATGGGGTATCTCAGCCAATGGGCAGGGATCTTCTTGGATCCCTTGGCCTGCTGGGAGAGCCTATTTATTTGGGTGAGATCAGGTGATCGGGGTTCTGTGTCACCTGGACGGCTGTCTGGGTGGATGTATGTTATGCTGCCCTGGGCTGCTAGGCCAGAGCCTGAGGCCTATGCCGGGGACAACTGGCTACTAGGCTGTCTGAGGGCCTATCCAGAAGCAAGAGAGCAGCATAGGGTTGGGACTGTGGCTTGCAGTCCAACCAGAAGTGACGGTTCTGCCGGCCGGGAAACCTGTCCTGGTCAGAGGTAGAAGGGAAGCTGTCACCACTAAGAGACCATCCACTTTACTACCAGGGACCACAGTGAGTAGCTTGCAGTACCAGAGCAGTATTCTCACCAACCGGGGACGGTGAAGAATTGGGAAGCTTCAGCGGGTGTCAAGCCGGGACCCAGTCAGCGGAGGTGACGCTTGCAGAGCAGCCTTGTGTGTCAAGCCAGGGACCAAGCAGGCCAGTGGGGCAAGGCTTGAGGAGTATCCTGAATGCCAAACTAGGGACCCAGCAGGGGCGCAGGGGTGACGCTTGAGGAAGATACTCAGTGAGAAGATTGGAAGAGCTCAGAAGATCCAGTGGCAGTGGATCAGCAAGTCTAGTGAGGGAGACTGGGAGCTCTGTTGAGTGAAGATCTACAAGAGGAGATTGTAGAGGAAGTGAAAGAGTTCATTATAACCTTTGTTAGGAACTGTTCAAGATTGCTGCCATAGGAGACAGCGTGTCTACACATGCAGATGTGGCGTCTGGCTGGGTGTCTTTCCCTGCATGGCTGTCTACCTATAGAAGTCTCGGAGTCTGACAATTAACATTGCAAATACTAAAGGATGTCCTGGCCCTAAACCCTCTCTTCCACAGTTCTGTTTAAGAGACAATAAATCCCTTTGCATTCAAGAAGTGCCTGGCACCCATGAATCTATCTTGCACTACACCCACCATGCCTTGTAACCCACTATACACAGAAGGATGTAAGCTATCCCTAACTCTGGAGGTTCTCATTAGACCGAGACTTGGCTACATAAGCTATAGTATGCATTAATTGGGAGTATGTAGGAGGGGGGGTAGGAGATAACCAACCCAAGGGTATAACCCATTTGGCAGCTAATAAAATAAATGCAACCAATTTCTTGGCGTATTTGGAGATACCCGGGATAGAAAAACCCAAAAGGTAGTGAACAGAATCTAGAGAGAGATTAATCCCAAGGAGATTTTGAATGAGAGTCTGGATTGAGACCCAAAACGATTGGACAACAGGGCAGTCCCAAAAAATATAACTGTGCTTGCCCAAGTCCTGGTGGCATCGCCAACATCGCTGAGAGACCGAAGGGTTGTACCGATGAAGAACCTCTGGGGTTGTGTACCAAAAGAGGAGAATTTTATAAGCCGTTTCTCTCTCTCTGGTCCACGCATCTCGAAGCCTTAGAAACAGAGTCTCATATTTTCTGCCATTGCGGTAGAGAAAGAGGTTTTTGGATGATTTGAGGCCATTTATGCATATAGGAATGATAAGAGCCAGTAAGTGGAGTGGCGTCATGAAGGATTTTACAAATGGATGATATAAGGTGAGATTGATATGGGCCCTGGGCACGCTTGTGAGAGCTTTTAATCTGAACGGGAATACAAATGTCCGTACGCCAATAATGGTCCGTGAAAAAAAAAAATGTTTTCATGGTTTGTTATAAAAATGTTGCATACGGGTAATTTTTCTCTTTCATTGATGTGCACTTATAAGGCTGCACTTATGGGCACTGATAGGCTGCACTGATGGGCACTAATAGGTGGCACTGATGGGCAGTGATGAGACGGCACTGATCAGGAGGCACTGATGAGGCTGCACTGATAGGTGGCACTGATGGGCACCGATAGGTGGCATTAGTAGGTGGCACTGATACTGATGGGCACTGATAGGCGGCACTGTAGGGCACTGATAGGCGGCACTGAAGGGCACTGAGAGATGGCACTGATAGGCAGCACTCATAGGTGGCACTGATGGGAACTGGTAGGTGGCACTGATATGTGGCACTGATGGGCAATGATTGGCAGCACTGAGGGGCACTGGTAGGCACTGGTTAGCAGTACTGATGGGCACTGGTAGGTGTCACTGGCTAGCAGCACTTGTGTTTACTGAGTGGGACCGATGTCCCTCTTACAGAAGCCGCTAATCGGCTTTAAATATTTTCTCGGCTTCTTTTTACATCATGTGATCAGCTGTCATTGGCTGACAGCTGATCACGCGGTAAAGGGCCGGGATCAGCCCTTTACTCCGAACTGTGATTAGCCGAGTCCCAAGGACTCATGACCACAGAGCGCGTCACCCATACACCGCAGGGGGCATGCGGGCAACGCGAGCATGGGAGGACGTCTATGTACACCCTCCCGCCAAACTAAGCCCGCGCTGTAGCCATCTTTCAGCTATAGCGCGGGAACCAACTGGTTAAGCTTTGACAATAAAACCTGGAAGCTTATTGGTTTCTATGCACAGCTGCACCAGATTTTGCTCTCTCCAGTTTTAGGAAGTCAACCCCTCTGGCAAGGAAGGAATGTAGTAAACCATCACCATGGTGTAAGGTGGAGCTAAGTGAGGTCTCATAATTCAGAGACTTCCTTAGTGGTGGAAACTGTGGCTTCTAATAGATATCTGATAACATTAATTAAAAAAATGTTTTTCAGATGAACGTACCCTTTAAATTAATTTTCAAAGACAACAGTTCTCCTGTGGCTGTTGACATTTTTACTTTTCTTTACTTATATCTTAGTTTCTTGGTATGCTTTGTTTTTCTTTTTAATAATCCTTTTTTTATGGCTGTTTTCTTTCACATAATTTTAAGCACCAAAGATATTCTTGCTGGAAAACAGCGCTGGAAAAATCAGCATGAAACCGAGCAGTACAGCGGAAAACTATTAAGTCCGATGCATTATTTATAACCAAACAGCGGCCTCCCTGTTTTTGTGTTTTACCTGCTAGGTTTTTTTTTTACGTTTTCCATCTTAAATTAATTGTTCGCACAGCGATGAAGTGGGGACACTCGCAATGGTGCCAAGTAAGCATCAAAGTGGCACGCAAGAAAAATGTGGAGGGTTCTGCTGGTGTATGCGAAAAAAGAAAAATGTAAGAATAGTAGCAAAAACAATACGTTGTTTACTATGAATGTTGTATTAAAAATAAGTCTTAGTATCTCTTAGGGGGTGTGCACACTTCTGCGATGCCAGACATCGCATGTTATTCGCACCGTATTGCTGTGCAGATCACATGCGATGTCTGTGCAATGCAAATTCAGCCAAACACACTGTATGGCTGAATTCGCATCGCATTCGGACCAAACTCGTGCAGGACCCTTTTTTTTTGTCTGCACCAGAATCGGATCACACGGGTGTTCACATCCATGGGATCCGATTCCTGTCCGAATTCACAGTTCGCACTGCGATTATGGTATGGGGTTGTTTTTCAGGGGTTAGGCTTGGCCCCTTAGTTCCAGTGAAAGGAACTCTTAAGGTGTCAGCATACCAAGACATGTTGGACAATTTCATGCTCCCAACTTTGTTGGAACAGTTTGGGCATGGCCCCTTCTGTTCCAACAGGACTGCGCACCAGTGCACGAAGCAAGGTCCATTAAGACATGGATGAGTGAGTTTGGGATGAAGAAACTTGACTGTCCTGACCTCAATCCGATAGACCACCTTTGGGATGAATTACAGCGGAGACTGCAAGCCAGGCCTTAACGTCAAAAACCAGTGCCTGACCTCAATTATTGCATTTCGGGAAGAATGGTCAAACATTCCCATAGACACACCTCTAAACCTTGTGGAAGGCCTTCCTAGAAGAGTTGAAGCTGCTATAGCTGCAAAGGGTGGGCCAACTCAATATTGAACCCTACGGACTAAGACTGGGATGCCATTAAAGTTCATGTGTGTGTAAAGGCAGGCGTTCCAATACTTTTGGTAATATAGTGTATCAACCATGGCGCAAACCTGGCCTCCTCCATCCACGAGAAAGGAGGGGCACCTCCACCTCTCCAGCTGGAGGAGTCCCTGATAGTGTGCATCATGCCAGCTCCACAGAACAACTTTTCTCCTACATCTCACTGTACAAAACTTGTCAGCTTAAAGCATTTGTTAACCCGAAAAAAGATAAAAAATAAATAAAATGGATCCTGCTCCTTTAAAGCATGTTATATGACACAGTGCATGTCCTGTGTCATTAGGCCCCCTGTAACAGCTAAAAAACCTGGCTGATCCTGCCAGTTTTTCCCCACCCCTCTGTAAACTGACCACGGTGTATGATGGCTGCTGAGCCCTGACACCGTGGTCAGTTTAGGGGCCTCTGTCATCAACAGCCTGTTATCTGCTCTCCTCTCTGCTCCTGTCCCATCCTCCCCCCCTCCCCCCTCCCCTGTGTGTCTGTGTGTGGGCCACCCCTCCTGCTGCTCTCATAACACTAACCTGTATACACCATCAGCACTGCCTCCTATTGTACTGTCACCCTCTGTGAATGATTTATAAATATAAATGCTGTAAATACCTTGTTTTTCTACTTCTTCTGTCCATCCTCTTCATCTGCTAACTTTTTTTTGGGGGGGGTTTTCCACTGCATGTACTACATCGTACTTAAAGCGGTTGTTAAGCCACTCTAACCTGTATACACCATCAGCACTGCCTCCCATTGTAATATCCCCCTCTGTGTGTGATCTATAAAATAAATGCTGCAAATACCTCATTTCCCAGCTGAGACTGCGGCCACATGACCAGCCAGCTCTCTCCTCCTCCCCTCCAGACTGACAACAGCAGAGAAATCTCAGCCCCGCCCTCTGCATCTCTCAGAGGAGGAAAGGAGAAAGCTGGCAAGTCATGTGATCCCAATCTCGGCTGTGAAATGAGGTATTTGCAGCATTTATTTTTATAGTTCACACACAGAGGGGGATACTACAATAGGAGGCAGTGCTTACGGTGTATACAGGTTAGAGTGGCTTAACAACCACTTTAAGTACGATGTAGTACATGCAATGGAGAAACCCAACAAAAGAAAAAAGTTAGCAGATGAAGTGGATGGAAAGAAGAAGTAAAAAAACAAGGTGAAGAGAAAGAAAATAGGAAAAGAATAAGAAGTGCACCCACCACTGCCAGAACACAGGTTTCAGTCCCTCTCAAGAGGACTCCGAAATGAATTTTCTCCAGGGATCCCAGATTTTCTCGAAGAATGGAATTCTGTCACGCAGAATCACCAACCAACGTTCGTTTATCATGATCCATGTCAACGTAGCCTTCAAGAGATCAGGAGTTTTTAATTTTAATACACTTGCAGTATTTACTGGCTATCCGTAGCAGCTCAACTATAGATTTTTTTTTTGTCTGGAGATGCAGTAAGAAAACAAAATGTTCTTGACGGAGAAAAAGTGCCTACAAACCAACAACTATTCCATACACACACACACAACTAGATGTACTTATTTCTAAAAATACGAGAGGTTTGCTCCAGTAAATTTTTCTGGCTGTGAAATAATGAAATTACCCCGACACTGATTTATAAGGATGCATATGTGATTAAACTTTTTGCAGATGACCTCTTTCCCTGAACATATTTTCGTTCCCTCCATCACTCCGGGCTGTAATACCTACTTATAATATATTAGTTGTATTAAGCATAAATCAACGGTTGTTTATCTAACAACACAAGCCACAGAGTTGGAGGTAAGACCATTTGTCATTCGCTTCAGTTCATCCGCCTAATACTGCAAACCATAATAAAAAAAATGAAAGTTCAGAGCAGTGAAGGGAGACCTTTTAAAGGATAGGTTCACATTAAAATTCTACAGCTCCCCAGCCCCCCTTCTTAACCACCTAACCTAATCTAAGATCAACCCCCCCTCCCTTCCTTCCCTCATGTGCCTTTTGACCACTTTCAGACAGCAGCAACCTCTCAGTGTCTATATTCTAACTGCAGAAATCTTTGGCGCTGCCAGCGTCAGTCCCATAACTTTCTCTAGACTTCAAATGGGCTGTATATGTAGATCAGGGGTCTCCAAACTTTGTAAGACAAAGTGCTTTCCCCGACTTGTTCATTTTCCGACTTAGTTGGGGTAGGCGGAACACTTTGATGGGGGTGGGTCAGCCACGCCTCTTGACCTTTGTCCTCTGGGGACACATCTGCTGACCTTTAACCTTTGGAGGTCCAATCCCTGAGTCCTAACCTTGTTCTTCAGGGGGAAACCCTGACCTTAACCCCAAACCCAACCCCTAACCCTATCCTTACCCCTAACCCTAAGTTCTAACCCTAACCCCAACCCTAACCCTAAGTTCTAACCCTAACCCCAAATGACTTTAGGGGGCCAGTCTGTGGTCAATGGGAGTGAAAAATGTCCCTGCATAAGTGGGAGCAAAGAATGCTCCATCTTTGGTGTCAGTGGGTGGAATAGTGCCCCATCATTGGTGTCCCTGGGAACAAGTGTGCCCCTTTGGTGGGGTCAGTAGGAGAAATAGTGCCCCATCATTGGTGTCCCTGGGAACAAGTGTGCCCCTTTGTTGGGGTCAGTAGGAGGAATAGTGCCCCATCATTGGTGTCACTGGGAACAAGTGTGTCCCTTTGGTGGGGTCAGTGGGAGGAATAGTGCCCCATCATTGGTGTCACTGGGAACAAGTGTGTCCCTTTGGTGGGGTCAGTGGGAAGAATAGTGCCCCATCATGGGTGTCAGTGGGAACAAGTGTGCCCCTTTGGTGGGGTCAGTGGGAGGAATTGTGCCCCATCATTGGTGTCACTGGGAACAAGTGTGCCCCTTTGGTGGGGTCAGTGGGAGGAATAGTGCCCCATCATTGGTGTCACTGGGAACAAGTGTGCCCTTTTGGTGGGGTCAGTGTGAGGAATAGCGCCCCATCATGGGTGTCAGTGGGAACAAGTGTGCCCCTTTGGTGGGGTCAGTGGGAGGAATAGTGCCTCATCATTGGCGTCACTGGGAACAAGTGTGCCCCTTTGGTGAGGTCAGTGGGTGGAATAGTGCCCCATCATTGGTGTCACTGGGAACAAGTGTGCCCCTTTGGTGGGGTCAGTGGGAGGAATAGTGCCCCATCATTGGTGTCACTCTGAACAAGTGTGCCCCTTTGGTGGGGTCAGTGGGTGGAATAGTGCCCCATCATTGGTGTCACTGGGAACAAGTGTGCACCTTTGGTGGGGTCAGTGGGAGGAACAGTGCCTCATTGTTGGTGTCACTGGGAACAAGTGTGTCCCTTTGGTGGGGTCAGTGGGGAAGAATAGTGCCCCATCATGGGTGTCAGTGGGAACAAGTGTGCCCCTTTGGTGGGGTCAGTGGGAGGAATAGTGCCCCATCATTGGTGTCACTGGGAACAAGTGTGCCCTTTTCGTGGGGTCAGTGGGAGGAATAGCGCCCCATCATGGGTGTCAGTGGGACCAAGTGTGCCCCTTTGGTGGGGTCAGTGGGAGGAACAGTGCCTCACTGTTGGTATCAGTGGATGGAATGATGCCACATCGTTGGTGTCAGTGGGAGAAATTGTGCCCCATCGTTGGGACCCCAAATCCCTCCTCTGCACTTAAAAGCATTCAAAACGCCAACATCTGCTTTTTTGAATGCTTTAGATTTTTAAAAACTGGCGCCGATGGTTTCCGAGTAAATCGGAAGTGTAGTCATGCCATCGCTTCCGGTTTACTGTTACGAACAGCCGACCAAAGTTGATCCCGGCTTTTCTTGACTATTCAGGGCCAGCTGGTCACTTGGGTCTCCCGGTGGAATGGGAGAGCCAGAGAGAGGTGCTGAAGGTGGCGGGGATGGGGGGGGCGACGTCCCCTCCCACTGCTTACAATAACAATCGAGTATGCTCTGATTGCTATTACAAGAGAGCTGGCCGTCAGCTCTAAAAAAACGATACTGAGGTGATGCCTGCAGGCAGCATCCTGGTACAGTCACCGCCCCCCTGAAAAAAGCCGCCCGAGGCAAATGCCTTGTTTGTCTCACGTTAGATACAACAATGTCTCAACTGCTCCACCTGTTTTTGCTGGGGAAGCGATCCGGGGTGTACACATGCTGCACGTCGCAATGCTGTGCTTTCACAGCTGTGGCAAGGGTTATTCCCTCTGTCACGCTCAGTGGATGGTACCCATTTAAGCGAATGATGTTATGCTGAAACTGCCCCGCAACTGCCCACAACGCACACAGTTGCGCCACAGTTGTTCAGGAATTAGGAGGTTAAAAACAGGCGGTGAAATTTGCGATACCATGCCCCCCTCTCTGCTGGTCCGTTCATGGGGGAGCACCATTTGTCGCTGGATTGGAGGATCGGGTGAGTATACTGCTTTCTGTCTGCCCCTTAACCACTTCCATACCAGGCCTATTATGGCACTCCTCTCCTACATGTAAAAATCATAATTTTCTTGCTAGAAAATTAATCAGAACCCCCAAAACATTATATATGTTTTTTAGCAAACACTCTAGGGAATAAAATGGCAGTCTTTGCAACTTTTTACGTCACACGATATTTGCATTTTTGGGGGGGAAAAACACCTTAATTAATTTTAAAAAATAAATAAATAAATAAAAAGTGAAGTTAACCCAGTTTTTTTGTATAATGTGAAAGATGATGTTACGCAGAGTAAATAGATACCTAACATGTCACGTTTTAAAAATGCGCACATTTGTGGAATGGTGCCAAACTTTGGTACTTAAAGATCTCCATAGGCGACGCTTTACATTTTTTTACAGGTTACCAGTTTAGAGTTATGCCCCGTACACACGATCGGATTTTCCGACGGAAAATGTGTGATAGGACCTTGTTGTCAGAATTTCCGACCGTGTGTAGTCTCCATCACACATTTTCCATCGGATGTTCCGACAATCAAAGTTTGGGAGCAGGCTGTAAAATTTTCCGACAAAAAAATCCGTTCAAAATTCCGATCGTGTGTACACAAATCCGACGGACAAAGTGCCACGCATGCTCAGAATAAATAAAGAGATGAAAGCTATTGGCCACTGCCCCGTTTATAGTCCCGACGTACGTGTTTTACGTCACCGCGTTTAGAACGATCGGATTTTCCGACTACTTTGTGTGACCGTGTGTATGCAAGACAAGTTTGAGCCAACATCCATCGGAAAAAATCCTAGGATTTTGTTGTCGGAATGTCCGACCAAAGTCAGACCGTGTGTACGGGGCATTACAGAGGAGGCCTTGGACTCGAATGAATGCTCTTGATCTAACACACATGGTGATACCTCATATGTGTGATTTGAACGCCGTTTACATATGTGGGCATGACTTATGTATGCGTTTGCTTCTGTGCACGGGGACGGGGGTGCTTTAAATTTTTTTATGTTTTTTTTTTACTTTTATTTTTTTATTTTTACACTTTCTGTTTACATTTTTTTTATCACTTTTATTGTAAACATCCCTTGTAATAGGAATAGTGCCTGACAGCCTTACAAGTCCTCTTTATGAAGAGATGTGGGGTCTATAAGACGTCCTTGGGCTGGAAGTGGTTAACAAAACAAGCAGTTAAAAAAAAAATTGCCGAAGTTTAGCTTTAATGTGACGCTAAACGATCTCCTTGTTCTGCAAAAATACCGTATTTATCGGCATATAACACGCACTTTTTCTCCCTGAAAATAGGGGGCAAATCATGTGTGTGTGTTATACGCCGATACATGGCTTCCTCGGAGGGGAAGGAGGGGGCGAGTCACACACAGTCCCACCTCCTGGCCCGGCTCCTAGCATAGACCTCACATGTCATTGGCATTGGACCGGTGTTCTGTTTATCATAGGAGCTGGGCCAGGAGACAGGACTGTGTGTGACTGCGAGTGCCGAGTACACAAGAGCTCCCGGCTCTGTATAATCCGGCACTGGTGTGGCTGCATTGATGGGCAAAGGCGAGGCTGCAAATGGGCACTGACCAGACTGCAATGGTGAGGCTGCAGATGGGCGCTGATCAGGCTGCAATGATGGGCAATGGCGGGGCTGCAGATGGGCACTGATAAGGCTGCAATGGCAGGGCTGCAGATGGGCACTGATCACGCTGCAATTTCAGGGCTGAAGATAGGGAGTGATCAGGCTGCAATGGCAGGGCTGCAGATGGGCACTGATCAGGCTGCAATGGCGAGGCTGCAGATGGGCACTGATCAGGCTGTAATGGCAGGGCTGCAGATGGGGAGTGATCAGGCTGCAATGGTGAGGCTGCAGATGGGCACTGATCAGGCTGCATTGATGGGCAATGGAGAGGCTGCAGATGGGCACTGATCAGGCTGTAATGGCAGGGCTGCAGATGGGCACTGATCAGGCTACAATGGTGAGGCTGCAGATGGGCACTGATCAGGCTGCAATGGATAGGCTGCAGATGGGCACTGATCAGGCTGCAATGGTGAGACTGCAAATGGGCACTGATCAGGCTGCAATGGTGAGGCTGCAGATGGGCACTGATCAGGCTGCAATGGTGAGGCTGCAGATGGGCACTGATCAGGCTGCAATGGTGAGGCTGCAGATGGGCACTTATCAGGCTGCAATGGATAGGCTGCAGATGGGCACTGATCAGGCTGCAATGGTGAGGCTGCAGATGGGCACTGATCAGGCTGCAATGGTGGGGCTGCAGATGGGCACTGATCAGGCTGCAATGGTGGGGCTGCAGATGGGCACTGATCAGGCTGCAATGGTGGGGCTGCAGATGGGCACTGATCAGGCTGCAATGGATAGGCTGCATATGGGCACTGATCAGGCTGCAATGGTGAGGCTGCAGATGGGCACTGATCAGGCTGTAATGGCAGGGCTGCAGATGGGCACTGATCAGACCTCAATGGTGAGGCTGCAGATGGGCACTGGTGGGGCTGTATTGATGGACACTGACCCTTATATTGCTTCAAAGTTCTTTATTTAAAATTTAAGTTTTTTTTCCTGAAACTTCCCTCTCTTAAAATTAAGGTGCACGTTATACGCCGATAAATACAGTAATTCATACACATCCACTACTTAATGGCCCTGTAAACTATTTTTCATGAAATAGTTTTTTACTGTAGCTGTACTGCTACAGTGTGGACCTGCTGCGCAGAATCATGTGTATATATACGTGATTCTGCTTTTCCAGGTAGGGGGTGCCAAAACAAC
This sequence comes from Aquarana catesbeiana, assembly GCF_042186555.1. Classification (NCBI taxonomy): domain Eukaryota; kingdom Metazoa; phylum Chordata; class Amphibia; order Anura; family Ranidae; genus Aquarana; species Aquarana catesbeiana. The sequence goes on from NC_133335.1 coordinate 11,139,030, forward strand.
TAGATCCCCAGTAAAAGCAGCGCACAGTACACACATAAACACTTGTTAGGCACATATTTATCTTCTTGCTCGCCCTAGATGTTAACCCCTTCTTGCCCAGTGTCTTTAGTTCAGTGACAATGCATATTGTTAGCACTGATCACTGCAATAATAGCACTGGTATTGTCAGCGACAGTTAGTGCCAGATTGTCCGCCAAACTATCACAGTCCCACTATAAGTTACTGATCACCACCATAAGTAGTATAAAAAAAGATAATAATTCCAGTATACAGTGGGGGAAAATAATTATTTGATCTCCTGCAAATTTTGTATGTTTGCCCACTTACAAAGAAATGAAGGGTCTATAATTGTTATCGTAGGTGCATTTTATATGATAGAGACAGAATGTCAACTAAAAATCCCAAAAAAACACATAATACAAATGTTATTATTATTATTATACAGGATTTATATAGCGCCAACAGTTTGCACAGCGCTTTACAACATGTTATAAATTGAGTTGCAGTTCAGTGAGTAAAATAAGTATTTGATCCCCAAGCAAAACATGACTTAGTAGTTGGTGAAGAAACCCTTGTTGGCAATCACAGAGGTCAGACGTTTCTTGTAGTTGGTGACCAGGTTTGCACACATCTCAGGAGGGATTTTGGTCCACTCTTCTTTACAGATCTTCTCTAAATCCTTAAGGTTTCTTGGTTGGCGCTTGGCGACTCGAAGTTTCAGCTCCCTCCATAAATTTTCTATAGGATTAAGGTCTGGAGACTGGCTAGGCCACTCCATGACCTCAATGTGCTTCTTCTTGAGTCATTCCTTTGTTGCCTTGGTCATATGTTTTGGGTCATTGTCATGCTGGAAGACCCATCCACGACCCATCTTCAGTGTTCTGGAGGGAAGAAGGTTCATCCAAGATTTTACAATACATGGCCCCGTCCATTGGCCTCTCAATGCGGCAAAGTCAGCCTGTACCTTTAGCAGAGAAACAGCCCCAAAGCCTCATGTTTCCACCTCCGTGCATGACTGTAGGGATGGTGTTCTTAGGGTCATAGTCAGCATTTTTCTTCCTCCAAACACGTAAAATAATTGACATTTTATTTGTGTACAGTGTTGCAATTGACAGTTAACCACTTTCCGACCGCCGCACGCCGATATACGTTGGCACAATGGCAGCGGTGGGCAAATGGGCGTACCTGTACATCCACTTTAATGAGCGGGGCTAGCAGGTGCGCGCACGCGCCCGCCACGTACAGCGTGACCGTGCCCGCAGGACCGGCGGACACGATGTCCGCCAGTCTCCCGGCGATTGTGTCACGGAGCCGCAGAACGGCAAAGTGCCTATGTAAACAAGGCGTTTCCCCGTTCTGCCTTGTAACATGACAGAGATCACTGCTCCCTGGCATCGGGAGTGGTAATCGCTGTCATGTGACTGGAAGACCATCCCCCCCACAGTTAGAATCACTCCCTAGGATACACTTAACCCTTTCATTGCCCCCCCCCCCCCCCCCCGTGGTTAACCCCTTCCCTGCCAGTGTCATTTACACAGTAATCAGTGCATTTTTATAGCACTGATCGCTGTATAAATGCCAATGTTCCCAAAATAGTCTCAAAAGTGTCCGATGTGTCCGCCATAATGTCACAGTCCCGATAAAAATCGCAGATCGCCGCCATTACTAATAAAAAACAATCCATAATAAAAATGCCATAAATCTATCCCCTATTTTGTAGACGCTACAACTTTTGCGCAAACCAATCAATATACGCTTATTGCGATTTTTTTTCTTTTTTTTACCAAAAATATGTAGAAGAATACATATCGGCCTAAACTGAAGAAAAAAATTGGGTTTTTTTAATATTTTTTGGGGGTATTTATTATAGCAAAAAGTAAAAAATATTGTGTTTTTTTTTTTTTCAAAATTGTCGTTCTTTTTTTGTTTAGCGCAAAAAATAAAAACCGCAGAGGTGATCAAATACCACCAAAAGAAGGCTCTATTTGTGGGGGCGAAAAAAAAAGGACGTCAACTTTGTTTTGGGTGCAACGCGGCACGACCGCGCAATTGTCAGTTAAAGCGACGCAGTGCCGAACCGCAAAAAAGCGCTCTGGTCAGGAAGGGGGTAAGATCTTCCGGGGCTGAAGCAGTTAAAGTAGCACAGTGCTGCTGCATGAAGGAGGGGGGGGGTAAAACCTTCCAGAGCTGAAGTGGTTACTGTTCCCACATAAGTAGGGGGCATGGCAGTGACGCGTCCTTAACATACATACTTTGTGCTATTGGCCGTCACTCTTTCTGAACTCAGTGTTGGGAGTTATGGAACTCCGAGCGGTGGGGGCGCACAGGAGGTGACCTGACGAGGTTTTCGCTCCAATGGACCGGACTGCAGAAATAAAACTCCAGGCAATGGGACACATTCAAGGTGAAGCGGTATGTCAAAGACTTTTTTTTTTTTTTTTAAATATACAAGGAGGACCTTCCTCCCTCCTGCAAGAATGACCCTTTAATAGTCCAAAGTTGAATAATTCCGGAGGGAGAATTCTCGGCACACACAGCCCATACGTCCCCGAGTCCATTGATTTGCAGAGGCAGCGTGCATGAAATGATCAAATGACGTGAAAAACAGAGCCGGTTCCTCATAATTACCATTCACGGGGCAAATTGCCACTAATGCCAAAATCATCTGTCTGCCTAAGTGATCTGGTTGGAGCTTCATTTATATAACGATTTAAAGATGAACAGGGGAAATATGGGCTCCCGTTTTCAGAGGCGCGGGGTATAATTTCCTTTTGTTGTCTCTACGGATGGCTGGAAATACATTTAAATATTGAGTAATGAGTGCAGTAAAGGCAGAGGCATGAGTATTACTCATTGGGTTGTATCAGTGGTCGGGTTTTGCATCCAGATGAGACAATTTTTTGCCTATTATAATATTATGCACAGAAAAAAAAGAGGAGCGTTCACCATCCTTTTAAGCATTTCCTGTAAGTGATTCCCCCCCCACCTGCTCCTATGATAAGCCCTTCACTGCCGCAACACTAACCTTCAAGTGGCCCCTAAGACTAGGGCTTCAAGTGACCCCCGTCAGCAATCTGAAATTCCACATTAAAATGGCCCTTGTAAAGCAAGAGTAAAATTTTACACCGTATTACCAAAAGTATTGGGACGCCTGCCTTTACAAGCACATGAACTTTAATTAGCATCCCAGTCTTATGCCCCGTACACACGGTCGGATTTTCCGATGGAAAATGTCCGATCGGAGCGTGTTGTCGGAAATTCCGACCGTGTGTGGGCTCCATCGGACATTTTCCATTGGATTTTCCGACACACAAAGTTTGAGAGCAGGCTATAAAATTTTCCGACAACAAAATCCGTTGTCGGGAATTCCGATCGTGTGTACACAAATCCGACGGACAAAGTGCCACGCATGCTCAGAATAAATAAAGAGATGAAAGCTATTGGCCACTGCCCCGTTTATAGTCCCGATGTACGTGTTTTACGTCACCGCTGTTAGGGGCAACTTTTAAACAAGTTGCTTTAAGTTTATATTGCTTTGTCAAATTATTGCTTCTATAAGAATGATGACACGGAGTCAGGTATGTCTGTGTCACAGTTCGGAGCAAAAGAGGACTGCTCCCTTTACTTCTTTCAAAGGCCTTTTATAGGCAATTATACAAACAATAGCATCAGCACCACCCCCACACAGGGCAAGGGTAAACAACAACAGGAGTCACCTGGGCTACAAGCACAAGCTCCAACACCATGGCAATACAGATACAAGGCAACAAAAGCAGCTTCAATCGAGTTCAGCAGCCAAAGGTTACATTCATAATAGATTTACACGTAGGCATTATATTAAGTGAGAACTCTAAATTAAATCCCTGACCTTATCAATTTCCCCCTTTGACATCATCCTCTCCCTCCCCCTGGGTCCTCATGAATAAGTTCTAGTCAGTTTTTCCCCAGAGTCCTTTCCCTGACCGCGAGTTGTCAGAGGGGTAGAACCCTTCCCCCTAGGTATTACCAACATCTTAAAATTCAAGAAGAGGAGTTTTATAGGAGTAGGGTGATGTCAATACACATTTATCGGTATGCCCTGTCTATTCTCCTAATTTTCCTATTTATTTTCCTGTATACACATATATTTGTGATTGTAAGTGATATTAATATTAGAATAATAATTACCATTGGACTTAACAACCAGTGAAAGGTATTGGTTGCTGTAGAAGACATTCCACTGAATATATCCCACCAATGTGGTGCAGTATCCTGTTGTATCTGTGAGGAAAGATGCACTAGTCTACCTTTGTCAATTATTGCGGATACGAGGTTATTCTGTAGGGTATGTTCTAGTGTTTCTATGTGTTGTCTTAACAACTCTGATTGTTCCAAAACCTGTTTTAGTGGGTCTAAAGAAATTATAAAGGGTGTAGTGTCAGTGAGATTATGTACCTCATAGACTGAAGAGAATATCTTATCGGCGTCTGGTTCAAAAAGATAGGTGTCGTTACCCCATTGTAATATTTTAATCTTTTTTTATACATCCCGCAAACGGCGCCGATTTATTTAATGCTGACATGGTGCGGTTATCATTAGTAATGATACAAATATGCTGGGGTCCTATTTCTATGAATCTATTGTTCACATTTATCGGTGTTCTTTGCATTTTGCATATGCTAGTTTGGCATTTTAACAAGCAAGGTTCATATACTGGAGAACTTCTGCCACATACCATTCCCTTATTAGTTCCTTCACATAGAGTTAAATCATGGGTTCTGTTTCCTTTATCTACATATTTCCCATATATTTCTGGATACCAAAACTCGTCTTTAATTACTAGTGGCATGACCACTATTTTACACATTTCCATTACATCTGCTACCCGGTATGCTTCAAACCTTCCTACACACCATTTCTCCTCACATTCTATCTTTTCCCCTTTTACTTGGAACCATACACCATCGTCAGTTAAACCCTTAAAATATTTCATCCAGGTATGATAATTTCCCAACTGTAGTTCAGTCCTGGCCCTATTTATTTGTAATGGTCGCCTGTGTCCTTTAACAGTGTAATTACCTACATTATAATCCTTATTCATCTCATATCCTGAATCATTTGCTACTTTAGGATCATCTATAGCCCATTCGAAAGTTGTTGTTTCCTCTACTTCAAGTACATTAATACCAGGAGTCCATGCATATATTTGTAAAACAACAATCTTCAACAAAAAATATGTAAGTAGATATTTCATCATGTTGTTTTCTCGGTTTGTTTCTTGCAATGTGATGCGTGTATCCAGGTAGGTTTTCCTTCCAGCTTTACTGAGGTGGCTGTGGTCAAGAGTACTTGGTAAGGACCTTCAAACCTGGGTTCCAATGTCTTTCTGGTGTGTTTCTTTACATATACATAATCCCCTGGTAGCAGCGTATGTGTACCTGTTATTGAATTTAGGGTCTGGAAGAGAAGAATACACACTTTTGTGGATCTTAGACGTTGTTGTAATTGTATCACATATGCAGTCAAACTATCACATTGTAATTGCATACTCTGTGGAAAGTATAAACCTAATCTAGGTGCATTCCCAAAAAGTATTTCGTATGGGGATAATCCTGTTTTTCCTGTTGGAGTGTACCTTATAGAGAATAAAGCCAGAGGCAGGCATTCTGGCCAAGGCTTGTTTAACTCTTGCATGGCTTTTTGTATTTTTAACTTTATTGTCCCATTTACTCTCTCCACTGATCCTGAACTCTGTGGGTGGTAAGGGGTGTGAAAACTTTGTTGAACCCCTAACATGGTCATCACATTCTGCATGATTTCTCCTGTAAAGTGTGTTCCCCTATCTGATTCTATGGTTTCAGGAAGACCAAACCTAGGTATTAACTCAGTGATCAGTTTCTTAGCTGTGGCTTTAGCTGTAGCTGATTTTACTGGATAGCTTTCAGGCCAACCTGAGAATAAATCGATACACACGAGGACAAATTCAAAGGGGCCGCTCTTAGAGCCCTTGCACACTGGGGCGGTTTGCAGGCGCTATTGCGCTAATAATAGCGCCTGCAAACTGCCCCGAAAGTGCCGCTGCATGTATTCCTGTGTGAAAGCCCCGAGGGCTTTCACACTGGAGCGATGCGCTGGCAGGACGGTAATAAAAGTCCTGCTAGCAGCATCTTCGGAGCGGTGAAGGAGCGGTGTGTATACCGCTCCTTTACCGCTCCTGCCCATTGAAATCAATGGGACGGCGCGGCTATACCGCCGGCAATGCGCCTCTGCAGAGGCGCTTTGCGGTGGTTTTTAACCCTTTCTCGGCCGCTAGCGGGGGGTAAAACCGCCCCGCTTGCGGCCGCATACCGACGGTAAAACGCCGCTATTAATAGCGGCGTTTTACCGCTGACGCCGCCCCCGCCCCAGTGTGCAAGGGCTCTTAGGCATTTGTATGTAATCAATTTGCAGTCTCTGGAAGGGGTATTGGGCCCGGACCTGGTGTTTTCGTGGGGTTTTCACTTTCTGTCCTGGGTTATTCAGGAGACAGATTTGGCAGGCTGCACAGTAGTTTCTTGCAGTGCTACTGAATCCAGGAGCGAGCCATCCTTGGTTCACAATCCTATACATGGAATTGGAACTGACGTGTGTGGGTAGGTGAACTGCCGCTGCCATTGCTGGGTACAGAGAGGCAGGTAGGCATATTTTACCTCCTTCCCTCCATACATTGTCAAGGTCTGGTGCTGCTCCCATCCTGACCCACTTATCTTTCTCGCTCTCCCCTGCTTGCTCCTGTAATTTACTCAGCTGCTGCCATGTTGGTTCTGGGATACTCACCTCTACCGCTGCTAAGGTCTCAGGGCTTCCTTCCCCTACAGCTGCCTGTTTTGCAGTCAAATCTGCAAATGCATTTCCTTTTGCCTCAATTGTTTTTGCGCTCGTGTGTGCCGCTATCTTCATAATGGCCACTCGTTTAACCTTTTGAAGATTGTTCAGGACTCTCTTAATCCCTTCTCCATGTTTTACAGGTGTACCTGCTGCTGTCAGATAACCTCTAGCCCTCCATATGTGGCCATAATCGTGCGCTACACCATAAGCATAGGCAGAGTCAGTGTAAATATTCCCTTCTCGTCCTTTTAAGTATTCTAGGGCTTGTTCTAAAGCTTTTAATTCTGCTTCCTGTGCTGACATGTGGGCTGGTAAGGGCTGTGCGTCAATCACCTGTGTATCAGTCACTACGGCATACCCTGTGTGATATTTACCCTTGTCATCAGCAAACCTGCTACCATCTATATACAAGGTGTGCTCAGCATTTAAAATTGGTGTATCTGTAACATGTGGGAATCCTATTGTCTCCTGTTCCATGAGCTGAAAACAATCGTCCAAACAAAAGAGTGTCAGTTCCCTCATCTCCTTCCTTATTAGCACTATTATTCCCCCTTGCCAAATCTGGGGACTGAAGAGGCAAAAAGGTGGCCAAATTTAAGGTTGTACAGCGCTGAAAAGTGACATTTGGAGGTAAGAGTAAAGTACACTGTAACCTTAATTGCCTAGCCATTGAAATGTGTTTGGGCTGTACCTGAGACAAGATTGCATGTATGTCATGTGTGGTATGCACTACAACTGGATTGTCTAGAACAATCTCTGATGACTTATCTATGATAATTGACACTGCAGCTACCGCCCGTACACAAGACGGTGAACCTCTGGACACTGGATCTAACGCCGCAGAAAAGTAAGCGACTGGTCTTTGTTTTACATGTGCCTGTGTCAGAACACCTGTGGCGTGTCCAGTGATCTCAGCAACGTACAGGTTAAATATCTTGGTGTAATCTGGTATACCTATAGCCGGGGCAGAAATTAATAGCTTTTTCAAAGTGACAAACGACTCATATGCTACTTCTGTAAGCACATACGGTACAATTTTCAAACAACGTATAATGGCTGCATCAAAGCGCTAGCATGTGGTATCCATTGTCTACAATATGACACAATACCTAAAAACATACGCAATTGTTTGAAATTCCGTGGGGGTAACATTCCCTTTATCACTTGAACCCTCTCCTCAGTGAGATGTCTCGTACCCTGTGATATACAATGTCCCAAAAAGATAACTTTTTCCTGGCACACCTGCAACTTTTTCTTATTAACCTTACAACCCTTTTCTGCCAAAAATCGCAAAAAATTAAGGGTGGTGTGCAAGCTTTCAGTCTTTCACTTATCTGTGGAATTAATCCTTCCATAAACTGTCTATTGAAGGCTCGGATCGTGACTGGCAGAGCCAAATCCAATCCCTCATCTGCCATCATACTTTCCATAGATAAGTAAAATTCTGATACAGTCTGTCCTGTTGTTTTGCCTGACAGAAAGCTTCTAATCTAGCAATAAAAGGGGCCCTTGAGTCTATGTGTCTGACGTGTCCTGTCTCCAGATTGCCATCCCCCTCAGCTCGGTCTGCAGGTCAGTCATAAACTGGTTAAACAGGGTTAGAGTCATTTTATGTCTGCATAAATCCTCCCCATCCTGCCAGGTTGCTTCATGTGTATTCATTAACTGTGTCACAAATCTACAGAAAGCATACTGGCTTTGCTATAATGCGTGTATCAGTGCGTACAGGAGCTACAGTTTCTGGATGAGGTTTTTGTGCCCCACAATGCTGACAAACCCATCCTCTCCCCTCAAGTACAGGATATATCTTGTGTGGTTTACGTTCTATGTCAGTATATGGGGGTGGGATGGCTGAGCTAAGATTATTTAAAATTTCAACATTTTTTGTTCTTCTATCTTTCATATCCCAACCATCACAGTCTGGATTATATTTCCACCCCTCTTCTTTTGCTCTATTTGAAACCTTAATTAAGCATTGAACCTGACTCATCCATTGCTTCTCTAACACCTCTCCTTGTCTGTCCCTTTTTATTTCACTTTTTTTCACTATTTTTTTTCACTATTTCACTCCATACATCCGGGTCTAAACCCGCTGCTCCTTTCACCTTAAATTTACGAAAGACATCCTTTAAGTCCTATGCTTCATCTTTCCCACAGATGTTTTTAATTATCTGTGGCACCGTATAGTGCGCCACAATTCCCTGACGGGGTTTTGTGTTCCTCTGGCCCATTCTAACAGTCCTGCCTAGGTAGCGTGTGGGACACTTAGTGTACAATATAAAACACTTAGCTAAGTTACACTAGTTCCTCGTTGCCTTCCTCCTAGGGTGCTAGAATACTAAAAACCTCTCCGGAATGAGATTTCTGAAATCGAATTACTTTATATGCTAGCCCAACTAACAAATAATTACTTTATATGCTAGCCCAATAACAAACCAGAATGCGGCTACAACATATACAAAAATGCGGCTACAACATATACAAGCATTCCTTTAAGTGGCCAGGTATCCGACTAGATCTCCGGACTTTATGGAGACCTTATTCCCTCCCCGTATCTGGGATCCCTCTCATGCACTCTTATCCCTGCTTTATGGAGCAGACAGGGCTTATACTCTCAACCTGTCTATGGTTTATGAGTTAGATGTGAGGTTAAGCATAAGCGTCAGACCCCCAAAGTCCTCTTGCGAGGTAAGGGCACATTCCGTTGCTTAGTTCGGCAATCCCCTTCTAACTCATACCATCCTTGACAAGGCTCATTCACTTTCTCAACAAGACAGACAAGACAGACAACAAATAAACAAATAATTCCAGCAATATAAACCAAAATATGCAGTAATTCTAGACTCACTACTAGGGATGAGCTTCGTGTTCGAGTCGAACCCATGTTCGACTCGAACATCGGCTGTTCGATCGTTCGCCGAATTGCGAACGTTATGGGCCGTTCGCGCTAAATTCGTGTGGCGCATCACGGCCCATAATTCACTGCGGCATCGCAGTGCATTGCTGGCTGATGATTGGCCAAGCATGCACTATGACCCGCATGCTTGGCCAATCACAGCGCCGTCAGTAGAGAGAGCTGTAATTGGCCAAAGCCAGGGTGGCTTTGGCCAATTATGGCTCAGGGGATTTAGTACACACCCCACACTATATAAGGCCGCCTGCACGGCGGCCCTGTGTAGTGTGTGTTCCGGTGTGCTGAGAGATAGAGAGAGAGAGAGACAGTGTCATTTGATTTGAGTTAGATAGATTAGGCAGAACAGTCAGTCAGTTAGCTGCACTTACAGTGTATTGTGTATATATATGCATCCCAGGTGTTGCATATATATATATACACTGTATTCAGTTTAGCTAGATCCGTTCCTGTTATCTTCTATTTAGACTATTTACATTTAATGCAGTGCGTCCTGCTCACAGTGTTCAGCTAGATCCGTTCCTGTTATCTTCTAGACTATTTACATTTAGTGCAGTGCGTCCTGCTCACAGTGTTCAGCTAGATCCGTTCCTGTTATCTTCTAGACTATTTACATTTAGTGCAGTGCGTCCTGCTCACAGTGTTCAGCTAGATCCGTTCCTGTTAAATTCCTACTGACAGGCAGGCTTGTCTGGTTACAGTATATAAAGCTACCTGAAGAAAATTACAGGTGTTCTATTTGATCCTATTAGTACCACGGTCAGGCAGCTAGACTATTTACATTTAGTACAGTGCGTCCTGCTCACAGTGTTCAGCTAGATCTGTTCCTGTTATCTTCCTACTGACAGGCAGGCTTGTCTGGTTACAGTATATAAAGCTACCTGAAGAAAATTACAGGTGTTCTATTTGATCCTATTAGTACCACGGTCAGGCAGCTAGACTATTTACATTTAGTACAGTGCGTCCTGCTCACAGTGTACAGCTAGATCCGTTCCTGTTATCTTCCTACTGACAGGCAGGCTTGTCTGGTTACAGTATATAAAGCTACCTGAAGAAAATTACAGGTGTTCTATTTGATCCTATTAGTACCACGGTCAGGCAGCTAGACTATTTACATTTAGTACAGTGCGTCCTGCTCACAGTGTTCAGCTAGATCCGTTCCTGTTATCTTCCTACTGACAGGCAGGCTTGTCTGGTTACAGTATATAAAGCTACTTGAAGAAAATTACAGGTGTTCTATTTGATCCTATTAGTACCACGGTCAGGCAGCTAGACTATTTACATTTAGTACAGTGCGTCCTGCTCACAGTGTTCAGCTAGATCCGTTCCTGTTATCTTCCTACTGACAGGCAGGCTTGTCTGGTTACAGTATATAAAGCTACCTGAAGAAAATTACAGGTGTTCTATTTGATCCTATTAGTACCACGGTCAGGCAGCTAGACTATTTACATTTAGTACAGTGCGTCCTGCTCACAGTGTTCAGCTAGATCCGTTCCTGTTATCTTCCTACTGACAGGCAGGCTTGTCTGGTTACAGTATATAAAGCTACCTGAAGAAAATTACAGGTGTTCTATTTGATCCTATTAGTACCACGGTCAGGCAGCTAGACTATTTACATTTAGTACAGTGCGTCCTGCTCACAGTGTACAGCTAGATCCATTCCTGTTATCTTCCTACTGACAGGCAGGCTTGTCTGGTTACAGTATATAAAGCTACCTGAAGAAAATTACAGGTGTTCTATTTGATCCTATTAGTACCACGGTCAGGCAGCTAGACTATTTACATTTAGTACAGTGCGTCCTGCTCACAGTGTTCAGCTAGATCCGTTCCTGTTATCTTCCTACTGACAGGCAGGCTTGTCTGGTTACAGTATATAAAGCTACCTGAAGAAAATTACAGGTGTTCTATTTGATCCTATTAGTACCACGGTCAGGCAGCTAGACTATTTACATTTAGTACAGTGCGTCCTGCTCACAGTGTTCAGCTAGATCCGTTCCTGTTATCTTCCTACTGACAGGCAGGCTTGTCTGGTTACAGTATATAAAGCTACCTGAAGAAAATTACAGGTGTTCTATTTGATCCTATTAGTACCACGGTCAGGCAGCTAGACTATTTACATTTAGTACAGTGCGTCCTGCTCACAGTGTTCAGCTAGATCCGTTCCTGTTATCTTCCTACTGACAGGCAGGCTTGTCTGGTTACAGTATATAAAGCTACTTGAAGAAAATTACAGGTGTTCTATCCCAGCTTAGTGCAGCTACAGGCCATTAGTATGTCTGGAAGGCCAAGAAGGAGAGGCAGACAGTCACAAGCCAATAAGAGAGGGCAAGCAGGCTCTGTGTCTAGTGCTGGTCGTGGAGACGGTGCATCCTCATCAGCACGTGGCCATGGGACACGCTTGGCCTTTTTTTCGGCAGCTGGCTGTGTTGAGCCGCAACATGCGGAAGACTTGGTCGAATGGATGACCAAGCCGTCCTCATCCTCCTCATCCTCTCTCACCCATGCCCAGGGTGCTTTGTCTGGCAAAGCAGCGGCCTCTTCCCTCAGCTCAATGTCATCAGTGACTCCTTCCCTAGCTCCACCATGTCCTCATGAGGATTCCCTCGAACTGTTTGACCACAGTGTTGGGTACATGCTCCAGGAGGATGCCCAGCGTTTGGAAGGCTCTGATGATGATACTGAGCTCGATGAAGGCAGTAACATGAGCACGGACAGAGGGGGTGCCCAAGAAGGACAGCAATCTGGCAGTCATGCTCCCCCTGCTGCAGCATACTGCCAGGTTTGCTCCAGTGATGAGGAGGGAGGGGATGATGAGGTCACTGACTCAACGTGGGTGCCTGATAGGAGAGAGGAGGAGGAGGAGGAGGAGGAGGAGGCGGCGGCACATCACCAACGAGGCAGGATGCCCTCCAGGGGCCAGCCTAAGGGCAGCACATTGACTGCATCACACCCCAAAGCTCCACATGTGCAGGGCGCTGCAGTCTCTGCGCGTTATTCAAAAAGTTCTTTGGTGTGGGCCTTTTTTGAGACGAGTGCATCAGATCGCACCGCTGCTATTTGCAACATATGTCTCAAGCGTATCTCGCGTGGCCAAAACATCTCCCGCTTGGGTACCACATGCTTGACCAGACATATGTTGACCTGCCATGCAGTTCGTTGGCAAGCGTATCTAAAAGACCCACACCAAAGAACAAAGAGGATCTCTCCTTGCTCCTCATCAGCTGAGATTTCCAACCCCACTAGACCTTCAGTCCTCTCTGAGACCTGCAGTGAGAGGAATGAAGGTGTAGAATTAGGTGTGTCACAGCCAAGTACTTGTGGGCAATCTGCTTTTGGTACACCGACGTCAGATTGTACCAGGCAAATTTCCCTGCCCCAGCTGCTGCACCGCCGAAAGAAGTTTGCTCCCAGCCATCCACATGCCCAGCGGTTGAATGCTAGCTTGGCAAAATTGCTAGCACTTCAACTGCTGCCTTTTCAGTTGGTAGACTCTGCCCCCTTCCGTGAGTTTGTGGAATGTGCGGTTCCTCAGTGGCAGGTACCCAAACGCCACTTTTTCTCACGGAAGGCGATTCCGGCTCTCTACCGGCATGTGGAAGGCAATGTCCATGCCTCGCTGGACAGGGCGGTCAGCGGTAAGGTGCATATTACCGCTGACTCATGGTCCAGCAGGCATGGACAGGGACGTTACCTAAGTTTCACGGCGCATTGGGTGACTCTGCTGGCAGCTGGGAAGGATGCAGGACAAGGTGCAGTAGTGTTGGAGGTTGTTCCGCCACCACGCCTCCAAAATGCTGATTGTGACACACCTCTCTCCTCCACCCCCTCCTCTTCTTCTTCCTCCATGGCCTCTTCCTCGGAACCAGCGGTGCTCCGTAGGCGTTCAAGGGGCTACGCAAGTACGCAGGCCAAAAGATGCCATGCGGTGCTTGAGCTGGTGTGCTTGGGGGACAGGAGCCACACTGGGGCAGAGGTTTTGTCAGCTCTGCAGGGGCAGGTTCAGAGGTGGTTGACGCCACACCAACTTAAGGCAGGAATGGTGGTTTGCGACAATGGCACCAACCTCCTCTCTGCCCTCCGACAGGGACAAATGACCCATGTGCCCTGTTTGGCTCACGTCCTTAACTTGGTGGTGCAGCGGTTCTTGGGCAGGTACCCGGGCTTACAGGATGTCCTGAGGCAGGCCAGGAAAGTCTGTGTGCATTTCCGCCGGTCATATAATGCCAGTGCTCGGCTGACGGACCTCCAAAAGGAGTTTAACCTGCCCAAGAACCGCCTAATCTGTGACATGCCCACCAGGTGGAACTCAACGTTGGCCATGCTGCAGCGGCTGCACACGCAGCAGAGGGCCATCAATGAGTACCTGTGCGACTATGGCACCAGGACAGGGTCAGGGGAGCTTGGTTTTTTTTCCCCACGCCAGTGGGCCATGATCAGGGATGCATGCACTGTCCTGTCACCATTCGAGGAGGCCACGAGGATGGTGAGCAGTGACAGTGCATGCATCAGTGACACTGTCCCCCTTGTCCACCTGTTGGAGCACACGCTGCGTGGAATAATGGACAGGGCACTTGAGGCAGAACAGAGGCAGGAAGAGGAGGACTTCCTTAGCTCTCAAGGCCCCCTTTATCCAGACAGTGTTCCTGCGTGCCCGCCGATCACACAGGAAGAGGACGAGGAGGAAGAGGAGGAGGAGGAAGATTGTGTCAGTATGGAGGTGGAGCCTGGCACTCAGCATCAGCAGCAGTCTTTAAGGGATCAGTCCCAAGAAACACATGGACTTGTACGTGGCTGGGAGGAGGTGGCTGCGGACCATGTCGTTCTTAGTGACCCAGAGGACTCCGGACCGAATGCCTCAGCAAACCTACACTGCATGGCCTCCCTGATCCTGCAAAGCCTGCGTAAGGATCCTCGTATTCGTGGTATCAAGGAGAAGGACCAATACTGGCTGGCAACCCTCCTTGATCCACGTTACAAGGGTAAGGTTGCGGACCTTATCTTGCCATCGCAGAGGGAGCAGAGGATGAAACATCTTCGGGAGGCCTTGCAGAAAGGTCTGTGCAACGCGTTCCCAGAGACTGGGAGGTTACAAACTCCTGTTTCTGGACAACGTGTTGCTGAGGCTTCGGTCAGTCAAAGAAGGAGCGGTGGAGAAGGTGGCCGTCTGACCGATGCGTTCAGACAATTTTTTGGTCCGCAGCCCCAAGGTATGATCGGTTCCAGCAACCATCGCCAGCGTCTGTTTTACATGGTGCAGGAATACCTAGGGGCAAGATCAGACTTGGACACCTTTCCCACCGAAAATCCTCTGGGTTACTGGGTCTTGAGGATGGATCACTGGCCAGAGCTTGCACAGTATGCAATTGAGCTACTGGCCTGTCCTGCATCCAGCGTTCTTTCGGAACGCACATTCAGTGCTGCTGGAGGCGTGGTAACCGATCACAGGGTGCGTCTGTCCACCGACTCGGTCGATCGGCTGACCTTCATAAAAATGAATGAGTCTTGGATCACCACCAGCTACCAAGCACCTGATGCTGATGTAACCGAATAATTTTTTTTGAAATCTCAGATCCCTTCAAAGACTGCCTATGCTGATGCTGAGTGACTATCCCTGAGTAATTATCCTCTTCCTCCTCAATCATCACGCTGATAGCTTGTAAGAACATTTTTGGTTCTGGGCGCCACCACCAGTGCCTAAGGCACAATTTTTCAGCCCCTGTTTAACAGGGGCGTGTATTTACAATTTTTGATGTAATACTTTGCAGCAGGGCTCGTTCCTGCATTCCAACTAGAGTGTCTGTGAGGGGTTGCAGTGTTGTGGCACCAGCACCAGTGCCTAAGGCCCAATTTTTCTGCCCCTGTCTAACAGGGGCGTGTAATTACAATTTTTGATGCAATACTTTGCAGCAGGGCTCGTTCCTGCGTTCCAACTAGAGTGTCTGTGAGGGGTTGCAGTGTTGTGGCACCAGCACCAGTGCCTAAGGCCCAATTTTTCTGCCCCTGTCTAACAGGGGCGTGTAATTACAATTTTTGATGCAATACTTTGCAGCAGGGCTCGTTCCTGCGTTCCAACTAGAGTGTCTGTGAGGGGTTGCAGTGTTGTGGCACCAGCACCAGTGCCTAAGGCCCAATTTTTCTGCCCCTGTCTAACAGGGGCGTGTAATTACAATTTTTGATGCAATACTTTGCAGCAGGGCTCGTTCCTGCGTTCCAACTAGAGTGTCTGTGAGGGGTTGCAGTGTTGTGGCACCAGCACCAGTGCCTAAGGCCCAATTTTTCTGCCCCTGTCTAACAGGGGCGTGTAATTACAATTTTTGAAGCAATACTTTGCAGCAGGGCTCGTTCCTGCGTTCCAACTAGAGTGTCTGTGAGGGGTTGCAGTGTTGTGGCACCAGCACCAGTGCCTAAGGCCTAATTTTTCAGCTCCTGTTCAACAGGGGCATGTAATTACAATTCTTGATCTAATATTTCACAGCAGGGCCCTGTGAGGGCTTACAGTGTTGTGGCCACAGCAACACCTAAGGCCCAAATTTCTGCTGAGTATATAGGGCAGGACCCTACTTTCAAACATCTAACTTACAAACGACTCCTACTTGCAAACGGAAGGAGACAACAGGAAGTGAGATGAAATCTACCCCTAGGAAGGGAAATTCTTTCCTGTAAGAGTTAATATGGGAAAACAATTTCTCCTTTCCACTGATGCTTTCCAATCCTTGTTCCACAAAAAAACCCAAATTTTCAAAAAACATTTTTCATTGGGACAAAAAAGTGAGGTGAAATCTTCTGAAGAGGAGGAAAGACAGCAAAACAAATGTCACAGGGGTGATAACCCTTCCCTATGTTTTCCAAAAAGCTTAGAAAAGATTTTTTGGCTGGAGCTAAACACGTTAAAAATGTTCAAAATTACAAACAGATTCTACTTAACAACAAACCTACAGTCCCTGTCTTGTTTGCACCGCCTGTATACTGCTGTTCAGAGTATATAGGGCCTGGTGGCCCCACACCTTTCCTTATTTTAATTTGGGTGCGGGGTTCCCCTTAATATCCATACAAGACCCAAAGGGCCTGGTAATGGACTGGGGGGTACCCATGCCGTTTGTCTCACTGATTTTCATCCATATTGCCATGACCCGACATGACATTAAACCCGCAAGCAGTTTTAAATGAGATTTTTTCCTTTAAAAATGACATTTGGTGCAGGGACTGTTCTAAACATGGGAAACACGCGTCACTTTACAGGCATACTATAGACACCCCCCAGGTACGATATTTAAAGGAATATTTCACTTTTTTTTTTTTACTTTAAGCATCATTAAAATCACTGCTCCCGAAAAAACGGCCGTTTTTAAAAGTTTTTTTTGCATTGATACATGTCCCCTGGGGTAGGACCCGGGTCCCCAAACCCTTTTTAGGACAATACCATGCAAATTAGCCTTTAAAATGAGCACTTTTGATTTCGAACGTTCGAGTCCCATAGACGTCAATGGGGTTCTAACGTTCGTGCGAACTTTCGGTCCGTTCGCGGGTTCTGGTGCGAACCGAACCGGGGGGTGTTCGGCTCATCCCTACTCACTACTACAGAGGCTGGTGTTTTAAAACCAGGAGAACCGTAACTGACAGAACGGATAGGCACAAATCAGGGGAGCACAGAATATAAGAAAAATAAAGCTTTTTCTTACCTGCGCAGGTTTTCGATCTGTGGTTCCCGGAATGCCTGTCCTTTCGTTCCGTCAGCGTAGCTCAGCCACCTCTTGTAGCAACTTGGTGAGTCCCTGTTCAGGCGCCAAAATGTTAGGGGCAACTTTTAAACAAGTTGCTTTAAGTTTATATTGCTTTGTCAAATTATTGCTTCTATAAGAATGATGACACGGAGTCAGGTATGTCTGTGTCACAGTTCGGAGCAAAAGAGGACTGCTCCCTTTACTTCTTTCAAAGGCCTTTTATAGGCAATTATACAAACAATAGCATCAGCACCACCCCCACACAGGGCAAGGGTAAACAACAACAGGAGTCACCTGGGCTACAAGCACAAGCTCCAACACCATGGCAATACAGATACAAGGCAACAAAAGCAGCTTCAATCGAGTTCAGCAGCCAAAGGTTACATTCATAACAGATTTACACGTAGGCATTATATTAAGTGAGAACTCTAAATTAAATCCCTGACCTTATCACCGCGTTTAGAACGATCGGATCTTCCGACAACTTTGTGTGACCGTGTGTATGCAAGACAAGTTTGAGCCAACATCCGTCGAAAAAAATCCTAGGATTTTGTTGTCGGAATGTCCGAACATGTGTACGGGGCATTATGGATTTGTGTACACACGATCGGAATTTCCAACAACGGATTTTGTTGTCGGAAAAATTTATAGCAAGCTCTCAAACTTTGTCCGATGGAAAATGTGTGATGGAGCCTACACACGGTCGGAATTTCCAACAACAAGGTCCTATCACACATTTTCCGTCGGAAAATCCGACCGTGTGTACGGGGCATATGTCCGTAGGGTTCAATATGGAGTTGGCCCACCCTTTGCAGCTATAACAGCTTCAACTCTTCTGGGAAGGCCGTCCACAAGGTTTAGGAGTGTGTCTCTGGGCATGTTTGATCGATCCTCCAGAAGCGCATTTGTGAGGTCAGGCTCCACTCCAATGCTGCGTACACACGACCGGTTTTCCCATCGGAATAAACTCTTGAAGGTTTTTCCGATGGAGTTCCAACGGAATTCCGCTGAAACTGTCTTGCGAACACACGATCACACCAAAGTCCGACCGTCAAGAACGCGGTGACGTACAGGACTTACGACGGGACTAGAAAAAGGAAGTGCAATAGCCAGTAGCCAATAGCTTCCGTCTCGTACTTGCTTCAGAGTATGCGTCGTTTTTGGTCCGTCGGAACAGCATACAGACGAGCGGTTTTCCTGATAGGAATTGGTTCCGTCGGAAATATTTAGAACATGTTCTATTTCTAGGTCTGTCAGATTTTTTGCAAAAAAATAGTCTGATGAGGCCTACACACGATCAGAATAGACAATGAAAAGCTTCCGTCTGACTTTTTTTTGTCGGACATTCCACTCGTGTGTATGCGGCATCATTCATCCCAGAGGTGTTTTAGGTTGAGTTCACATATGAACACGCAGCGGCTCACAGCAAGGGGTCCGGTGCGTCCTTCGTTCACCAATTCATGTCCGTTTTTAGCCCGAAATTTTGGGCTGAATTCGGAACTTAAACGGACCAAAAGATGCACAGCGTTCCTGTGCAAATTGCACCGGAGCCGCTGCGTAGATATGTGAACCAGCTCCATAGAGAGTGAGTCACAATCTCCTGCTTTTTGCGAATTGGATGCAGAGAATCCACATCCAATTTGCACTATCCAATTTGCACTAATGTGAACCCAGCCTTATCGGGTTGAGGTCAGGATTCTGTGCAGGGCAGTCAAGTTCCTCCACCCCAAACTCGCTCATCCATGTCTTTATGGACCTTGTTTTGTGCACTGGTCCAAATCATTAGGTGGAGGGGGGATTATGGTGTGGGGTTGTTTTTCAGGGGTTGGGCCCTTAGTTCCAGTGAAGGGAACTCTTAAGGCGTCAGCATACCAAGTCTCTGCTAGAAAAAAAAAAAAAAAAAAAAAAAATATATATATATATATATATATATATATATATATATATATAATTTTTGTGGGTTCTGAGTAATTTTCTAGCAAAAAAACTGATTTTTACATGTAGGAGAAGAATGCCGGAATTCGCCGACATACATAAAAATAATTGTGATAGCGCAGCAAACCCAGAACAACAACCTAACTACAAACTCTATGTACAAAATGGATACTGTGGGGGGGGGGGGGTGTCAGCAACCAGTAGATCGTGGCCAGGTGACAGATAGATCGCGGTCTGGGCTTACTGATCCACCATCCCAGGTCAATAGCTACTTCTATACCGGGCACTTTTTCCCCTTTCCGCCCAGGACAATTTTCAGCTTCCAGCGCTGTCGCACTTTGAATGACAATTGCTCGGTCATGCTACACTGTACCCAAACTAAATTTTTATTATTTTGTTCCCACAAATAGAACTTTCTTTTGGTGGTATTTGATCACCTCTGGGATTTTTATTTTTTGCTAAACAAACTAAAAACCAACATTTTTGAAAAAAAAAAAAGTTTTTCTTCATTTCGGTTATAAAATTTTGTTTTCTCCTTCACTGACGGACACTGATGAGGCGGCACTGATTGGCACTGATAAGGTGGCACTGATGGGAACTGATGAGGATGCACTGATATGTAGAATTGATGGGCACTGATAGCCTGCACTGATATGCAGCACTGATGGGCACTGATATGCAGCACTGATGGGCACTGATAGGTGGCACTGATGGGCACTGACAGGCGGCTGTGATGGGCACTGACAGACGGCACTGATTGGCAGATAGGCGGCACTGATTGGCACTGACAGGTGGCACTGATGGGCAGCACTGATGTTGAGGTACTGACAGGTTTTTCTGCTGGGCACTGAGATGGCACTGACTGGCACTGTGGTGGGCACTGATTAGCACTGATATGGGCACTGATTGGCACTTCGATGGGCACTGTGAGCTATGTTTTTTATGGGACACTGACTGACAGCTTATGGGCACTTTTTAAAAGGTGTTGTGGCACATCTGAGGGGGCTGTGCTGATAATCAATGTGCTGATTATCAGCACAGACCACCCCTCTGACAGGGAAAGTCGCCGATCGTCTCTCCCTGTCAGCGCGAACCGAGAAATGCCGTTTACCGGCTCTTCCTGGTTCACGCGATGATCAGCTGTGATTGGTCACAACTGATTTATGTGGTATGAAGCCTCTGACAGAGGCTTCTTATCACGATTGGAGATGCAGGGTGTCAGACTGACATG
The DNA here is from genome assembly GCF_042186555.1 of Aquarana catesbeiana. Lineage (NCBI taxonomy): Eukaryota > Metazoa > Chordata > Amphibia > Anura > Ranidae > Aquarana > Aquarana catesbeiana. The sequence continues at coordinate 11,159,674 of NC_133335.1, forward strand.
CTGCACTCGCGATTGCTGCACTGCGCCCCCCCGGCGTGCTCCGGCATGTTATCCTGCTGAACGTCATATGACGCCCAGCCGGGATAACAGAACCACTTACCGGCCGTCATTCTGCATACGGCGGGCGGGAAGTGGTTAAACAGTGTGCAATGTAGAGGGACTACTTGTAAAGTTGGAGGTGTAGTAGGGAGCAGTAAGATGACGATGAGAAGCCGATGCCTCCTCTGTAGTGCCGGCTCCTGTCCCATGATACCAACTGCACTCCCACCTCTTATCCCGGCTAGCGGTCTCCAGAGTGGTGCCAGCATTTTGCAAAAGCATTTGACACAGTTCCCCATAAATGTTTACGGTACAAAATAAGGCCCATTGGCATGAACCATAGGGTGAGTACATGGATTGAAAACTGGCTATAAGGGCGAGTTCAGAGGGTGGTGATAAATGGGGAGTACTCAGAATGGTCAGGGGTGGGTGGTGGGGCCCCCCAGCGTTCTGTGTTCGGACCAGTCCTATTTATTTTGTTCATAAACAACCTGGAGGATGGGGTAAACAGCTGGAGGAAGATGCCGGAGGAGAAGACCGGAGGAAGAAGCAGAGGACCGGAGGAAGAAGCAGAGGAAGATAGAGGAAGAAGCGGGGGTAAACAGCTGGAGGAAGATGCCGGAGGAGAAGACCGGAGGAAGAAGCAGAGGACCGGAGGAAGAAGCAGAGGAAGATAGAGGAAGAAGAGGGGGGAGAACAAGATGGAGGAAGAAGAAGAAAACCGAAGGATGATCAGAAGAAGATGGAAGAAGCGGGGAAAGAAGAAGACATTAATAAAGGAATTGGCAAAAAATGGCTATCGTCTTTTTTAACATTTTTGACACTTTTTTTGTGAAATTATAGGGGTACCCTATTACTAATTCACACAGGGGGGGCCGGCATCTGGGGGTCCCCTTGTTAAAGGGGGCTTCCATATTCTGATAAGCCCCCCGCCCGCATACCCCCACAACCATCGGGTAAGGGTTTTGGGAATGAGGCCCTTGTCCCCAACAACATGGGGACACGGGGCTTTGGGGGGATACCTCAAAGCACCCTCCCCATGTTGAGGGCATGTGGCCTGGTATGGTTCAGGAGGGTGGGGCGCTCTCTCATCCCCCCTCTTTTCCTGCCGCCTGCCAGATTGCGTGCTCGGATAAGGGTCTGGTATGGATTTTTGGGGGGACATTTACATTTTGGCGCGGGGTTCCCCTTAAAATCCATACCAGACCTAAAGGGTCTGGTGTGGATTTTGAGGGGGGACCCCCACGCCATTTTTTTTTAAATTTTGGTGCAGGGTTCCCCTTAATATCCATACCAGACCTGAAGGGCCTGGTATGGAATTTGGGGGGACCCCTGCGCAATTTTCTTTTTTTAATTTTGGTTCGGAGTTCCTCTTAATATTCATACCAGACCCATAGGGCCTGGTAATGGACTGTGGGGGAATACCATGCCGTTTTTTTCAATGACTTTTATGTATATTAGATTAGACATCAAAGAAATCCTGGACAGCCGCACTCCAAAAATATTTGCCTTTATTCAATAAAGTGTCATCCAAAATACAGGTCACAGCAAAGTGGAACAAAGCTTACGCATTTCGCACTACACAGAGTGCTTAGTCATAGCTCAACGTTTAACTTTTATGTGTATTGCCGTGACCAACAATTCATTATAGCCGCAAATTCTTTTAAATGACTTTTTTCCTTTAGAAATGTCATTTTGCTCTTGGACTGTTCTAAACACGGGAAACGTGCCCCTTTACAGGCATACTATAGATACGCCCCAGGTATGAAATTTAAAGGAATATTTCACTTTTATTGTTTCACTTTAAGCATTATTAAAATCACTGCTCCCGAAAAAACGTCCGTTTTTAAAACTTTTTTTTGCATTGATCCATGTCCCCTGGGGCAGGACCCGGCTCCCCAAACACTTTTTATGACAATAACATGCATATAAGCCTTTACAATTAGCACTTTTGATTATTCATGTTCGTGTCCCATAGACTTTAACAGTGTTTGCGTGTTCAAAAAATTTTTTGCCTGTTCGCATGTTCTGCTGCGAACCGAACCGGGGGGTGTTCGGCTCATCCCTATTTATAAATAGTTTTGCTATACATGGTACAGATGCGCCACTTTACAGGCAAACTAAGGGCACCCATCAGTGCCCACAGTGCCACGCACCAGTGCCCACAATCAGTGCCTCAACAACAGTGCTGCACATCAGTGCCACCTATCAGTGCCCATCAGTGTCACCTACCAGTGCCCATAAGTGCCCATCAGTGCCGCCCATCACTGCTCATCAGTGCCGCCCATCCCTGCCCATTAGTGGTGCCCATCAGTGCCACCTATCAGTGGTACCTATCAGTGCCCATCAGTGCCACCCATCAGGGCCCATCAGTGGCCATCAGTGCCGCCTTATCTGTGCCCATCAGTACCGCCTTATCTGTCCCCATCAGTACCGCCTTATCTGTCCCCATCAGTGCCACCTTATCTGTGCCTATCAGTACCGCCTTATCTGTCCCCATCAGTGCCACCTTATCTGTGCCTATCAGTGCCGCCTTACCTGTGCCTATCAGTGCCACCTTAACTGTGCCTATCCGTGCCCATCAGTGCAGCCTATCAGTGCCCACCAGTGCCGCCTCATCAGCGCATATCAATGAAGGAGAAAAATTACCTGTTTGCAAAATTTTATAACAAACTATGAAACATGATTTTTTTTTTTTCAAAATTTTCCATCTTTTTTTGTTTGTTTAGCAAAAAATAAAAACCCCAGCTGTGATTAAATGTCACCAAAAGAAAGCTCTATTTGTGGGGAAAAAAATGATAAAAATTTCATTTGGGTACAGTATTGTATGACTGCACAATTGTCATTCAAAGTGCGTCTGCGCTGAAAGCTGAAAATTGGTCTGGGCAGGTGGGGGGTTTAAGTGCCCACTAAGCAAGTGGTTAAGCATCAAATATTCTTGCATTGATACATGTACCCCAGGCAGTACCCGGGCCCCCATACCCTTTTTATGGCCAATAACTTGCATATAAGCCTTCAAAAAGGGATTTTTTTAAGTTTGGGTCCCATGGACTTTAATAGGGTTGGATGTTCAGGTCTGAACTTTTGCGACGTTCGAGAGTTCTGGCGCGAACCGGGAGGTGTTCAGCCCAACTCTATTGCTCGGCTGTCCCAAGCTTCGATAGTTTGAGTCACTGACGTGTAACAGGCATGCCACCAGTAAAGGTAGAAGTCCTGGGCTTCGTATGTGTCCCAGGAAGTGCTGTAGCCGGTAAATCTTCATGACTGCCAGGAAACTAGAAGCTTTCATGAGAAAAGTAAGCTACGGCAGAGTATGTATCTCAGCAGCATTACTCTTACTTTCCGAGGCAGAAAATAAATTGAGTTATAAAAAAAAAAAAAAAAACTGCACAGAAGATAAAAAAATGAGATTGGCACTTTGGAAAATGGTGATTAAATTGGCCAGAGGGGACACTGAAGAGAAAGACGGGCTGCAAATGTCAAAAGCTTGTCTGCTTTCATTACGTAAATAAAACAAGAAACGAGTCTGATAAAGAAAATGCATTAAGATGTTGGAGACATAGCGAGGGGGTCCATAATGTTGCCATGGACGTGGCTCTTAATAGCCGTGCCTTCCCATCAATTCTGTTGTGTGGTAAACATAATAACGTAAAATCTCATCTCTGATGCTTTATAAATTTTTTTTTTTTTCCCTTGGATGGATCATTTTTCTGGCTGGTTGTTCCAGTGATGAGGAAATAATACACTTCACAAGCTACAAAACATTCAATCAAAGACAAATAAAAATCCTAAAGTGCTTGAAGGGTTACTAAACCCACAAAAGTAAAATCAGTGTGTATACGCAGTAAAGCATGCTTGTTAAACTCACCGTGGAACCTAAGGAGTTAATCCTCTGCATTGTGTAAAAAGATTGTTTGATCCTGTCTTCTCTGATCCTCCCCTTCCTCCACAGTCCCCAATCCATCTCCTGATAGTACAGAGCCTTGGGGGCACTCTGCACATGCTCAGTTTGGTGTGTATTGCTGGAGAGTTTTTATTTTTTTCTTGGGAGGGTGCATGGGATCAGCACAGGGCCAATCAGCACTGTCCAGACAGAGGGTCAGGGGTCACGCAAGCTCATAGGACAGTCAGAGTAGAATGAAAACTCCTCCTACAAGCTTTAACCAGACACTGATAGAAGTCACAAGACTGCTATATACTGCAGATGAGAAAAGGTATTTAGCAGTTTAGATTTACTAAAATAATTGCATTTCCATGTTCTGTGTACTGTGGGAGACCAGATATAGTGACTGCAGGCTCCTGGGTTTAGTAACAATTTAAAGCAATGATGGCGAACCTTGGCACCCCTGATGTTTCGGAAGTACATTTCCCATGATGCTCATGCACTCTGCAGTGTAGTTGAGCATCATTGGAAACGTAGTTCCCAAATGTCTAGGGTACCAAGGTTCGCCATCACAGCTTTAAAGGGTTCACCTTCACCAAAAAAAAAAAAAAAAAAACTACCATGCATACAAGGGGTGTCTATAGATAAAAACAAACAGCTTTGACTAAAGTTGGATAATTCCCTTGCTATAGAAGTAGGCCATTTACGTACCTCATGAAGCCTGACTGAAAAACTCCCAGGACATTGCTGATGTAGCACTCTGGAGTTTAGGTTGCTCCTCACAAATTTACTTGCCAGGAGTAGTTATACTGGTTGATTGCTAGAGATCTATTGATTTCTCCCTAAGTTTGGCCTTGTCTTCTACTACTAGGTGGCCGGGTACTTGGTGGTACTAGATACGAGAAGGGCACTGCAAGGTCAGGTTATATGGGGTATCTCAGCCAATGGGCAGGGGTTTTCTTGAAACCCTTGGCCTGCTGGGAGGGTCTATATATTCGGGTGAGTTCAGGTGATTGAGGTTCTGTGCCACCTGGATGGCTGTCTGGATGGACATGTGTCGTATTGCCCGGGCTGCTAGGCCAGAGATGGGGCCTATCCCGGGTGCATCTGGCTGCTAGGCTGTCTGAGGGCCTATCCAGAGGCAAGAGAGCAGCGCAGGGTTGGGATTTGCAGTCCAACCAAAAGTGGCGGTTCTGTCGGCCTGGAGAACCTGTCAGTGGTCGGAGGTAGAGGAGAAGCTGTCACCAGTAGAGGACTATCCACCTTATTACCAGGGACCACAGTGAGTAACTTAAGCAAATACCGAAGCAGTATTCTCACCAACCGGGGATGGTGAAGAATCTGGAAACTTCAGTGGGAATCAAGCCAGGGACCCAGCCAGCGGAGGTGACGATTGCAGAGCAGCCTTGTGTGTCAAGCCAGGGACCGAGCAGGCCAGTAGGGGTGAAGCTTGATAGGTATCTAGAGTGCCAAGCTAGGGACCCAGCAGAGAAGCGGGGGTGACGCTTGAGGAAGATACCACCGTGAAGATTGAAGGAGCTCAAGGGATTCAGTGACAGTGAATTAGTGGGTCTAGTGAGAGACCAGGAGCTCAGTGCATTAAAGAACTACAAGGAGAGATTGTAGTGAAAATGAAGGAACTGTTAGGCCTTGTGTTTGGAACTGTTAAAGACTGTTGCTGTAGGAGACAGCATTCCTGCACATGCAGATGTGGCATCTTGCTGGATGCCTTTCCCTGCATGGCTGTCCTCCTATTGAAGTCTCGGAGTCTGCCAATTAATCTTGCAATTACCTAAGGATGTCCTGGCCCTAACCCTCTCTCCCCCCAAAAAAAGGTTTGTTGAGAGAATTAAACTTTCTTTTGCATCCAAGAAGTGTCTGGTGCCCAATAACTTTAACAACTATACACAGAAGGACTTCAGCTATCCCTGGCCCTGGAGGTCCTCATTAGATCAAAGGAACTTTGCTACACTAAGAAATGCCAAGCGAGATCTCAAATGCTGAGCTCAGAGCTGCTTGTTCAGGGCAGAGAAATACGCATTTGAGGGGTTTGATTCAGAGAAACAGTTCACCCCTGTGATAGTGGAAGTGAACAGTAACAGCTGGGCCTCTCATAGCAATAGAGTTGCCACCTGTCTGGGATTCACCCGGACAGTCTGGGTTTTAAATCCTGTGTCCGGGTATCAATCCACCTGAAACCCGGACACATCAGTGGCAGCCCCGCAGCACCAGTCCACCTATTCCCCTCTCCCCTCCCGTCGGCCTCCAGTGCTTTTAATTTTATTGGTAGGAGGGATGCTTTAACTGGGGTAGCATAATTACTTTTAGAATCCCCGTGCTAATTCGGGAGATAATGAAATTGGTGCAATTATAAGCCTTACGTTGATAATTTACCTGCAGCCTTCAGAAAATTAGATTCAGCAATTGTGCATTCCTCTTTTCACACTCCCATTACAATTTCAAGAGGCTGTGTTGTGCAATTACTGACGTTATTATCTATTTACGCCATTGAGGTTTACGCCAAGCTAATGCAGCGCCACGCAACATGATTTATGATTAAAGTGAAAGAGCTCAAGAAAGTGGAACAGGAGTGGTGAAGATTGCTTCTTTTTTTTTTTTATTTCTTGATGTCGTAACACATGACCACAGAGGGCAGATCAAGTAAGCAGTATAGGGAGGTAAATAAAACTATTTTAGAAATAAGCTGCTCCATTATAATAAACATAAGACAAACTATTTACATCCTTTCATGATTCAAATTGTGACTGGTCTTTTTAAAGCAGTAGTAAACCGCATTTTTTTTTAAACCCTGTAAGACAATGGCATAATGTGCTAGTATGCACCGCATACTAGCACATTATGAAATACTTACCCTAGAACGAAGACCTCCAGTGGCGTGCAGTCACCGCTGAAGGCACTTGCATCTGCACCTGGTCTTTCTTTTCGGGTTCGCGTCCTCCAGCCGTCTGATTGGCTGCGCCTCAATGGTGTCACTCCCGCGCACATGCGGGACCACGGCACGGAACTCTGAAGGGATGACACGGGTAAGCCACCCCTTCAGTGCGCATGCGCTGGTGACATTGCCAGGTGCATGCAGTGTGATTATCTCCTAAACCGTGCATGTTTATAGGAGATTTTCACTGTACCTACAGGTAAGCCTTATTATTTATTTTTTATATATTTCAGGTACTTATATAGCGCTAAAAAGCCATTGTTGAAAGAAAGACATAAGAAGTCCTGTTTGCAGTTTGCGAGAAGCCACGTGGGGGACACAGCAAACATGTGGAAGAAGGTGCTCTGGTCAGATGAGGCCAAAATGTAACTTTTTAGCCTAAAAGCAAAACGCTATGTGTGGCGGAAAACTAACACTGCACACCACCCTGAACACACCATCCCCACTGTGAAACATGGTGGTGGCAGCATCATGTGGTGGGGATGCTTTTCCGCACCAGGGACAGGGAAGCTGGTCAGAGTTGATGGGAAAATGGATGGAGCCAAATACAGAGCAATCTTAGAAGAAAAACCTGTTATGCCCTGTACACATGACCGATTTTGCCATCAGAATAAACTCTGAAGGTTTTTATGACGGAGTTCCAACGGAATTCCGCTCAAGCTGTCTTGCATACACACGGTCACACCAAATTCTGACTGTCCAGAACGCGGTGACATACAACACGTAGGACGGGACTAGAAAATGGAAGTTCAATAGCCAGTAGCCAATAGCTTCTTGTACTTGCTTCAGAGCATGCGTCGTTTTTGGTGCGTTGGAACAGCATACAGACGAGCATTTTTTCCAATAGTAATTTGTTCCGTCGGAAAAGTATAGAACATGTTCTCTATCTAAGTCCGTCTGAATTTTCGACAGAAAAAGTCCGATGGGGCATACACACGGTCAGAATATACGATGAAAAGCTCCCATCGGACTCTTTCTGTCGGAAATTCCGCTTGTGTGCACGTGGCATTAGAGTCTGCTAAAGACTTGAGACTGGGGCGGAGGTTCACCTTCCAGCAGGACAACGACCCTAAACATACAGCCAGAGCTACAATGGAATGGTTTAGATCAAAGCATATTCATGTGTTAGAATGGTCCAGTCAAAGTCCAGACCTAAATCCAATTGAGAATCTGTGGCAAGACTTGAAAATTGCTGTCCATCCAAGACGCTCTCCATCCAATCTGACAGAGCTTGACATATTTTGCAAAGAAGAATGGGCAAAAATGTCCCTCTCTAGATGTGCAAAGCTGGTAGAGACATCCCCAAAAAGACTTGCAGCTGTAATTGCAGAGAAAGGGGGTTCTACAAAGTATTGACTCAGGGGGGCGCCATACAAATGCCCCCCACATTTTTCACATATTTATTTGTAAAAAGTTTTGAAAACCATTTATCATTTTCCTTCCACTTCACAATTATGTGCCACTTTGTGTTGGTCTATCACATAAAATCCCAATAAAATACATTTATGTTTTTGGTTGTAACATGACAAAATGTGGAAAATTTCCAGGGGTATGAATACTTTTTCAAGGCACTGTACCTGATCCTAATTTTGATCCAGGGCTATGCCCAAGAGCAGTGGCTCACTCTGCTCTCTCCCTCCTTACAAAGTAGATTGATAGCAGGGGGGAGCCATTGGCTGTCAATCAAATTCTGTGATGAGGGTGTCTATAGAGTACAGGGCAGGGGTATGAATACTTTTTCAAGGCAATGTACAAGATCAAAAAAGAGTTTACTTCCACTTTAGGCCGGCTTCACACTGTTGTGGGGAGCTGCTCACAGCAGGGGGTCTGGTGCGTCCCCTGTTCATCGTTTTAGGTCTGATTTCGCTCCCAATTTTTGGCTGAATTCGGTCCTGCAACAGACCAGAAGGCGCACAGGACTTTTCTGCAAACCGCTGCGCAGCCATCTTGGAGCTGTGTGAACCGGCTCCATTGAGAGCCAGTCATAGTCTCCTGACATGCGGGGAGACCCGCATCCAATTCGCAATCATGTGAACCCAGCCTTAAAGTGGGAGTAAACTCCCATGGATGATTTTTACCTATAGGTAAGCCTATAGTAGGGCTTACCTATAGATACAGTAAATATCTCCTAAATGTGCTCCGTTTTAGTGGAAGTCAATGCATGGGATTCTTCGCAAAGTAAGTTTTTACATTTTAAAATACAAACAGAATCTTGCGAGCTTACCATGTCAAAATCCAAATGATCATTAGAGATGATTAAAGGACAGCTGCTAGCATTGATCACGTCCCATATGTTCGTGCCAAAAAGTTTTATACCAATATAATGCTGCGCTATCCAAATGAAATCATACGGTAACCGTACAAAATCATAATATTACTGGCTGCAGTTAAATAGTGGTGGTGAGATATTCTATTCCTATATAAAAAAAAAATCTAGTGAATATAATAATGCAATCTTATGCGATTCTAAGTTGCGATCATAAACAATTAAAAATTGCGATCCTATGCGATCCTCCCAATGACAACCTGTGTAGCATACACACCTCTATATACACATGTAGCATTCATAAGGGTTTCAAATTTCTCTATTGCATATGAATGCTACATGTGTATATAGAGGTGTGTATGCTACACAGGTTGTCATTGGGAGGATCGCATAGGATCGCAATTTTTAATTGTTTATGATCGCAACTTAGAATCGCATAAGATTGCATTATTATATTCACTAAATTTTTTATATAGGAATAGAATATCTCACCACCACTATTTAACTGCAGCCAGTAATATTATGATTTAGTACGGTTACCGTATGATTACATTTGGATAGCGCAGCATTATATTGGTATAAAAAAAAATCCTGATTTGTTCAGAATAAAAGTAGGCTAGAAATAATTGAAACTCAATGTTAAAATGAATGTAATTTTTTATTTTGACCATACACTTTAACTTTAGGTGGGGAATTTAACTAGAGGTGTGTACAGGTGGGGTTGGGGGAGTAAAGACGAAGACCATGTAGTTGGCCTTTAAGTAGACTGAATTGTGTTATGTAAAAGACATAATTTGGCAGCTATGAGGTGATAATTCCTCTCCGGTTAAATTCGGACTTGTTGGATAGATGGTAATAGATAGCTTTGTACGGTTACGGATGAAAACAACACTCATCAATCTGCCAATCTGGGGATCCTGCGAGTTCCGGCCGGGTTGCTTCCTATAAAACACGATTATTCATATTGCTCCTCCATCACTGTCTGACTGCTTCTCTGAACACCAAATGAGCTTGTACCGATCACGCGCTACATTAACCGCTCACACGACAACAAGCCTGGCCTCGTGAGCGCGTGCAGCACCGCCGCCATCGGGCGCCAAGACGGAGAGCTGCAGCGGAGAATTAGCAGAATCTTCATAAATCTGATCACTCAGCCTCATGACAACTTGGACAGGAAGAGATAGAACCTTATCCATCGGCAATGCTTCCCTGCGCAAACACCTCCACTTACACCTTCTGTTATTGATATACAACACAGCTAATTATTATACTGCCGTGTGCACATATGCTGCAGAATAATTAAAAAAAAAAAATGGTTCTGTTTTACAAGCCCTAAAACATGATCAGCACCGTATTACAATAAATAAGGGAATGTGATGATTTCTTTCAAGATTACTGTTGGCTTTAATAAAAACGTTAATGAAGAGGAATACGGGAGAAAGAGAGGAAGTAGGGAGAGAAAACTGATGAAGAGGGATGGGCAGGAAGAAAAGATGGAAGGAAAAGACTAAGAAAGGAAGAAAAGGGGGTAATGAAAAGAAGGAAGCGAGAAAGAAAGAAGAAACACAATTCACCATAGTCTCTCTTTGATTTACTAATTTCTTGTCCATCCAGATGCCGACTACTCTCCTCCTTTTCTCTCCAAATGGGAATCAGACTTGGGTGTGTCCTTCACAATGGGCACAGGAGGGCACTTTGCTCAAAAATCCTCTATGGCCACCAGGGTTCAAGAGATCAATCATAAACTCCTCACCCCCGATGGTATCAGGATCCCTCTAAGCTCCACCACATCTTGCCTCAGATTTCCAGTGTTTGCTGGCGCTGCGGCATTGAGTGTGGCACCTTCCTTCGCATTTTCTGGCAATACCTGAAGCTTCAGTTGTTTTGGTGGGAAGTAACTGGTATAATTAACCAATATACCGGGCACTTTCGCCCCCCTTCCTGCCCAGGCCAATTTTCGGCTTTTAGCGCTGTCACACTTTGTATGACAATTGTGCAGTCAGGCAACGCTGTACCCAAATAACATTTTTACCCCCCACAAATAGAGCTTTCTTTTGGTGGTATTTGATCACCAGCCCCAAATTTTGAAAAAAAATACGTTTTTCTTCGTTTCTGTTATAAAATGTTATAAAGTAAGTTTCCTCCTTCACTGACGGGCACTGATAAGGTGGCACTGACGGGCACTGATGAGGTGGCACTGATGGGCACTGATAGGTGGCACATGAGGAGGTACTAATATGCAGCACTGATAGGTGGCACTAATATGCAGCACTGATGGGCACTGATAGGCTGCACTGATGGACATTGAAGGGTGGCAGTGATGGGCACTGATAGGTGGCACCAATGGGCACTGATATTTGGCACTGATAGTCAGCACTGATGAGGAGGCACTGACAGGCATTACTGGTGGTCACTGACATACATTATTGATGGTTACTGATTGGCATCACAGGCGGCACTGATTGGCATCACAGGTAGGCACTAGTGGGCATCGCTGATGGGGCTGATCAATGTCTATACCCCAGCTCATCTTTTTCTCCCTCACCTAGCTATATCTCCTTTCTTTTTGCCTCCCTTCTCCACCCACTTCTCTTCACCCCTTATCTACTGGTTTCTTAGTATTTCACTGATACTCATTACGTGACCCCTTGTTAGTTATATACAATTTTATGGCAGCGCCTAGTTAGTTATATTGTGATCCATGAGGTCTCGGAAAATCAGTCTATCTCAGCGTCTGCCTAAATCCTCTCTATCTCACCTCACGAGTACCTCCCGTGGAGTTTACACATAAATGAGTCCACATTGTTCTTAACGTTCCACTGTTTTTTGCAAATTTCTTGCTTTTGTCCTCATACGACTCCTTACCGCCTATGTTATTTTTCTTTTTCTGATGTTTTCTCTGTATGACACATATGCATTTTTTTATAGTGATATTCAGTACTCTGTGGTTACTGGTAATGTGTCTGCCGGTTTTACGCACTACATTCACCAGCCACTTTATTAGGTACACCTTCCTGGCTGGACCCACTTTTGCCTTCATTCTTGGTGGCATAGATACAACAAGGTGTTGGAAACATTCCTCAGAGATTTTCCCCAACATCCCAAAGGTGCTCTATTGGATGAGATGTGGTGAGTGTGGAGCCATTGGAGTACAGGGACCTCATTGTCCAGTGGTGAGATGATTGGAGCTTTGTGACATGGTGCATTATCCTGCTGGAAGGAGCCATCAGAAGATGGGGACACTGTAGTCATAAAGGGATGGACATGGTCAGCAACAATACTCAGGTAGGCCGTGGCCTTTAAACCATGCTCAATTGGTACTAAGGGGCCCAAGGTGAGCCAAGAAAATATCCCCCCCACCATTACACCACCACCACCAGCCTGAACCAGTGATACAAGGCAGGATGGATCCATGCTTTCATGTTGTTTACCCCAATTTCTGACCCTACCATCTGAATGTCACAGCTGAAGTCGAGACTCATCAGACCAGGCAACGTTTTTCTGGTCCTCTATTGCCCAATTTTGGTGATCCTGGGCGAATTGTAGCCTCAGTTTCCTGTTCTTAGCTGACAGGAGTGGCACCCGGTGTGGTCTTCTACTGCTGTAGCCCATCATCTTCAAGGTTGGATGTGTTGTACGTTCAGAGATGGTATTCTGCATACCTTGGATGTAACGAGTGGTTATTTGAGTTACTGTTGTCTTTTGATCATCTGGAACCAGTCTGCCCATTCTCCTCTCAGCTGATCACAGAGGCAAACAGAGACCAGATCGTCTCTGATCGCCTCTATGGCCTTGGAGGACCGGAGCAACATCATGACGTCACATCATGATTTCACTTCCGGTCTAGGGCAGAAGTAAACTTGTTTTTTTTTTTTTTTACCACTTGCCGCCCACCATATAGCAAAATGACAGCGGCAAATTTGGGTTGGTATCTCCCTCTTGTTGTCTCTGCCACTTAATGGAGCAGTCGGTAGCGGCGGAGAGGATCCGGTCCTTTCCCCTCAGAGGCACTAAGTCGAGCGAGGGAATGACGGCCCCCCACTCCACTCAATGACGTTGGATGATGGAAGCGACGTCAAACGTTACTTCCGCCCAACGGCCTTAAAGGGACATTTTTCTATTTTTAAAAACAAAAAAGACATTTATTTTATTTTTTTATTGCATGTAAGTGTAAATGTGAGATTGGAGGTTTTTATGACCCCAGATCTCACATTAAAGAGGTCCTGTCACGCTTTTTTTTTTCTATTATAAGGGATGTTTACATTCCTTGTAATAGTAATAAAAGTGATCCAAATATTTTTTTTTTAAAGGGACAGTGTAAAAGTAAAAAGTTAAATAAATAAGAAAAAAAAAAAAAATTAAAGCTCCCCGTCCCGCCGTGCTCATAAACAGAAGCAAACACATACGTAAGTCGCGCCCACATATGTAAACGATGTTTAAACCACAAATGTGAGGTATCGCCGTGAACATTAGAGCAAGAGAAATAATTCTAGCAAAATAACTACTCTGTAACTCAAAACTGGTAACCTGTAGACATTTTTAAACAGTCGCCTATGGAGATTTTTAAGTGTCAAAGTTTGTCGCCATTCCACGAGTGGGCGCAATTTTAAAGTGTGACATGTTGGGTATCAATTTACTCAGCGTAACATCATCTTTCACAATATAAGAAAACAAATTGGGCTAACTTTACTGTTTTCTTATTTTTTAATTAAAAAAGTGTATTTTTCCCCCCAAAAAATCACGTTTGTAAGACCGCTGCGCAAATACGGTGTGACATAAAGTATTGCAACGACCGCCATTTTATTCTCTAGGATGTCTAAAAAAAATATGTATATCATGTTTGGGGGTTCTAAGTAATATTCTAAAAAGATTTTAACTTGTAAACAAGTTTGAAAAATAGGCAGGTCCTTAAGTGGTTAAAAAATAAATGTATGGCATAATGTATCAGTTATTCAATACTGAGCTTTGTTAATATGTATCTTTTATATCTGCCTAAAGTTCAGCTTTAAAAAAAAAAAGTTAATAAAATGAAAACTAGTTACAATTGCTCTCATCTGAAGGCGGATACAGGCCATCTCATGATGCAAGCACAGGTGTGCTCATAATTTTACATACCCTGGCAGAATTTATGATTTCTTGGCCATTTTTCAGAGAATATGGATGATAACACAAAAACTTTTCTTCCACTCATGGTTAGTGTTTGGCTGAAGCCATTTTTTATTAATCAACTGTGTTTACTCTTTTTAAATCATAATGGCAACAGAAACTACCCAAATGACCCTGATCAAAAGTTTACATACCCTGGTGATTTTGGCCTGATAACATGCACACAAGTTGATACAAAGGGGTTTGAATGGCTATTAAAGGTAACTATCCTCACCTGTGATCTCTTTGCTCGTAATTAGTTTGTGTGTATAAAAGGTCAATGAGTTTCTGGACTCCTGACAGACCCTTGCATCTTTCATCCAGTGCTGCACTGATGTTTCTGGATTCTGAGTGAAAGCAAAAGAATTGTCAAAAGGATCTGCGGGAAAAGGTAGTTGAACTGTATAAAACAGGAAAAGGATATAAAAAGATATCCAAGGAATTGAGAATGCCAATCAGCAGTGTTCAAACTCTAATCAAAAAGTGGAAAATGAGGGGTTCTGTTGAAACCAAACCACGGTCAGGTAGACCAACTAAAATTTCAGCCACAACTGCCAGGAAAATTGTTCGGGATGCAAAGAAAAACCCACAAATAACTTCAGGTGAAATACAGGACTCTCTGAAAACATGTGGTGTGGCTGTTTCAAGATGCACAATAAGGAGGCACTTGAAGAAAGATGGGCTGCATGGTCGAGTCACCAGAAGAAAGCCATTACTACGCAAATGCCACAAAGTATCCCGCTTACAATACACCAAACAGCACAGAGACAAACCTCAAACCTTCTGGCACAAAGTCATTTGGAGCGATGAGACGAAAATTGAGCTTTTAGGCCACAACCACAAACACTACATTTGGAGAGGAGTCAACAAGGCCTATGATGAAAGGTGCACCATTCCTACTGTGAAACACGGAGGTGGATTGCTGATGTTTTGGGGATGTGTGAGCTACAAAGGCACAGGAAATTTGGTCAAAATTGTTGGCAAGATGAATGCAGTATGTTATCAAAAAATACTGGAGGAACATAATTCTAATCGATCGAGGGCGAATACTGCTGTGCAAAATGTAAGCACATTGTTTCCCTGGAAGCCCAGGTTCTGAATCTGGGGAAGCAACTGTCAGCACTGAGAAGTCCCTCCATACTAAAGGTGAGCCAGGAACGTACACGGCAGGTGCCGGCAGGGGCCAGCACAGAGGCGGGTGGAGACAAAGAGGTGCAGGCACTAGCAAAGAGTAGATGGGTGACAGTCAGGAGGGGTAGAGGGGGAAGTGCCAGGGAGGCCGATCCAGGACTGGAGCATCCCAATAAGTACGCTCCATTGAGTGACATTGGTGTAACCAGTCAGGGACCAGCACTGCTGGAGATGAGGGACTCTCCTAGCTGCCAGGGGAAGAACTCCTCCAGTGAGAGTGGGGGGGCAGCAAAGGGAAAGGAAAGACAGATTCTGGTGGTAGGGGACTCAATTCTTAGAAGGACAGAGAGGGCAATCTGTAACCAAGACCTGAAGCGCCGAACAGTATGTTGTCTACCGGGCGCTCAGGTTCGGCACATCACGGATCTTGTGGACAGATTACTGGGAGGGGCTGGGGAAGACCCGGCTGTCATGGTGCACGTTGGCACCAATGACAAAGTCAGAGGCAGATGGAGTGTCCTAAAGAACGATTTTAGGGACTTAGGAGCTAAATTGAGGAAAAGGACCTCCAAGGTAGTGTTCTCAGGAATACTACCGGTACATCGAGCCACACCAGAGAGGCAGAGGGAGATTAGGGAAGTAAACAAGTGGCTGAAGAGCTGGTGTAGTAAGGAGGGGTTTGGGTTCCTGGAGGACTGGGCCGACTTCTCAGTCGGTAACCGGTACTATAGAAGGGACGGACTGCACCTAAATGAGGAGGGTGCAGATCTGTTGGGAATGAAGATGGCCAAAAAGTTAGAGGGGTTTTTAAACTAGGCTATGGGGGGGAGGGTCCAGAGACAGTGATAGCCAGCGCGGAAGATATTCCAGAGGGTAGTATTGGGGGCATTAGTGGTAGGTTAACCAAAGCACAAAAACACAAGGTGAGTATAGTAGCAAGTCCAAGTTGCAATCTTGAAACACCCAATACGAGGACAATATGCGACCGGTCTAAACTATGTGGCATGTTCACCAATGCCAGGAGCCTGGCGGACAAGATGGGTGAACTAGAGATACTGTTGTACAAGGAGGATTTGGATTTTGTGGGAATTTCAGAGACCTGGTTCAACAGCTCTCATGATTGGCTGGCAAACATTCAAGGGTATACCCTATACCGCAAGGACAGAGAGGGTAAAAAAAGGGGGAGGGGTATGCCTATATATCAAGAATAATGTACAAGTGAATGTGAGAGATGACATCACTGAGGGGGCTAGGGAGGAGGTGGAATCTTTATGGGTAGAGCTCCAAAGGGATGAAGCTAAGGGGAAAATAATACTGGGAGTATGCTATAGGCCCCCTAACCTGAGGGAGGAAGTGGAGACGGATCTCCTATCACAAACTGGATTAGCAGCAAGGATGGGAAGTGTTATCATAATGGGGGATTTTAATTATCCAGACATAGACTGGGCGGAGGGAACCGCGCATTCATTTAAGGCTCGCCAGTTCCTTAGTGTCTTGCAGGACAATTTTATGGGTCAGATGGTAGACGCACCAACTAGAAATAAAACATTACTAGATCTACTGATTACCAACAATACAGACCTGATAACAGATGTGGAAATACGGGGCAATTTAGGTAACAGCGATCACAGGTCAATTAGTTTCAGTATAAATCACACAAATAGGAGACATGAAGGGAACACAAAGATACTGAATTTCAAAAGAGCCAACTTCCCTAAACTACAAACCTTGCTAAAAGGCATAAATTGGGATAAAATATTAGGAACAAAGAATACGGAGGAGAGATGGGTTTGCTTTAAGAGCATATTAAATAAGGGAATTAGCCAATGTATCCCATTGGGTAATAAATTTAAAAGAGCGAACAAACATCCTGAATGGCTTAACTCCAATGTAAAAATGCATATAAAAGCAAAGGAGAAGGCCTTCAAAAAATACAAGGTTGAGGGATCATCCACAGCATTCAGAATTGATAAAGAATGCAATAAGAAATGTAAGGGTGCAATTAGGATGGCTAAGATAGAACATGAAAGACACATAGCGGAGGAGAGCAAAAAAAATCCCAAGAAATTCTTTAAGTATGTAAACAGTAAAAAAGGGAGGACAGACCATATTGGCCCCATAAAGAATGATTAAGGACATCTGGTTACAAAGGATGGGGAGATGGCAAAGGTATTGAATTTATTCGTCTCCTCAGTCTTCAAGAGTGAATCGGGGGGCTTCAGTAACCAAAACTGCAGTGTTTATCCTCATGACACAACACAGGAAGCACCTACATGGTTAACAGAGGACGGAATTAAAATTAGACTTGAGAAACTTAACATTAATAAATCACCGGGACCAGATGGCTTGCATCCGAGGGTACTTAGGGAACTCAGTCAGGTGATTGCCAGACCATTGTTCCTAATTTTTACAGACAGTCTATTGACTGGAATGGTACCAGCTGATTGGAGAAAAGCCAATGTAGCACCAATATTTAAAAAGGGCCCAAAAAACATCCCTGGGAATTACAGACCAGTTAGCCTAACATCAATAGTATGTAAACTCTTGGAGGGGATGATAAGGGACTATATACAAGATTTTAGTAATAAGAATGATATCATTAGCAGTAATCAGCATGGATTCATGAAGAATTGTTCTTGCCAAACCAATCTATTAACCTTCTATGAGGAGGTGAGTTGCCATCTAGATAAAGGAAGGCCCATAGACGTGGTGTATCTGGATTTTGCAAAAGCATTTGACACAGTTCCCCATAAACGTTTACTGTACAAAATAAGGTGCGTTGGCATGGACCATAGGGTGAGTACATGGATTGAAAACTGGCTACAAGGGCGTGTTCAGAGGGTGGTGATAAATGGGGAGTACTCAGAATGGTCAGGGGTGGGTAGTGGGGTTCCCCAGGGTTCTGTGCTGGGACCAATCCTATTTAATTTGTTCATAAACGACCTGGAGGAAGGGATAAACAGTTCAATCTCTGTATTTGCAGACGATACTAAGCTAAGCAGGGCAATAACTTCTCAGCAGGATGTGGAAATCTTGCAAAAAGACCTGAACAAATTAATGGGGTGGGCGACTACATGGCAAATGAGGTTCAATGTAGAAAAATGTAAAATAATGCATTTGGGTAGCAAAAATATGAGTGCAGTCTATACGCTGGGGGGAGAACCTCTGGGGGAATCTAGGATGGAAAAGGACCTGGGGGTCCTAGTGGATGATAGGCTCAGCAATGGCATGCAATGCCAAGCTGCTGCTAATAAAGCAAACAGAATATTGGCATTAAAAGGGGGATCAACTGCAGAGATAAAACGATAATTCTCCCGCTCTACTAGACTCTGGTCCGCCCGCACCTGGAGTATGCTGTCCAGTTCTGGGCACCAGTCCTCAGGAGGGACGTACTGGAAATGGAGCGAGTACAAAGAAGGGCAACAAAGCTAATAAAGGGTCTGGAGGATCTTAGTTATGAGGAAAGGTTGCGAGCACTGAACTTATTCTCTCTGGAGAAGAGACGCTTGAGAGGGGATATGATTTCAATTTACAAATACTGTACTGGTGACCCCACAATAGGGATAAAACTTTTTCGCAGAAGAGAGTTTAATAAGACTTGTGGCCACTCATTACAATTAGAAGAAAAGAGGTTTAACCTTAAACTACGTAGAGGGTTCTTTACTGTAAGAGCGGCAAGGATGTGGAATTCCCTTCCACAGGCGGTGGTCTCAGCGGGGAGCATTGATAGCTTCAAGAAACTATTAGATAATCACCTGAATGACCGCAATATACAGGGATATGTAATGTAATACTGACACATAATCACACACATAGGTTGGACTTGATGGACTTGTGTCTTTTTTCAACCTCACCTACTATGTAACATTTGCATTCATCAGCCAGGAAGCTGTGCATGGGACGTACTTGGACATTCCAACATGACAATGATCCAAAACACAAGGCCAAGTCGACCTGTCATTGGCTACAGCAAAATAAAGTGAAGGTTCTGGAGTGGCCATCTCAGTCTCCTGACCTCAATATCATTGAGCCCCTCTGGGGAGATCTCAAACGTGCCGTTCATGTAAGACAGCCCAAGAATTTACAGGAACTGGAGGACTTTTTGCCAAGAGGAATGGGCATCTTTACCATCTGAGAAGATAAATAGCCTCATCCACAAATACCACAAAAGACTTCAAGCTGTCATTGATGTTACACGGTATTAAGAACGGGGGTATGTAAACTTTTGATCAGGGTCATTTGGGTTATTTCTGTTGCCATTATGATTTAAAAAGAGTAAACACAGTTATCTGATAATAAATGGCTTCAGCCAAACACTAACCACGAGTGAAAGAAAAGTTTTTGTGTTATCATTTGTATTCTCTGAAAAATGGCCAAGAAATCATAAAATCTGCCAGGATATGTAAACTTATGAGCACAACTGTAAATGTAGAACAAGCCCGGCAATGTAACCAATGCATCACTCACTCTGTCTTACAGCAAGTGTGACGCGTGTTACAAGTAGGTTTGTGCACACATGTGACTTGTGTGTCAAGTGTGTGACAATTTTGGCATCAATGATTACGGTGTTTGACAAGCTCTGGGAATCGCAGGCATATAAAAAAAAAAAAAAACACTGTGTATTTCCCGATAATGCTGCACATTGTCTCTGTATAAGGCATTGTCAGATCACATCCCCTTCGTACTCCCAACCAGCTGACAGATGAAAGGAACGTACATAATATCTCTGTGACACATTTCCCCTGAAACAAAAGCTTGGCATCATTATTAATGTAGCTGAGACGCCAGTTCTACAACCTTCCTCTAGATTCTAGATTCAGTAACACGTTCATTTAAATAAGATCTCTAGCCTTTTTGTAAAGTATTCTACAGTCAGGTCCATAAATATTGGGACATTGACACAATTCTAATCTTTTTGGCTTTATACACCACCACAATGGATATGAAACGAACAAGATGTGCTTTAACTGCAGACTTTCAGCTTTAATTTGAGGGTATTTACATCCAAATCAGGTGAACGGTGTAGAAATTACAACAGTTTGTATATGTGCCTCCCACTTTTTTTAAGGGATCAAAAGTAATGGGACAGCTTAACAATCATCCATCAAACTTTCACTTTTTAATACTTGGTTGCAAATCCTCTGCAGTCAATTATAGCCTGAAGTCTGGAACGCATAGACATCACCAGACGCTGGGTTTCATCCCTGGTGATGCTCTGCAAGGCCTCTAATGCAACTGTCTTCAGTTCCTGCTTGTTCTTGGGGTTCAGTTCTTCAGTTTTGTCTTCAGCAAGTGAAATGCATGCTCAATCGGATTCAAGTCAGGTGATTGACTTGGCCATTGCACAACATTCCACTTCTTTCCCTTAAAAAACTCTTTGATTGCTTTCGCAGTATGCTTCAGGGCATTGTCCATCTGCACTGTGAAGCGCCGTCCAATGAGTTCTGAAGCATTTTGCTGAATATGGGCAGATAATATTGCCCAAAACACTTCAGAATTCATCCTGCTGCTTTTGTCAGCAGTCACATCATCAATAAATACAAGAGAACCAGTTCCACTGGCTGCCTTCACTGATGAGGTGGTATGCTTTGAATCATGAGCAGTTCCTTTCCTTCTCCATACTCTTCTCTTCCCATCACTCTGGTACAAGTTGATCTTGATCTCATCTGTCCATAGGATGTTGTTCCAGAACTGTGAAGGCTTTTTTAGATGTTGTTTGGCAAACTCTAATCTGGCCTGCCTGTTTTTGAGGCTCACCAATGGTTTACATCTTGTGGTGAACCCTCTGTATTCACTCTGGTGAAGTCTTCTCTTGATTGTTGACTTTGACACACATACATCTACCTCCTGGAGAGTGTTCTTGATCTGGCCAACTGTTGTGAAGGGTGTTTTCTTCACCAGGGAAAGAATTCTTCGGTCATCCACCACAGTTGTTTCCCGTGGTCTTCCGGGTCTTTTGGTGTTGCTGAGCTCACCGGTGCGTTCTTTCTTTTTAAAGATATTCCAAACAGTTGATTTGGCCACACCTAATGTTTTTGCTATCTCTCTGATGGGTTTGTTTTGTTTTTTTCTGCCTAATGATGGATAGCTTCACTGATAGTGACAGCTCTTTGGATCTCATATTGAGAGTTGACAGCAAAAGATTCCAAATGCAAATAGCACACTTGAAATGAACTCTGGACCTTTTATCTGCTGCTTGTAAATGGGATAATTAGGGAATAAGACATGTATATAAATAGAAAGTGCTGCGCAAATAAAGTTCATAGACAACTAATAAAATTGTAGTGTGGTAGCAGTAAAGAAGAGCAGGAACCACCGGTGACAATAAATATCTGAATGGTGACTTTATCCCTCCACCGCTCTTAGATGGCCCCTCACCTCAGATATTCGACCTGAAACAGGTCACACCGCTTATAGGATTGAATGGATAAATCTGTAAGATACTCCTTCACTTCCTTCAGCTCACAATGCTCAGTGTAGGCAGATGATGAATATAAAATAAGATAAAAAGCAACAAACCATAGGTGTGTGTTATTCCCTAATTAGAGATAATGTGATAAAATTCAGCGCTGACTAATATAACAATATAAATGCAAGCAGGCACTAAGGTCAACTCAAAAAATACCTCAAAGACATGTATATAAATAGAAAGTGCTGCGCAAATAAAGTTCATAGACAACTATGAACAAGTTACGACAAGTTACGAATGATCCGAAATAACGAATGGCACATCTAAACAAATGGAATGTAACAAATTAATAATAAATAATAATAATAATAATAATAATATAAAGGTTTTATTATTATTAATTATTGTTATTTATTATTATTAATTCGTTACGCTCCATTTGTTTAGATGCGCCATTCTTTATTTCGGATAATTCGTAACTTCTGATAAATTCATATTCGTTACGTTCACTAACAGCCAAAATTGAAAGGAAATTCCAATACCTATTATTTAATAGTATTATTATTAGTTATCATTTCAGATTTTCTGATTTTTGTTCTTTCAAATTTTCTTTCTTATTTTTGGGTTTTTGAATTTTCAGATTTTGGAATTTACGAATTTTCTAATTTACGAACTTATGTATTGCCATCATAACGAATGACCCGTAAAAAAAAACAAAAAAAAACAAAAAAATGAATGAAACGAAGATAAAAATAAACACATTTTTCAGCAGTGCACATGTTAGTAATAGTTAAGTTATTATTAGTTTGTTATTATATCAAATTTTCGGGTTTTCGAATCTCCAAATATTTGGAAAAATTCGTGAAACGGGTTTTTGTTAATTTTGGATATTTCTGAATGAACAAATTTGTTGAAACTCGTTAAAAAACTAATTCGGAACGAAACTAATTGCACACGTCTAGTGCACAAGTGCCTGTATTTCTGTAATTGTATTTACAGTGAGTGGGAAAAAAGGTATTTGATCCCCTGCTAATATTATATGTTTGCCCGCTGACAAATGATCAGTCTATAATTTTAATGGTAGCTTTATGTTAACAGCAAGAGACAGAATAACCAAAAAAAAAAAATCCAGAAAAACGCATTTCAAAATAGTTATAAATTTATTTGCATTTTTTTAAAATTGGTTTACCAATATAAGAGATAACAAAATTGCATGTCAAAATAAACATGCCGAGGCTTACCCTGAGTAGGGAGCAGGCCTGATACCAAACGTTTAAAATTCGCACACCTGTGAATACTAATCAGAATACAGAAATACCGTAGTAATAAAAGCGAGAGGGGATTGCCAACTGAGAGATGCTACTTTATGGATGCATGGTGATCCCTCCAATCCCGTCAGTGTCACCCCTCCTTGGCTCCAACACCGGGAGGGGGATGGGGAGAAGCCGGTGGTAAGAGGGCTCTGGTGCTCAACCCCAAGAGGGAAATGGAAGCATCAGAGCTACATCACAGCAAAACTGGCTATAAAACATTAAAGGATATATGCAGATTCCATTAAAAAAACAAAAAGACAAAAACAAACATGTTATACTTACCTCCTCTGTGCAGTTGGTTTTGCACAGAGTGGCCCCCGATCCTCCTCTTCTGGGGTCCCTCAGCGGCGCTCCTAGCTCCTCCTCTTCTCGTGTGCCCCGTCGTAGAGCCGCTCTCCTTCGAGGCATCGGTGCGTGCGGGCGCGCTCCCATGGCCTGCTGCTGTGTCCATTGGCGCAGACAGCAGGACTCGGCCCCACCCCCCAGCTCCTGCGTCATTGGATTTGATTGACAGCAGCGGGAGCCAATGGCTGGGCTGCTATCAATTTATTCAATCAGGACCCGAGACACCGGCTGGAGCTGGTGTGCTCGTCCCCGTCCCTGGTAAGACCGGGTTCAGGTAAGTAAAAGGGGGGCTCTGGGAGGTGGGAGGTTTTTCACCTTAAGGCATACAATGCATTAACCGCTTCAGCCCTGGAAGATTTTACCTTGAGACCTGTTTCCCAATTGGCCAAAGTGTTAGCCGATCCTATTGGATGCCTAGCGCTTTGGCGGAAGAGGAGACACACGGCGGAGGAAGCTGGAGGAGCAGTCACTGGAGCCGCCATGGCCGCTGCCCGCACTCCAGGAGAGGATACCACAGCCCTGCCACTCGAGGGGGTAAGTGCCGGATGGACCGCTCCCCGTCCAAATATTCATTTGCTTTTCTAACAAATCTGGGTGGGCTCCGAGCACAATGCTCTGCGCTCCGAGTACACCCTATTTTGAAGCCTATTAGAGCCTATGGCTCTAATCAGGTGCTTCAAAAATACCCCCACTTCTGCTGTAATTCAGGGGCCAGACGCCTGAATAGGGGGTGGCAGCGGCGGCCATGGATTAATTCATGCTATGCATGAATCTATCCATTATTCATAGAGGGGGGTGGCAAGGATAGAGGGGGCGGCGCCTGTGCGCCCTTAATGCAAGGGCCGCCCCTGATCACCAGGGCAAGTAGGCATGATTGTAGATGGTGTATATGTGTCACCTAGGTTTCTCACATACAAATGGTGCCTCTTGGTGGGCTGTCTTAATGCATGGGCACCCCTGGGCACTGCCAAGGGGCACCAGGTGCATGGGGGTCCCTTGAAAATCTTGCATTACATCATACTTGCCAACTGTCCTGGATTTGCCGGGACAGTCACGCTTTTTACTAAGCTGTCCCAGCATGGCCATGTCCCAGGCAGCATCCCAGAACCTGTACTGTGCCCTCCTGAACCCAGTATTGTGCCCTCCTGACTCCCCCTACAGTTTTTACTGTGAGAGTAGGTGCGTAAATTGGGCCAGGCTGGTAGGGGCCCCAGTGTATTACTTTGCCCAGGGGCCCATGACACTATTAAGACAGCCTTGTGGTGGGGGGCTCCAGGGTTGATGACATATGTGAAGAAAACAAACCTTTTTCTTCCAGTGTCTTAATAAGTCCTGTCCTGGAGCCTGGAGGCTTTGTAGAGCTTTAGGTGGGGTAAAGCCCCCCATTCCTAGGTTCACATCTTACCTGGTAGCCACATCTTGGTATTGGTCTCAAAAGTACACTGGCCTTTATATATTTGGACTGATGCTCAGGGGTTTGTCCCACCCCACTCCCCCTCCTGTGGGATCCTGCTGCTGGGTGAAAAGGCTGATTGCCTCCTGTGCACGCTCCCACTGTAAGCATGTTTTCAATGATGGTCTATAATGAAATTAAAATACTCAAAATCTGAACTCTGGCATTGGTGGGCGAACCCTTTAGCCATAGATCGCAATTTCCCACCGTCTGTTATTGTCAAGGACAGAAAAGCAATGAAGGGCTCTTAAGATGTTTTGCATATCTGCAATCAGCGGACTGCCATGCCCACAAGCAAAGGCCTCCCTCCCACATGTACATTAGAGCGTGTGATATAATTGCAGTTCTTTCATGCAATTATATATGTGTTTGAAGAGTAGGATGGAGCATCCTGAGATGGGGGCGATCAGCATCATTAACTTAATGGACCAACAAGACAGTGGAGCCCATAAGTTCGATATAAATGATCTAGCTCAAGCAATGGCAGTCCGGGACCTACGTTAACCACTTCAGCCCCAGGAGGTTTTGCCTCCTTCCTGACCAGAGCACTTTTTGCGATTCGGCACTGCGTCGCTTTAACTGACAATTGCGTGGTCGTGCGACGTTGCACCCAAACAAAATTGACATCCTTTTTTTCCCACAAATAGAGCTTTCTTTTGTTGGTATTTGATCGTCTCTGCGGTTTTTATTTTTTGCGCTATAAACAAATAAAGAGAGTCAATTTTGAAAAAACTTAATATTTTTTACTTTTTGCTATGATAAATATCCCCCAAAAATATATAAAAAAACTGTTTTTTTTTTCAGTTTAGGCCGATATGTATTCTTCTACATATGTTGGGTAAAAATAAAATCGCAATAAGCATATATTGATTGGTATGCGCAAACTTTATAGCGTCTACAAAATTTTAATTTTTAATTTTTTTTATTAGTAATGGCGACGATCTGCGATTTTTATCGGGACTGCGACATTATGGCGGACAGATCGGACACTTTTATACAGTGATCAGTGCTATAAAAATGCATTGATTACTGTGTAAATGACACTAGCAGTGAAGGGGTTAACCACTAGGGGGCGGTGAAGGGGTTAAGTGTGTCCTAGGGAGTGATTCTAACTGTGAGGGGGCTGGGCTTCAACACACAGGACAGCGATCACTGCTCTCGATGACAGACAGCAGTGATCTCTGTCCTGTCACTAGGCAGAATGGGGAAATGCTTTGTTTACAAAAGCATCTCCCTGTTCTTCCTCTCCGTAACCAGATCGCGGGCACCCGGCAGACATAGAGTCCACGTGTCCCGCGGTCACGTGCCTGCGACAACGTTCCTTAAAGGGGACGTACCTGTGTGCCCTTTTGCCTACCAGTGCCATTTTGCCGACGTAGGCAAGCGGTTAAAGGGAGTCTGTATTTTAACCTATTTTAGATGTACATGTGATAGAGTACTGCTTTTTTGCTTTCATTTACTTATATTCAGTGCTAACAT
Source organism: Aquarana catesbeiana (assembly GCF_042186555.1). NCBI lineage: Eukaryota > Metazoa > Chordata > Amphibia > Anura > Ranidae > Aquarana > Aquarana catesbeiana. The sequence goes on from NC_133335.1 coordinate 11,186,090, forward strand.
ACAAAATGTTTTCAATCATGTACACATGTATTTCATATATCCCATTTGAAGCTAAAAGGGGGCAGACTTGAGACATCAACTCAGCTGTTCCTTGAAAGATTGCTAGAAAGCAGATGATGAATGTAAAATATTAGAGTATGTTATGGGATTTTTAAGGTGCGTATACTAGGAAATAGATCCGAGAAAAATTTGAAAGAGAGACATTTTATTTTAACGTAAGTAAAAAATTATATGAAAACATTATCACAGCAAGAACATATATTACGGGCCTTATGGATACAGCAAATATGATGTAGTTCCCAACATGTTTCGCCCTCAATCTGGGCTTCTTCAGGGGATGCTGCCCACTTAGAGCATAAGCCTTCCCAAAATCTAGGACAAGTGTGTAAAAGTTGCAATCAATGGAGATTCAAAGGTTCTACAAACGCCACAACAAGCCAAGGACTGCAGGTGACCATAGGAGGCAATTAAGGACCATAAAATTGAATTTGCTGAAACGTATAACGCCACAGGGACTCAAAATTTCCAGGACAAGCCAATCGTATAAAGAACTAACAATAAAATAGGGGAAAAAACTTCATGTGTATGTGCTAATGTGGAAAAATGTAAGCAATACATAGGCACTTCATACTGAAGCAAATTCAGGGAGAACTGAAGAAACCCAGATTGAGGGCGAAACATGTTGGGAACTACATCATATTTGCTGTATCCATAAGGACCATACTATATGTACTTGCTGTGATACTGTTTTTATATCATTTTTAACTTATGTTTAAATAAAATGTCTCTCTTTTAATTTTTTCTCTGATCTATTTCTTAGTATACGCACCTTAAAAATCCCATAACATACTTGTCAGGGCTGGGCTCAGCCCTTCCTACTCAAAGCTGGCCGCTCAGCTGTCGGCTAATTGCCAGCTCCTATCTCTCCACAGTGACTCACCTATTGATGATATCCTGCTCGTCAGTCCTGCCTACTTAAGCCATCCAGTCCAGATGATCTCTGCCTTCGCCTTGGTCACATCTCTAGAGACTATCTCCTGTGTTCCTGTTAAAGACTTGCTTGGCTGACATCCCTTCTGGCTCCAGATCCTGCTTGCTGTTCTACTACACTCCTTTCTGGTTCCCTGATGTTTTGGCTTGTCTGACTATCCGTTCCGGTTCCTGAACTCTGGCTATGTTTTGACTACGTTTACTCTGTTTAGCTTTTTTTTAATTATTATTAAACAAGTGTGATTTAACTGTACTCCTGTCTCAGTCTGATTCATGGTTTCTGACAATACTCTAATATTTTCCAATTTAGGGATGTGGTGCTAATCTCAGTGGTTTTGTCCGTGGTTTAGAAAATAGATGATGAATGTAGTTCTTGCAAATTGTAATGAAAATTTGGTTAGTAGAATTACGAAAAGCTGATAAATTTTGGTTTGTAAACTTATAGTCCAAAAAAAAAAAAAAAAATAGGAGAAAGAAGTAAAGGGGTTAATTGGTTACATTTAGTCATTTCTATTCTTCAAAATGATAACACAGCAACCTGCTACCGTTTTTTTTTTTAACTTAATACTTCAGCGGGAAATGGAACCAAGAAACTGAACGTGGGCACAATTTCTGGCACTTCAGACGCCCCCCTGGCTGACCAAGCGTCCACAACAAATAAACACGCAGGACAATACAGCCCCACAAGCCAGTGGAAATCGATGTGGACAGATGGATCAGCAGACGGACGGATGTAATAATGGATATTAACTTCAAGTCTTCCAACTGGCAGCCACCATCGTGGTGCAACTAACGCCATGGCCCCTACAGATGGATAGATTCCTTTATTTTCACCACTTTCAGGGGTTTTTGAGAAACACACTGGTTTTTATATATGTGTATATTTGTATTTTTGTATTATATAATATCATGTTCACCAGAAAATAAAAAAGCATGAAATTGTTTGTGTTTTCTGTATTTTCCTTTATTTTCCTTTTCTGGCACTTTTTGTTTACAAGTTTAAATCAATATTTTTTTCTAGAAAATTACTTATAACCCCCAAACATGAAATCATTTTTATTTCACACGGTATTTGCACAGCGGTTTTTCAAACACAATTTTTTGGGGAAAAAATACATTTTAATGAATAAAAAAAAAAAAAACAAAGCACAATATTTACCCCAACTTTTTTGTAAAATATGAAAGATGAAATGCTGAGTGAATAGATACCTAACATGTCACGCTAAAATTTCGCACACTCGTGGTATGGCGACAAACTACAGTACTTGAAAAATACAAATGAGAGAGGGGAAGGCAGAGTTATATCATCTGGAATCCGCCTCTCCCTGCAGACCAGATGCTGGTTTGGGTGCAGCTATGTCTGCCTAGCTGCTCACTGTGGACTAAAGGCAAGTTTATTTTTGGTAAATTGATTGCCAATGTTGCTGGATGTGGGCCTGGGCAGTGACTGTCCCTTTGCTGGATTAGGCTGTCTCTATGCTATATGGGGCTATCTCTTTGCTGGAATGGGATGTCTCTTTGCTGAATATATGGGGATATCTCTGCTGGATTGGGCTGTCTTCTTGCTGAATATATGGGGCTGTCGGATTTGGTGGGACAGCCAGTGGGTAGGCCCTGGTGAATGTTGGTGGTCAGGCCCCGGGGGTGGGGGGGGTTGGGGGTGGTTGGGCCCAGGCCTAAAGCTGTGTAAGGGGCCCCAAAATTTCTGATGGCTGCCCTGTAAAGGTGTCAGAGAGCTCCCTTGGGCAGACGCGCTGTTGGTGGTCATCGCGGTGCGTTGGCGCGCGTCGGCGTGCATGCGCGTCCGGTGTTTGGCGCCAACCTGCCTATTTAGGCCGTCTGCACAGGGGGCTCGGTGCTGTCCGATCTTCAGCTCCCTGTATCCCTGCACCTGCTTCCTGTTTCCTGTTTCCTGTTGAACCTGATCTCCTGACCATTGGCCTGTCTTTGATTCCTCCTTGCTTGCTGCCTGCCACTGATCCTGGACTGTCCTGACTACGAATCTGCCTGCTCCTTTGTACTACGCTGCCTGCCTGTTGCCGACCTCTGCCTGTGACCCGACCTGCCTGCTCCACTCCTGCTCTGCATCTGCTGCCTGTGCTTCAGTTACTGGAGATCTCCATAACCACCTTTACCGGGATCCTTCTGCAGCTAACCGCCAGGCTCTCATACCATTCTGTGCTCCCGTGCCTCCTGTCCATACTACCAGGGGCCGGGAACCAGATACGTAAGGGAGGCCTTCCCCTGCTACATCGGGCTCGCCTGTCTGCTACGTGGAAGTCTGACAGTATCGGACAGCCATGTCCGAGCCCGAGCAGGGGACCTCCCCCATGGAGGAACTGTGTAGACACCTGGCGGGTCTTACACAAGCCGTGAAGAGCCTCCAGGAAGGCTACACAAGGTTGGAAGAACAAGTCCAAGTCCTGTCGGCTCCAACCCGTCCGCAAGCCTCCTCATCGGCTGGAGCAACATCCGCACCCTCAGTAGTTATTCTACCCCCGGAGCCTAGGGTACCCATACCCGAGAGGTTTACCGGTGACCGCAGTAAATTCCGGGCCTTTCGCAATGCCTGCGAACTATACTTTGCCCTGCAACCCCGCACCTTCTCCCTGGAGGCAACCAAGGTGGGCTTTGTAATCTCCCTCTTATCAGGTGAACCACAGACCTGGGCTCATCGCCTCCTGGAGCAGAAATCTGGAGCTCTGGACAACCTTGATGCTTTCTTTACCATCATGTCCCAGTTGTATGAGAATCCCCAGGTGACAGCGACTGCTGAAGCCGCCTTACACGCCCTTCAACAAGGGCATAGAGCCGCAGAGGACTATGTGGTGTAATTTAGGCGGTGGAGCTCCGACACAGGTTGGAATGATGCGGCCTTACGTTACCAATTCCGCATGGGATTGTCTGATCCTCTGAAGGATGAGTTAGCACGGGTCGGTGTACCCCAAACCCTGGATGAACTCATCAACCTGTCTATCCAGATTGACCGACGCCTCAGAGAGCGTCGCTCCGAGAGGTCTTCCAGCCAATTCCGCCCTACCTGGATGTTACCCAAGGTTCCAAGCTCTCCCAGCCAGTCCTTCCCGGCACCGGCCGCACCGGTTCTTGATACCTCTGAGCCAATGCAACTCGGTCTGTTCCGTCCCTCTCTCAATCCAGAAGAACGCCAACGCCGAAGAGTTAACAACCTCTGCATGTACTGCGGGGAGCCTGGACACTATGTGAGGTCTTGTCCAAGCAAGACACGTAAGTCACCTAAGTCGCTGCCAATGTCTTCAATTTGTGCTTCTGCTCTCTCTAAACCTGCTAATCATCTTGCTCTCTCTATCACCCTACAGCTCCCAGGAAAGACTATGCCAGCTACAGTCATAATTGATTCAGGAGCCTGCAGCTGTTTCATTGACCTAACCTTCGCTGCCAACCATCACATCCCTCTCCAGTCTAAAGTTCGGGGACTTTCTGTACACCTCGCTGATGGCTCCTCTCTTCGTTCCGGTCCCGTCACGCAGGAAACCATCCCTTTGTTAGCCACCATGGGCTCTAACCATCAAGAACTCCTACGCCTGGATGCCATCTCCTCTCCTCTTTTCCCCATCATACTTGGGATGCCATGGTTACAGGCCCATAATCCCAGCATTGACTGGCCTAGTGGAGAAGTCAAGTTCCTTTCTGACTACTGCCGGCAACACTGTCTTCATACCAGTCCTGCTGAGACTACCCGACTACTCTGTTTAGACGCTGAGTCCGAGTTACAACAGTTGGTCCCTGCACCCTACTGGGACTTTCTGGACGTTTTCAGTAAGAAAGGAGCAGAGACTCTACCTCCCCACAGGCCTTACGATTGCCCAATCGAGCTATTACCTGGAGCAGAAGTTCCCTTTGGGAGGATTTTCCCACTAACTAGAGCAGGAGTTGGACACCTTAAAAATATATATCGATGAGAACCTGAAGAAGGGATTTATCCGTCCATCTACCTCTCCGGCCGGGGCTGGTATATTCTTTGTGGAGAAAAAGGACCATTCCTTACGTCCTTGTATTGATTATCGGGAGCTGAACAATTAACAATCAAGAATCGTTACCCTTTGCCTTTAGTGCCTGAACTTTTCCAGAGACTGGGATCCGCAGTGATCTTTTCCAAGTTAGATCTCTGTGGTGCCTACAACTTGATCCGTATTCGTGAAGGAGATGAGTAGAAGACAGCTTTTCGCACCAGATTTGGACATTACGAATACCTTGTTATGCCCTTCGGCCTGTGCAACGCACCTGCTACGTTCCAACACTTTGTTAATGACATTTTTTGTGACTTCTTGGATCTATATGTTATTGTCTACTTAGACGATATTTTGATCTTCTCCTCCTCAGTCTCAGATCATCGCAGGCACGTCAGAAATGTGTTGGCTCGTCTCAGGCAGCATGGACTTTACGCTAAACCAGAAAAATGCCAGTTTGAACTTCAAAGCATCCAGTTTTTAGGCCTAATCATTTCCGTTGAAGGTATAAAAATGGATCTGCAGAAGGTATCAGCCATTCTGGAGTGGCCCGCTCCCTCCGATAAGAAAGGGGTTCAAAGGTTCATTGGCTTCTCGAACTTTTACAGGAAGTTCATTAGGGGCTTTTCTGCAATAATTGCCCCCATCACTGAAATAACCAAACAAGGGAACCAATTCCAGTGGTCCCCTAAGGCACAATCCGCCTTTGAAAAACTCAAGGAGCTGTTCACTTCTGCTTCAATCTTGAAACACCCAGATCCTGCCCTACCATTCGTCCTGGAAGTGGACGCTTCAGAGGTTGCAGTCGGAGCTGTTCTGTCCCAACGGCAAGGCCCAAAGACCCTTCTCTACCCAGTGGCCTTTTTCTCCCGCAAGCTCTCTTCTGCGGAGAGAAATTACGATGTGGGTGATCGGGAGCTTCTGGCCATCAAATCCGCCTTGGCGTTATTTACTGGAGGGTGCAGCATATCCTATCCTGGTCTATACGGACCATAAAAATCTGGAGTATCTCCGAACAGCCAAGAGACTGAAACCTCGGCAAGCGAGGTGGGCCCTGTTTTTCTCCAGATTTCAGTTCCATATAACATACAGACCTGGTTCCAAAAATACCAAGCTGGATGCTCTGTCCCGTATGTTCCCTGATTCCGGCAGACCTGTGCATCCGGACACCATCCTTCCATCCGGAAATTTTCTGTTACTCCAAGAAGATCTACTATCCTGCATAAAACAAGCCTCTGCAAATTGGACCCCAAGTTCCGGAGAGGAAGTGAGGACCCAGGATGGTCTTTTTTGGCACAAGGGTAAAATCGTGGTCCCTGAAGATTTGAGGGTGGCAGTGCTAGAGCTCTGCCATGATCACAAGATGGCTGGACATTTCGGTGTGCTAAAGACAACCGAATTAGTGCAGCGCACTTTTTGGTGGCCTCTGTTGGCAAACGATTGCAAGAACTATGTCGAATCTTGTACTACCTGTGCTCGAAGCAAAAATAGCCGAACTAGAGCCTGGGGTCTGCTAAAACCGTTACCCGTCCCGGAAAGATCGTGGAAGATGATATCAATGGATTTTATTGTAGAGCTTCCTCAGGCAGAAGGCTTCTCTACCATTTTTGTCGTTGTAGACAGGTTAACCAAGATGGCTCACTTTCTGCCTATGAAGGGCACGCCTTCGGCCATGGAGACAGCAAGGGTCTTCATTAAAGAAATCGTCAGGTTACACGGAGTCCCAGCAAATATTATATCGGATCGTGGTGTTCAGTTCACCTCTCGGTTCTGGAAGGCTCTCTGTGATTCCCTGGAAATCGAGCTGGCACTCTCCTCTGCTTACCATCCCCAGACTAATGGGCAGACGGAGAGGACTAATCAAACTCTGGAGCAATACCTCCGCTGTTTTTCATCTTTCTCACAGGACGACTGGGTCTCTCTTCTGCCAATTGCGGAGTTCTCTTATAACAACTCTCTACATTCGGCCATTAAGCAAACACCCTTTTTTGCCAACTACGGCTTCCACCCGTCCTTCCTGCCCAGGTCTTTACCCAAATGTACGATCCCTGCAGTTTCCGACACTATGGACTTTTTTCTTTCTAACAACAAACTCTTGCAGGAAACCATGGCCAAGACCCAAGAGTATAATAAGAGGATGTTTGACAGGAAGAGGCGGGGAGAGCTCATCCTGGAACCTGGCAACCAGGTTTGGTTGTCCACGACCAATGTAAGAATGGCCTGTCCTTCAAGGAAATTGGGTCCCAAATTCATGGGCCCGTTCTCAGTCAAGAAGAGAATTAACAATGTGGACTATGAACTCAATTTACCCAGTACTCTGAAGATTCATCCGGTCTTCCACATCTCATTGTTGAAGCCTGTTATACCCAACACCTTTGCTGGCCGAAGTACTGACCCACCGGAGCCCATAATTGTTGATAACAAAAAAGAATTTGAAGTGGAGGCTATATTGGATTGTAGGAGGAGACGCAACCAGTTGCAGTATCTGATCAAATGGAGGGGGTACGGACCGGAGGATAACTCCTGGGAGCCAGAGGGCAACTTACATGCCGAAGAGCTTCTGAGGACTTTCAGGAGTACTCATGCCGCCAGATTGGCACAGTTGGACATCCGGAGGCTGCCCTTGAGGGGGGGGCACTGTCAGAGAGCTCCCTTGGGCAGACGCGCTGTTGGTGGGCATCGCGGTGTGTTGGCGCGCGTCGCCGTGCACGCGCGTCCGGTGTTTGGCGCCAACCTGCCTATTTAGGCCGTCTGCACAGGGGGCTCGGTGCTGTCCGATCTTCAGCTCCCTGTATCCCTGCACCTGCTTCCTGTTTCCTGTTTCCTGTTGAACCTGATCTCCTGACCATCGGCCTGTCTTTGATTCCTCCTTGCTTGCTGCCTGCCACTGATCCCGGACTGTCCTGACTATGAATCTGCCTGCTCCTTTGTACTACGCTGCCTGCCTGTTGCCGACCTCTGCCTGTGACCCGACCTGCCTGCTCCACTCCTGCTCTGCATCTGCTGCCTGTGCTTCAGTTACTGGAGATCTCCATAACCACCTTTACCGGGATCCTTCTGCAGCTAACCGCCAGGCTCTCATACCATTCTGTGCTCCCGTGCCTCCTGTCCATACTACCAGGGGCCGGGAACCAGATACGTAAGGGAGGCCTTCCCCTGCTACATCGGGCTCGCCTGTCTGCTACGTGGAAGTCTGACAAAAGGTATTGTGGTCGGCAAGTGGATAACCATGCCAGAATTTTACTACCCACGGGTCAGCCAAAACATAACAAGAAACTATTTATTTATTTAACCATTTTAAAATAATAAATCCTATCTCTATATTGTAAGGTTTTATTCCAGCCATGCATTTTTTATCAAAAGACGTGCGTATTTTTTGTTTCAATAAAAAAAAAAAAAAAAAAAAAGAAAAACTACAAAAAATATCAAACGTGCATTTTTTTTTCATTCTCCTTGTTTATTCGCATTTGAAGTAGAGCATTGAATTAATTCTGACAGCTATACATGCCTAGCCAAATGACGTCTTTTCTTTCACATATCTGTTGCAGATAAGTCATCGGGACACAACAAAGACGAAGAAATGTTATAGCTGAAGGCAAGTGGAAATTTTTTTGTCAATGTCTTCTTTTTCTTGTATTTATTTTTGTTAACATTCCTCCCAGAGGAAAGATATGAGGCTAATTCTGTCTTAAAATAGGATGTAGATATATCCTGATGCTCAGGATTATGTGGGCTACACAGTGATCGGTTCTGCAAAAAAGCTTCGGCCACCATGAAGCCAGGGCAGATGCCTCCAAGCAGTTTTTGACATGGCCACTTTAAGCTCAAGTAAGTGCAGAAGACAGACCTTACTGTTAGATCATTAAAGAACAAGACTGAGGCTGCATTCGCACTTCTGAGTTGTGGCAATGCCTGTTACTGTGTGTTAACCCAACACACCAGCTTCATATGCAGTCCATTTCTGTGTCATTCATTGTGGACACGTTACAGTAGAGGGCAGCAGACAACACACCACAACACATACAGTATGTTGTGCATTGTGGTGTGCTGCCTACACAAACAAGGGTCCTGTGTGTTTTTAGGTCCATTGGCAGCCCTTTTATAACGAAGAGAAAGGTTGATGGTCTCAAACCACATAACACACCTCCATCCCTATTAATATGTAGAGAAAGGGGGGAACATTTGGGACTTTGAGTGAGACGTAAGGGAAGGTTTACGCCTCCATCCCTGTGCTGTATGCAACATAGAAGGGGGAAATTTGGGACTTTGAATGAGGTGTGTGTGGTGAAACCAAACAAATCATGCAAGTAAAAACATCCATATGTTTATTACTAAACCATTAAATGGCATGACATAATACAGCATAACATGCATAGTACAGCTGTCAAAATTACATTGGAAAAATTATTAATAGCATGGCATTTGACAGTAAAAAATATGCATACTAGGTATAAGGCAGAATATAATCTGATAAAAACATATTGGTGAAACCATTTAGAATATCGATGTGTACTGGATGCATCAAGGTAGACTCGATGCGTTTTGTGAACTTCATCCACTCATCAGGAGCCATGCATCCATGTTCTGAAAGGGAAGGTATAAATGATCATTAAGTCTAATGTATCAACCAACAAAGGGAAATTGGAATCACTAGAAGATTGCTGGCCATACCTAAAATTAATCACATAGGAAACGAAACGTGCGATAGCGCGTGCCAGGGACCGGCCAAATATGTCTGGCCCGGAAGTTGAGGAAGGGATCCAATAGGACAAACTGGGAGTGCGAAGGGGCTGCCTTATTATAATGTGTGACCACATATGCAATAACGCACCACAAGGGATCACAAACATGTGAATTGGACCTTAAAGTGGTTGTAAATCCACTAACAAAAAAAACCCCCAAAAAATCTACAAGATAAAGGCATTTAGAGCTAGTATGCATAGCATACTAGCTCATTATGAATCACTTACCTTAGATCGAAGCCCCCACAGCGGTCCTCGTACATCTCTCCGGCCGGAGACATCGCTCCCGGAGTTACTTCGGGTATCGTGGATAGCTCCTAAACTGTACAGGTTTAGGAGATATCCAGGGTAGTTACAGGTAAGCCTTATTATAGAGTTTACAACCACTTTAAAGGAGAAGTAGGGCCAAAGTTGTCAGGATCTGGATCACCTACTGGTGGCACTGTGCTTCCCAGAGCCGAAGGTTGTAGTTTTGGTATGCACCAGCAGGTGTCTCCCAGCAGATCCCAGTAATCAGTTTCCACCTGATGTTGGCTGCTGGGAAAGTATTTAGGTCCTCCCCTACTAGTGCCTCTCTCTCCAGTGTTTTGCTGTAACAGATGCCTCCAAGCAGTTTTTGACAAGGACACTTTAAGCCCAAGTAAGTGCAAAAGACAGACCTTACTGTTAGATGATTGAAGACCGAGGCCCTATTCACACTTCTGAGTTGTGGCAATGCCTGTTACTGTGAATTAACACAACACACCAGCTTCATGTGCGTTCCATTCCTGTGTCATTCTTTGTGGATGGCAGCCCAAAACATTACAGTAGAGGGCAGCAGATAACACACCACAATACATATGTTGTGCATTGTGGTGTGCTGCCTACACAAAAAGGGCTGTCATGAAACTGCAGTAATGTTATATGCTCTGACTATCTGCTTACCTGTCAGGTCTGTGTCTCTAGAGAGCATGCCCCCACACCTAGGCGTTTAAATATGAGCTCTCAGCATGGCTCCACCCCAGCCTCTCAACAGGAAACAGTATTTAACCCAGCGCACTGCAAGCCAGCCTTGCCGAGCAAATTTGTGATTAGGCTTTTAGTATGGCAGCCTGCTGTATGTTTATCTCTTACTTCACTGTACCGACCTTGGCGTGTCCTACTGACCATTCCTGTCTGCTAGCGACCCTGACCTTGGCATGCCTTCTCTACCATCCCTGTCTGCTAGTTCCCCCGACCTTGGCTTGTTCTCCTGACTATCCTGTGTTTAACCCTGAACTGCTGCTTCCACTCTGTCCACCAGAGCCAGTCCGTGAGCATGAGCTGAGAGACCCCGGGGCCGTGACCTGGAGTCAGCTGCAGCCAAGGCTCTGGTGAAAACCAAGAAAATATGAGAAAATGGGGATCCCGTCTGGTGAAAACCAGCTGGCTCTTAGATTCTGCGCCCTGGGGAATCTTACGTGCTAATTTCCTGTTTGGTCCATGTCGGTGTTCAGGTGGAGCTGCTTTCCTAAACCACCCAGAGCTCCATTGGCAGCAGTCAGTCGAAGGGTCTACAACCTTAGCAGTGCGCTCCGAACCCCAGAAGTGTGCATCTGTCACCTGGCCTCGGGTGACCTGACAAGGGCCCTGTGTATTTTTAGGTCCTGTTAAGGAAATTGTAAATTCTGTATTGTATTCTATTTGATATGCTTTGTCTATGTATTGCACAGTGCACTCATTGTGCACACGGCACTAATAATTTTTTCATTACATGTTTGCATTCTTTCGAGTCCTGATTGGAATTAGCCTGCCTATGTTACGCCCCTTGTAGCATGGGAAGAACACATGAATGTGAGTGATACAGTTTCTGCCGCCCCAAATGGGTCACAATATGGGAAAGTCTCCCCCAGTGGGGTTTTTCTGCAGCGAAATTACAGTCATTTAAAATTATTTAGAAAAGATTTTCATTGAAAATGTAGCAACAAATCATAAACACATAAATGTTTAAAATATGAGCTCCGGTCAGAGATATGTATCACCATTCAATTTTACAATAATATAACCATACAACAGTATATGTTATTTATCTGATATGCACATTCCCAACGCGTTTCGATGTGCGTGGTCAAAGTCTTCCTCAGGGGATTAATTTGCTGTCAAAAAATATACAGACATTGTTTATATGTATCAACAGTATACATTTCCACAAAACACAAAGTCCCTCGTGCACAAGGTGAAATTGTAGAATGGCATAGTTACCAATGAAGGGAGCACATGAACGATCTCCTGACCGGGGTTCCTTTAAAAGTCAATCAGCAATCCCGTGCGTTCGTGTCACACACACTCCAGGTGGGCGACTCAGTCCCATGTGACTAACAAGAAGCCACGTTAATTGCAGCCAACGAAGAATGGAAAAAGAGGAAAATCCCGACACCTGCAGCAGAGGTCCCAATAAATATCTAATAAGTTACACTGTACTTGTATTGAGGACTAAAAATGAGTCATAATCTTTTGTATTAATGAAAAAATCTATAATGTATTAATTATCACAAGTGTCAAAAAAATGTCTTGTACTGAATAAATTAACAAGTATTACTTAAATACTAAAATATGGATTGAAATGTGAATATGAGTAAATGAGATGATGAGCATGTGAAACCATGTGACTTAGTGAAAGGAAAGGATATGAGTGTTCGGTGTGAATGGGAAATAATCAAAAGTAGTATAAAGAAGGAGGAATAATCCTTGCAGAAAAACAACAAAACCAAAATCAATGCATCCAGATGAGATAGAATGAAGTGTGGGATGTGAAATGGATGATAAAGCAATAAGTGCAAATGACTAAATTTTATATGAATACTAATGTGGGGGCCATGGGAGGAAAGGAGGGGAAAGAACCTAATCAAAATTAAGTGCTCAAAGAGACATGATGATAAGGGTGATTTAAGTGTGAAAAGAATAAATGCGGTGAGATGTTTAGAAAGTTCCAAACAAATCCCACTACTGCGTCTAATGCGTTAAATATTCCAATACATCTATAAATTCATAATTAAAAATTTGTATATTATACCTTAGAATGGGGATCACAACGGCCAATGCATAAGGCATTTACAGTCAGGTCCATAAATATTGGGACATTGACACAATTCTAATCTTTTTGGCTCTGTACACCACCACAATGGATTTGAAATGAAACAAACAAGATGTGCTTTAACTGCAGACTTTCAGCTTTAATTTGGTGGTATTTACATCCAAATCAGGTGAACGGTGTAGGAATTACAACAGTTTGTATATGTGCCTCCCACTAAGGGACCAAAAGTAATGGGACAGATTAACAATCAACCATCAAACTTTCACATTTTAATACTTGGATGCAAATCCTTTGCAGTCAATTACAGCCTGAAGTCTGGAACGCATAGACATCACCAGACGCTGGGTTTCATCCCTGGTGATGCTCTGCCAGGCCTCTACTGCGACTGTCTTCAGTTCCTGCTTGTTCTTGGGGCATTTTCCCTTCAGTTTTGTCTTCAGCAAGTGAAATGCATGCTCAATCGGATTCAGGTCAGGTCATTGACATTGCATTACATTGCACTTCTTTCCCTTAAAAAACTCTTTGGTTGCTTTCGCAGTATGCTTGGGGTCATTGTCCATCTGCACTGTGAAGCGCCGTCCAATGAGTTCTGAAGCATATTGCTGAATATGAGCAGATAATATTTCCCAAAACACTTCAGAATTCATCCTGCTGCTTTTGTCAGCAGTCACATCATCAATAAATACAAGAGAACTAGTTCCATTGGCAGCCATACATGCCCACGCTATGACACTACCACCACCATGCTTCACTGATGAGGTGGTATGCTTTGGATCATGAGCAGTTCCTTTCCTTCTCCATACTCTTCTCTTCCCATCACTCTGGTACAAGTTGATCTTGGTCTCATCTGGCCATAGGATGTTGTTCTAGAGCTGTGGTGAGATGTTTAGAAATTTCCAAACAAATCCCACTACTGCGTCTAATGTGTTAAATATTGCAATACATCTATATATTCATAATTAAAAATTTGTATATTATACCTTAGAATGGGGATCACAACGGCCAATGCATAAGGCATTTACAGTCAGGTCCATAAATATTGGGACATTGACACAATTCTAATCTTTTTGGCTCTATACACCACCACAATAAATTTGAAATGAAACGAACAAGATGTGCTTTAACTGCAGACTTTCAGCTTTAATTTGAGGGTATTTACATCCAAATCAGGTAAATGGTGTAGGAATTACAACAGTTTGTATATGTGCCTCCCACTTTTGAAGGGACCAAAAGTAATGGGACAATTGGCTGCTCAGATATTCCATGGCCAAGTGTGTGTTATTCCCTCATTATCCCATTTACAAGGAGCAGATAAAAGGTCTAGAGTTCATTTCAAGTGTGATATTTGCATTTGGAATCTGTTGCTGTCAACTCTCAATATGAGATCAAAAGAGCTGTCACTATCAGTGAAGCAAGCCATCATTAGGCTGAAAAAACAAAACAAACCCATCAGAGAGATAGCAAAAACATTAGGTGTAGCCAAATCAACTGTTTGGAACAACTTTAAAAAGAAAGAACGCATCGGTGAGCTCAGCAACACCTAAAGACCCGGAAGACCACGGAAAACAACTGTGGTGGATGACCGAAGAATTCTTTCTCTGGTGAAGAAAACACCCTTCAGAACAGTTGGCCAGATCAAGAACACTCTCCAGAAGGTAGGTGTATGTGTGTCAAAGTCAACAATCAAGAGAAGACTTTACCAGAGTGAATACAGCGGGTTCACCACAAGATGTAAACCATTGGTGAGCCTCAAAAACAGGAAGGCCAGATTAGAGTTTGCCAAACAACATCTAAAAAAGCCTTCACAGCTCTGGAACAACATCCTATAGACAAATGAGATCAAGATCAACTTGTACCAGAGTGATGGGAAGAGAAGAGTATGGAGAAGGAAAGGAACTGCTCATGATCCAAAGCATACCACCTCATCAGTGAAGCATGGTGGTGGTAGTGTCATAGCGTGGGCATGTATGGCTGCCAGTGGAACTAGTTCTTTTGTATTTATTAATGATGTGACTGCTGACAAAAGCAGTAGGATGAATTCTGAAGTGTTTTGGGCAATATTATCTGCTCATATTCAGCAAAATGCTTCAGAACTCATTGGACAGCGCTTCACAGTGCAGATGGACAATGACCCCAAGCATACTGCGAAAGCAACCAAAGAGTTTTTTAAGGGAAAGAAGTGCAATGTAATGCAATGTCAATCACCTGACCTGAATCCGATTGAGCATGCATTTCACTTGCTGAAGAAAAAACTGAAGGGAAAATGCCCCAAGAACAAGCAGGAACTGAAGACAGTTGCAGTAGAGGCCTGGCAGAGCATCACCAGGGATGAAACCCAGCGTCTGGTGATGTCTATGCGTTCTAGACTTCAGGCTGTAATTGACTGCAAAGGATTTGCATCCAAGCATTAAAATGTGAAAGCTGATGAAATTTACTGACGGTAAACTTATCTTGGGGGGTGATTTTAATCTTCCCCTAGACCCGAAGATGGATACATCAGGGGGAAGCTCCTCGGTAGCTACAGGTCTACATAAACGAGTCTTACAAATATTGCATAATCACCAACTTACTGACGCATGGAGAGCGTGTCACCCTGACGAAAGAGACTACACCTTCTATTCAGTGCCACATAAAGCATATTCTAGAATTGACTTATTTTTCACTCCACAGAGTATGTTAACCGCGGTTAAAGAGGTGGCTATAGGGAGTATCACATGGTCAGACCATGCCCCGGTCTCACTGACATTAACTATGAATGAGTATTCCTCTGACAAGAGGAGACAGTGGCGATTAAATGAGAGTTTGATGGAAGATAAGAAGGTGGTTGAGGACGTTATTAAGGAATTGCAGTATTATTTTCAATATAATACTGTAGAGGAGACAGATGCAGGGATAATTTGGGAAGCGCACAAAGCGGTAATAAGAGGGGTACTCATTAAGCATGGGTCCAGAATAAAAAAGGAAAGGGAGGCCCAATTGACCCAATTACTGACAGATATACAGATGTTAGAGTCCCAACATAAACAGAACACGAGGTGCACTGGGGAGACAGAACTCCTTAAATTGCGTAGACAAGTGACAGAGTTACTCCAACATAGAGCTAAAGCAGCACTTCAGAGATGCCGGAAATATTATTATGAGACAGGAGACAAATGCGGCCGTTCACTGGCTAGAGCTTTACAGGAACAGAGGACTCAATCCTATGTCCCCCACTTAGTGGACCCCGAAGGTAGAAAAGTACACCTTCCCTCCCAGATTTTCTCGACCTTTCGTACATTTTGCCAATCTTTATATAATTTGCCTACCAGATCACAACCTCAAAATATCATGGAGGAATATATTTCCTCTTCAGGTATTTCTCAATTGACAGAGCAGATTCGAGAAGAGTTGGACGTTGCTATTACCTTAGAGGAATTGCAAGAGGCCATCAAGACATCCAAACCAGGGAAAGCTCCGGGTCCGGATGGCTTTACACATAAATACTTGTACATAATACCAAGCCACCTACATTCAGAACTCATCAATGCGATTCCGGATAATCCAGAAATTGGAGACTTCTACATGCTGCCCAAGATCCACAAGCCAGGAAATCCAGGCAGACCCATTATAACAGGTATGAATACACTTACCGAACATATCTCAGGCCTTGTAGAAAACATGTTAAAACCTTTAGTCATGAACACTGCAAGTTTCCTGCAAGACACCACTGATTTTCTGAACAAGCTTAACAATATACAACAATTACCACCTAATACACTTCTAGTCACTATGGATGTAGAATCTCTGTACAGTAACATCCCCCCCAATATGGGTTGGCGGCATGTCACAGCTTCTTATTATCCTCACCAGACCACAAATACACTGCTGAGGATGTGACACGGCTCATTGAATTCATTCTTACACACAACTACTTCACTTTCAATAATGACATCTATCTCCAGTGTATGGGTACTGCTATGGGAAGCAAAATGGCACCCCAATATGCAAATTTATTTATGGCTGACCTGGAGGACAAATTTCTGAACAGCATACAACAAAAGCCATACAGATATTATCGCTATATTGGTGATATATTCATGATATGGACTGAAGGTGAAGAAAATCTAAACCAATTCTTCTCATTGATCAACACTTTTCACCCATCTATCAAACTAAAAATGGACTATTCGAACACACATGTCAACTTCCTGGACACTACAGTATACATCAGGGATGACAAGCTTCACACGTCCATATACAGAAAACCGACTGACCGATGCAGCTATCTTCATAGTTCCAGTTTTCACCCCCAACGCACTAAACGGGCCATCATACACAGCCAGGCCATCAGATACCACCGAATTTGTTCAGACCCAGAAGACAGAGATAAACATCTCAGAACACTGGCAGACTCCTTCCATAAGAAAGGATACAAAGACAAAACCATCAACAACAGCATAAACACAGCCTTGAAAACCCGAAGAGAAAATCTCCTCCAATAAACAGAGAAAAAAACAAATAATCGAGTACCTCTAGTCACCACATACAACCCAGCACTTGAAGGGATCAAAAAGATAATCAAAGATTTACAACCCATTATAACAGAGGATGAAACTCTGAAAGGAATATTCCAACAACCCCCATTATTGGCTTTCAGACAACCACCCAACCTCAGACACAAACTAATCAGCAGGAAACTTCACTCTGATTATGAAGTCACAAATAATGGTAGCAAACCCTGCAATAAAAAACGCTGCAAACTATGCAACCAGATAAATCTATCCAAAAGTGTTACACACACAAATGGGACCTTCAGTATCATGGGATCTTACAGCTGTACCTCAAGTAATGTTGTGTACCTCATCCAATGCAAAAGGTGCAGCAAAGGATCTTATGTTGGTGAAACAGGACAGAAGTTGCAAGCGAGGATGAATTTGCACAGACATACCATCAAAGAACATAAAGAAGACAGTTTATGCACACCTGTGGGACATCATTTCTCACAATCGGACCACACTATAGAAGACCTCAATGTCTTAGTTCTTAAAGGGAATTTCAGAACTATCCAGGAAAGGAAAACGTTTGAACTAAGAATGATACTTCTTTTTGACACAAAGAATAATGGCCTGAATTTAGATATTGGTTTCCTTACACATTATGCTAAAGTTTTTCGACCGCTCTGTGACTAGTATCCCCCCCTGCATTTCCCCCCCTAGCTCTCCCTCTGTCTTATCTCACTAACTCTGCTGCTATCTTTATTACCATTGATTTGTATGTGTTTGGTTTTCTCTTTTTTTTTTTTGTTTTTTTTCTTCTTCTTTAACATTCTGCTTAAAAATTTGTGAATCAGTACTGCTTGGACCTTGAAGAAGGGGACATACCCCGAAAGCTTGTCCTGAAAAATTGTATGTTAGTGCAAATAAAAAAAGTATCACGGACAGTACTCAATTTTCTCTGTCACAATTGCACTAATACGGCTACAATCAAATCACATAAATACTACCAGACATTTTTCCCTCAGTTGGGTAAGCAGATGGTACAAACATTTAATGCAATGGGACACGGGACAGGATTTACTCCAGAAACCCTGAAAGCACATATCACCGTTATTCCGAAGGAGGATAAGGACCCATCAATATGTAGCAACTATCGCCCCATTTCATTATTGAATGTAGATCTTAAGTTATTTACAAAAATATTAGCCACACGTATACAACCACATTTGTCTGCATTAGTACACCCAGACCAGGTAGGCTTCATTCCAACGCGGGAGGCCCGTGATAATACCATTAAAACTCTGAATCTAGTCCACGTAGCCGGTCATTCTAAAACATCCACTGTGTTCCTGGGAACGGATGCCGAAAAGGCATTCGACCGGGTCAATTGGTCTTTTATGTTCTCAGTCCTACCATATGTGGGTGTAGGGGAGAGGATGGTAGGGTGAATCTCGAGAATATACACAAGGCCGGAGGCACAAATAAAAGCAAATGGAGTTCTATCTGAACCTTTTTCTATTTCTAATGGCACCCGCCAAGGGTGCCCTTTATCACCACTCCTTTTTGCTATCACCTTAGAGCCATTTCTTTGTAAGGTCAGGCAAAACCCGGATATTAGGGGGTTAATAACTGGAGATTTACATCATAAAGTATCCGCATATGCAGATGATCTTTTATTCTGCCTTACTAATCCTGTTATATCTATGCCGAACCTACTAAGAGAATTGGACCAATATGGTGCACTGTCCAATTTAAAAATTAATATGTCCAAGTCAGAGGCAATGGGTGTATCTATGACTACGACTCAAATTAACGCTTTAAAAATGAATTTTAAGTTTAGATGGACCTATACGGGCATCAAATACCTGGGCACGTTGATTCCACCTAAATTGGACCAAACCTTTGAGTTGAATTTCCCACCTCTACTGAGTAGAGTGAAAGTCTTACTCTCTAAATGGCATCAAGGCCTTCTCTCTTGGTTCGGTAGATGTAACATAATAAAAATGTCAGTATTGCCTAAATTTTCCTATCTTTTTCAAACTCTACCCATTCATATACCCCCAGAATTCTTTAAACAGACTAATAAGATGATAACTGAATTCATTTGGGCCCATAAAAGGCCCAGAATTCAACGCCGTTTAATGACAATGCCTAAACAAATATGGGGGGGTAGCGGTACCCGATATGCAGAAATATTATCAGGCGGCTCATATGGCGCGACTAGTAGACTGGTGTAGGCATGCAAGCTTTAAAATATGGCCAAAAATCGAGCAATCAAGGTGTGAGGTCCCATTGCGTCGTGCGGTTTGGTGCTATGGAGACCTGAGTTCAGCTCTCAAAAAGCACCCAACCTTGGGCCCTACCCTGCGTATTTGCTCCTGAATATGTTCCACCACTTTATTATCATCTGTCAACTCCCCCCTGTACCCTATTGTAGGGAATCCTCGTTTCCCTCTGGGACTACAGGAGGGACCCTTCAGGAAACTTTCAAACTCACAGTGTTTTCAGGCCTCGCATTTTATACAAATAGCTACTGGGACATGGCCCTCATTACCTGAACTAACCTCATCCAACGACCGTTTCTGTCTTGATTCCTGGAGTGCAGCCCAGTTGCGACATTTCCTTAACACTCTCCCACCTCCAGACAGATTTCAACGAACATTGACACCCTTAGAACAACTATGTGAGGGGACAGGGCCTTGCTCTCATTTAATCTCGCAAATGTATGCATTACTGGTTGCCCCCCAAGAGGATTATGTCTCTCCATATATAAGGAAGTGGGAAATTACATTAGACAGGACGTTCACCCAGGCACAACATAGGCAGATAGTAAATCTTGCGTTGAAATCTTCAATATCCACAAGAATCCAAGAAACTAATTTTAAAATAATGACTAGATGGTACCGTACACCCTCATTACTTAATAAATTCTTTCCGGAGATCCCAGACAAATGTTGGAGGTGTCAGGAGGAAAGAGGAACTCTACTCCACGTTCTTTGGTCCTGCCCAAAACTGGAGTACTTCTGGAGGGAGATACGGCAGATAGCACAGAAATTTACTGAGTATAACCTCCCAGAAGATCCAGCCCTATTTTTGTTACATGTCTCAAACATACCGGGGGAAACATATAGTAAATTAATTTTGCGCCATCTTATTAACGCGGCTAGATCATGTATCGTACGGCAGTGGAGAGATACGTACCCTCCCACAATTCTTACATGGGCCACACGAATTGAAGAGGTTAATAGGATGGAGGATTTGCTATTATCTGCTCAAAATCGAAAGGAGACATATTTAGAAACTTGGGGCCAATGGAATACATTTAAATTCTCGGAGGAAGGGAGTTCCCTCTTTGCTCCTGAGAGTAGGTGAAAAAGAGAGTGTGGACTTGGGGGTGACCTCACTTTCGTGGATGATGGTATAGTAAACTCGCCTTTTCCTTGGTACATCTTCCCTATCAGTGTTTTTTTTTTTTTTTTTTTTTTTTTTTTTTAGGAAATCTTTCCCTCATGGGGCTTCTTATTTTCTTCTTTTGCCTCTTCAGATATGTAGAGGTTTTTCTTCTTAGTGAAGTAAGTTGTCAGGGCATACAAGAGAAGCAGGTCTAACGGAAGAGAGAATGGAGACTATCTCAAATAACTAGTTATTGTTTTTTCTGTAGATGTATTTAAGATAGGAGTAATGCTGTTAATTGGATTTTGAATGGATTCGTTGGAACTCATACGATTGATGGATTAATGAAATTGTTTATTTCTCTATATGTATGACAACTAAAATAAAAAAAAAATAAATAAAAAAAAAAAATAAAAAAAAAAGTTTGATGGTTGATTGTTAATCTGTCCCATTAGTTTTGGTCCCTTAAAAAGTGGGAGGCACATATACAAACTGTTGTAATTCCTACACCGTTCACCTGATTTGGATGTAAATACCCTAAAATTAAAGCTGAAAGTCTGCAGTTAAAGCACATCTTGTTCATTTAATTTCAAATCCATTGTGGTGGTGTATAGAGCCAAAAATTGTGTTGATGTCCCAATACTTATGGACCTGACTGTATAACAAATGCCAGATTGAAAATGGCATGGTCCCCATATGGCCATATATAGGCCCAGTAAGTATAAGTGATATCTGTTAGAAAAATTTAAAACATATATGAAAATCAAAAAAAGATAATGAATCAAATAGTTCTGACTGTGGGATTTTCCGAACAGAAAGAGAGACAATACAAGTACAGTATGCACCAGCAATGGCTGATTGCTACAAGTGTAGTAAAAAAATGACTAACCTGTATTGGAATTTTGGTACATATAATGTGTGTGCCGACCTTCTCCTCCGAGCACTGGGGATCAACTATAGATCCTCAGTAGCTCGGGTTTTTTATGACCGTGCCAATTAGGCACGGTTGGCTGCAGGTGACGGAAGAGTCCTCCCACTCCCATTGCCGAACGCACATACCGCGAGGAGGTGCGCGTGGCTCCCTTGGGGTTCCAGAAGGCCAAAAGCCCCGACCGCCGACGTCACTTCAGCCGCAACAGTGAGACATAATGACGTCACGCGCACGCGGGAACCCAAACGTCCGGAAGTGATCCGGGACGCCGCTAACAAGGGAGTGGCTCTATCTTGCGGGCGAAAAGGTGAATTTCACCTGCCTATGGAGCGTATATGGAGCAGTGGACGGCCCTCTCCCCCTGCCGTGAAGGCACATGGGCAGTGAATCCCACACAGGAGCCGGACATCCAGAGAGCACGGGAGTCTGAAAGACAAAAAAAAGGAAGAGAACACAAAGCAATTTAGATCAAACTATTTACTGTGCTTAGACATTATTCAATTACATATTTCGTAATATACCGGTAACTGTACCAAAAAACAGGTCAATTACCTATACTTGGACAGTCAAAGAGTTATATTCATAACTCTACTGTGCCAGAATTAATTAGTTTTGGTTATGTTATTTAAAAATAGCAATGCACTATATTATGGCTAGGAGATTCGTCATAAACAGAGCTTATGGTAAGAAAAAACTACAATAGAAATATCTATGTTGTAGTATAAGGTTTTCACTGTGTCTTGCCTGATGAGAAGCCTTTTAAAAAGGGTGCAAAGGAAATGGAATCATCCAGACCTAGAGGTATGGTGGCCTGAAGCCTGAAGATTCACCTTTGCTCGATCAGGGATATCCCATATTGTTACGCCCCTTGTTACCATAAAAGTACAATTGTAATATTAAGCGCCTGCAGACTGCCAAATAGCACATTTACTGCTACAGGTTGGCCGCGCTGCGCAGGATCATGTATATTTATATATATATATATATATATATATATATATATATATATATATATATACGTAATCCTGCACTTCCGGGTATGGGGCACGAGTGAGTGTGCCGCTGGCGATTCACTCCTGCTGTGATTCTACATAGCGGGAGCTGATCCCGTGGACCCGATGTCCGCCGGCACCCCCTGATCATTCTGTACACAGGCAGAATGCTGATCTGCCTATGTAAATAAGGCAGATTGCCGTTCTGTCAGTACACAAGGCATGGATCCTGTGTTCCTGTAAAGCAGGGACACCGATCTATGCCTTTCACTAGTAAAAGCACCTCACACACTACACTGAAACACCAGCTAGGCACACAATTAACCCTTTGATCGCCCCTGATGTTATCCCCTTCCCAGCCAGTGTTATTAGTACAGTGACAGTGCATATTTTTAGCACCGATCACTGTATTAGTGTTACTTGCTCCCAAAAAAAGTGTCAAAAGTGTCAGCGTCCAATTTGTCCGCCGCTATATTGCAGTTCCACTATAAGTCACTGATCGGTGCCATTACTAGTAAAAAAAAAATTAAATGAAAATTCAAGGAATATATCCCATAGTTTGCGCAAACCAATCTATATACACTTATTGAGATTTTTTTTTTTTTACCAAAAATATGTAGCAGAATATATTATGGCCTAAATTGATGAAGAAATTAGATTTTTTTTATTGGATGTGTTTTAGAGTAGAAAATAAAAAATAATATTTTCTTAAAAAAAAACAAAAACCCCGCCACTGTAATTCATGTGCCCGGCGTCCTGAAAGGGGCCGGACGCATGAACAGGGGGTGGCGGCGGCGATGGAAAGGGGAGGCGGCGTCCGTGCGACCTTAAAGCAGGATTCCGGACAGCGAAAACATTTTTTTTAAGTCAGCAGCTACAAACACTGTAGCTGCCGACTTTAAATAAGTACTTACCTGTCCTGGGTGTCCGCAATTTCGGCCACCCGAGGCTGACCCGTCCCTCGGCTCTCGGGTCCCGGCACCGCCACCCTAACTAAGGGAAACAGGCAGTGGAGCCTTGCGGCTTCACTGCCAGTTTCCTACTGCGCACGCGCGAGCGGCGCAGTGCTCTGTGAATGGCCCCGTGGTTTTCTGGAAACACACACAGTTCCCAGAGGGCAACGGGGCCGCTCACCGAGGAGCAGGACACAACGCGGAATAGGAAGAGGCAGATTAGGAAGACTGCCTAGCAACAAGGGTTCAGGTAAGTTTAAAAAATTTTTTTTTTTTTCAAATGTTTTTTTTGTTTTGTTTTTTAAAGATTTTTGGTGCTTTTTTTTTTTTTAGGGTGGCCGTCCACTTTAATGGCCAGATAGAGGGCCAGATAGAGGCAAGCAAAGGGCCACATCCGATCCCCGGACCACAGTTTGGACACCACCGGTCTAATACAATGCAGCCGGCTTCTCTATAACATCCATTGCAACAATTCTACATTGGCTACATGGCAGGATACAGTATTAACAAGACCCGATGTCCGCTGGCCACCCATGATCGTTCCCGAGAGAGGCAGGACGTTCTGACAGGGTAGAAGATAGCAATCTTGTGTTCCTGCTAAACAGGAACACAGATCTCTGTCTTCCCCCAGTCAGAGAAACCTCCACACAGTTAGCAATTGTCATAAAGGGGGGGGGTAAAACCTTCTGGGGCTGAAGTGGTTAAAGAAAACCAGTTTTGTGAACCCATACAACAAAAATGTAATAGATATTAAAAAAAAAAATCACACTCAAATATTTGGATAAATATCAGTTTTATTGCACAAATTCAAAGCTTCAAAACTAGGGTCATCTTACGTTCCAAGCCTTGATATTCCACCAGGAAGAGGGAAGGTTGTTTCAATTAATAGTGACTGGCCAGTTACTGTCGATCTGTCAGAATAATATGTCAGATGTTCGGTGTTCCCAAATGTGAATCATTTCCATTTAATAACATGAGGTTTAATAGCTCTGTCATGTCATGTATCATTGATGTCTGCTGACACACTTAGTTTTCATGATTATAAATGTGTATTGCTTTGTAACAATGGCAATCACAAGGGGAAATGAGCCTTTTAAAGGGTCACATGCCTCAAGAAAGGCATTTTATTAATATATATGCCTTAACCACTTCAGCCCCGGAAGGATTTACCCCCTTCCTGACCAGAGCACTTTTTGCTATACAGCACTGCGTTGGTTTAACTGACAATTGCGCGGTCGTGCGACATTGCACCAAAAACAAAATTGACTTCCTTTTTTTCCCCACAAATAGAGCTTTCTTTTGGTGGTATTTGATCACCTCTGCGGTTTTAATTTTTTGCACTATAAACAAAAAAAGAGCGACAATTTTGAAACATTTTTTTTGCTATAATAGATATCCCCAAAAAATATATAAAAAAACAAATTTCTTCCTCAGTTTAGGCCGATATGTATTCTTCTACATATTTTTGGTAAAAAAAATTGCAATAAGCGTACATTGATTGGTTTGCGCTAAAGTTATCGCGTCTACAAAATAGGGGATATATTTATGGCATTTTTATTAATAAGTTTTTTTTTTTATTAGTAATGTCGATTTTTATCGGGACTGTGACATTATGGCGGACACATCGGACACTTTTGACACTATTTTGGGACCATTGTCATTTATACAGCGATCAGTGCTATAAAAATGCTGTGTAAATTACACTGGCAGGGAAGGGGTTAACACTAGGGGGGCGATCAAGGGGTTAAGTGTGTCCTAGGGAGTGATTCTAACTGTGGGGGGATGGGCTACCACTGACATTACAGCGATCATGAGCTCTTGATGACAGGGAGCAGTAGAGCCCTGTCATGTCCCTAGGCAGAACAGGGAAATGACTTGTTTATATCTCCCTGTTCTGCCTCTCTGTGACACGATCGCGGTCCCCCGGCGGACATCTCACGGGGGGCTCGCACCCACAATGCAGTGATTTAAAGGGGACGTACCTGTACGGCCATTTGCCCAGCCGTGCCATTGTGCCAACGTACATCGTTGTGCGCTGGTTGGCATGTGGTTAAGGTGTCTGTAAACCTAAAAATGTATTTCCCCTCACTGACTCCTTAACTATTTTTTGTAACAATGTATGTTCAAAGTCTTTTTAAAAAATAGATTATTACATAGTATTTGCCTGTCGGTGCATAGTACTCTACCTCCTTCTTCTGAGAGGCAACGCCTGGCGGCTGATCTGTCTTCTGGGTTGCCAAAAAAAATATGTCTGCCCACTTTTTGAACAGTAAGTTGCGAAGGTAAAGACTATCGATCACATGACCGTCCGATCGAAGGCGAAAACTGCTGTGCAAAATGTAAGCACATTGTTTCCCTGGAAGCCCAGGTTCTGGAAATGGGGAGGCAACTGTCAGCACTGAGAAGTCCCTCCATACTAAAGGAGAGCCGGGAACGTACCTGGCAGGTTCCGGCAGGGGCCAGCACAGAGGCGGGTGGAGACAAAGAGGTGCAGGCACTAGGAAAGAGTAGATGGGTGACAGTCAGGAAGGGTAGAGGGGGAAGTTCCAGGGAGGCCGATCCAGGGCTGGAGGATCCCAATAAGTACGCTCCATTGAGTGACATTAGTGAAACCAGTCAGGGACCAGCACTGCTGGAGCTGAGGGACTTCCCTAGCTGCCAGGGAAAGAACTCCTCCAGTGAGAGTGGGGGGGAAGCGAAGGGAAAGAAAAGATAGATTTTGGTAGTAGGGGACTCAATTCTTAGAAGGACAGAGAGGACAAAGACCTGAAGCACCAAACTGTATGCTGTCTACCGGCCGCTCGGGTTCGGCACATCATGGATCTGGTGGACAGATTACTGGGAGGGGCTGTGAAAGACCTGGCTGTCATGGTGTACATTGGCACCAATACAAAGTCAGAGGCAGATGGAGTGTCCTAATGAATGATTTTAGAGACTTGGGAGCTAAATTGAGGAAAAGGACCGCCAAGGTAGTATTCTCAGGAATACTACCGGTACATCGAGCCACACCAGAAAGGAAGAGGGAGATTAGGGAAGTAAACAAGTGACTGAGGAGCTGGTGTAGTAAGGAGGGGTTTGGGTTCCTGGAAGACTGGGCCGACTTTTCTGTCGGTCACCAGTTCTGTAGAAGGGACAGACTGCAGCTAAATGAGGAGGGTGCAGATCAGCTGGGAATGAAGATGGCCAAAAAGTTAGAGGGGTTTTTAAACTAGGCGACGGGGGAGGGACCAGAGGTAGAGATAGTCAGCACAGAACATTTTCCAGAGGGTAGTATTGGGGCCAATAGTGGTAGGTTGACGAAAGCACATAAACCCAGGGTAAGTATAGTAACAAGTCCTAGTTGCAATCTCTGAACACCCAATAAGAGGATAGTATGCGACCGGTCTAAACTACGTGGCATGTTCACCAATGCCAGGAGCCTGGCGGGCAAGATGGGTGAACTAGAGATACTGTTGTACGAGGAGGATTTGGATTTTGTGGGAATTTCAGAGACTTGGTTCAAGAACTCTCATGATTGGCTGGCAACCATCGCAGGGATAGAAAGGGTAAAAAAGGGGGATGGGTATGCCTATATATCTAGAATAATATACAAGTGAATGTGAGAAATCACATCACTAAGGAGCTAGGGAGGAGGTGGAATCCTTATGGGTAGAGCTCCAAAGGGATTAGGCTAAGGGGAAAATAATACTGGGAATATGCTATAGGCCCCCTAACCTGAGGGAGGAGGGGGAGATGGACCTCCTATCGGAAAATTTGGATTAGCAGCAAGGATGGGAAGTGTTATCATAATGGAGGATTTTAATTATCCAGATATAGACTGGGAGGGGGGAACCACGCATTAGTCTAAAGCTCGCCAGTTCCTAAATGTCTTGCAGGAAAATTTCATGGTTCAGATGGTAGACGCACCAACTAGAAAAAAAGCGTTACTGGATCTACTGATTATCAACAATACAGACCTGATCATGGATGTGGAAATACGGGGCAATTTAGGAAACAGTGATCACAGGTCAATTGGCTTCAGTATAAATCACACAAATAGGAAACATAAGGTATAACAAAGACACTGAATTTGCCAACTTCCCTAAACTACGAACATTGCTAAAAGGCATAAATTGGGATAAAATCTTAGGAACAAAGAACCAGGGGCGGATCCAGGGGGGGGCAACGGGGCAATTGCCCCCTCCGAGAAATGTGGGTGAGTGACTGTGAGAGAGAGCCGCTGTGCGGCTCTGGGAGTGAAAAAGCTGCTACGCAGCTCCGGGAGTGAGAGAGTCGCTGTGCGGCTCCGGGAGTGAGAAAGCCGCTGGGCGGCTCCGGGAGTGACAGAGCCGCTGGGCGGCTCTGGGAGTGACAGAGCCGCTGGGCGGCTTCGGGAGTGACAGAGCCGCTATGCGGCTCCGGAAGTGAGAGAGCCGCTGTGCGGCTCCGGGAATGAGAGAGCCGCTGTGCGGCTCCGGGAGTGAGAAAGCCGCTGGGCGGCTCCGGGAGTGACAGAGCCGCTGGGCGGCTCCGGGAGTGACAGAGCCGCTGGGCGGCTCCGGGAGTGACAGAGCCGCTGGGCGGCTCCGGGAGTGACAGAGCCGCTGGGCGGCTCCGGGAGTGACAGAGCCGCTATGCGGCTCCGGAAGTGAGAGAGCCGCTGTGCGGCTCCGGGAATGAGAGAGCCGCTGTGCGGCTCCGGGAATGAGAGAGCCGCTGTGCGGCTCCGGGAGTGAGAGAGCCGCTGGGCGGCTCCGGGAGTGAGATAGCCGCCGCTGACATGTGCCGCTCCTCATAGTGTTTAATCCAAAAGAGGTCGCGTAGCGGTAACTTCCATACAAAGCAGCGCGATTTTCAAACACTCAGGTCTGATTCTCAATGGTTTGTACAGTCCATGTGTTTGTGGGCGGGCTGCTGGGCCAATCAGGGAGCCGGCGGGCGGGGGAGCAGAGAGATGACATCATCTCTCACCGCCCGGCGCCCGCCCTGCATCCCTGCAGTTCCCCCCTCATAATGCAGGCAGCTGCGGCAGCAGAGAGATTACATCATCTCTCTGCTGCCTGTCTCTGGGACACAAGAGACCACCTTAGCAGGTGGCAAGTGACAATCTTCATCTGGTGACAGGTGACGTGGCAAGTGACAATCCGCAACGTGGCAGGCGACGTGGCAAGTGACAATCTGCATCTGGTGACAGGCGACGTGGCAAGTGACAATCCGCAACATTTGGCAGGCGACAATCTGCATCTGGTGACAGGTGACGTGGCAAGTGACAATCCGCAACATGTGGCAGGCGACGTGGCAAGTGACAATCCGCAACGTGGCAGGCGACGTGGCAAGTGACAATCTGCATCTGGTGACAGGCGACGTGGCAAGTGACAATCCGCAACATGTGGCAGGCGACGTGGCAAGTGACAATCTGCATCTGGTGACAGGTGACGTGGCAAGTGACACACTCGGGGCTCCCACTGATTATGCATTATGGTGAGTTAAACTATTTAATTTTTTATAACAATGTAATAATAGTAATAATGCGCTTCAATCATCCTGACACCATAACAACCATGGTGCCGTGATGATTGAAGCGCCAACACCAGCCATTTCCCCGATAGATGTACCCCAAAAAAATATATTTTCTGGCAGTGCCCCTCCCGAGACTAGACTCTGGATCCGCCCCTGCAAAGAACACAGAGGAGAGATGGGTTTGCTTTAAGAGTATATTAAATAAGGGCATTAGGCAATGCATCCCATTGGGTAATAAATTTAAAAGAGCGAACAAAAGTCCTGGATGGCTTAACGCCAATGTAAAAATGCATATAAAAGCATATAAAGGCAAAGGAGAAGGCTTTCAAAAATTACAAGGTTGAGGAATCATCATCAGCATTCAGACTTTATGAGGAACGCTTTGACAGGTATCCTGTTCCCACTTCCGGCAGTCCGGGCCGCGGCCCATGACATCACCGCGGGGCTACCTCCTCCTGCCTCCTCCTCTCCCTGTCGCCGGGCCAGTAGGAGAGAGGAGCGGGGCCTCGCACATGCGCAGTAGGGTTCCCGGCATGAAGCAATGGCGACGGCAGCACCTGACAGCTGATGGAAACATCAGCTGCGGTGCCGACATCGCTGGACTCCAGGACAGGTAAGTGTCCTATTGTTAAAAGCCAGCAGCTGCAGTATGTGTAGTTGCTGGCTTTTAACTTTTTTTTTCGGCGGAACACCGCTTTAAGTATGTAAACAGTAAAAAAGAGAGGACAGACCATATTGGCCCCATAAAGAATGAGGATTTTATTCTTCTCCTCAGTCTTCACAAGGGAATCGGGGGGCTTCAGTAACCAAAACTGCAATGTTTATCCTCATGACACGTCACAGGAAGCACCCTCATGGCTAACAGAGGACAGAATTAAAATTACCGTATATACTCGAGTATAAGTCGAATTTTTCAGCACATTTTTTTGTGCTGAAAGTGCCCCCCTCGACTTATACTGGAGTCAAGCACTTTTCTGCAGCAAAAAAAAATCATTTTCCAAACCGACTTTGGGGCCCCATATCTCAGGGCCACTTGGTGCTAGGAATCCCAAATTTGGTGTGCAAACCCAGTGGAACTGGTGCCACAACATATCCAAAGCTGAAGTTCCTAGCACTAAGTGCCCCCAAGATACGGGGCCCCAAAATCGGTTCGGAAAATGTCATTCTCTGCTGCAGAAAAGTGCTTGACATTTTCTGAACCGATTTTG
This sequence comes from Aquarana catesbeiana, assembly GCF_042186555.1. Classification (NCBI taxonomy): domain Eukaryota; kingdom Metazoa; phylum Chordata; class Amphibia; order Anura; family Ranidae; genus Aquarana; species Aquarana catesbeiana. The sequence goes on from NC_133335.1 coordinate 11,216,314, forward strand.
GGGCCATATATCTCAGGGCCACTTGGTGCTAGGAACCCCAAATTTGGTGTGCAAACCCAGTGAAACTGGTACCATAACATATCCAAAGCTGGGGTTCTTAGCAAAGCTTAAGTTCTTAGTACTAAGTGGCCCAGAGATACGGGGCCCTAAAATCGGTTCGGAAAATGTCATTCTCTGCTGCAGCAAAGTGCTTGACATTTTCTGAACCGATTTTGGGGCCATATATCTCAGGGCCACTTGGTGCTAGGAACCCCAAATTTGGTGTGCAAACCCAGTGGAACTGGTACCATAACATATCCAAAGCTGGGGTTCTTAGCACTAAGTGGCCCCGAGATACTGGGCCCCAAATTCGGTCAACTGTGTCCATCTGCAGCAATGTCATTTCGGGACCCTTTGGGTTCAGAGACCCCAAATTTTGGCTGCAGCTAGGGGGCATCTAGGAACCCTTAACTACCGAGTTTGATGTTCAGGGGACCTATGGCTGAAAATGGGTACAGTGAGGCATGCAAATGGGCACAGTGATGCTGCAAATGGGCATTGTTGACCCTCTTTTCCACTTACAGTAGCTGTGCATTTCTCACCCTCGTCTTATACTCGGGTCAATAAGTTTTTCCCATTTTTTTTGTGGTAAATTAGGGCCTTGACTTATACTCAGAACGACTTATACTCGAGTATATACGGTAGACTTGGGAAACTTAACATTAATAAATCATCGAGACCAGATGGCTTGCACCCGAGGGTACTTGGGGAACTCAGTCAAGTAATTGCTAGACCGTTGTTCCCAATTTTCACTGACAGTCTACTGACTGGAATGGTACCAGCGGATTGGAGAAAAGCCAATGTAGCACCAATATTTAAAAAGGGCCCAAAATATATCCTTGGGAATTACAAACCAGTTAGACTAACATCAATAGTATGCAAGCTCTTGGAGGGGATGATAAGGGACAACATACAAGATTTTAGTTATGAGAACAGTATAATTAGCAGTAATCAGCATGGATTCATGAAGAATCATTCTTGGCAAACCAATCTTTTAACCTTCTATGAGGAGGTGAGCTGCCATCTAGATAAAGGAAGGCCCATAGACGTGGTGTATCTGGATTTTGCAAAAGCATTTGACACAGTTCCCCATAAACGTTTACTGTACAAAATAAGGTCCGTTGGCATGGACCATAGGGTGAGTATATGGATTGAAAACTGGCTACAAGGGCGAGTTCAGAGGGTGGTGATAAATGTGGAGTACTCGGAATGGTCAGGGGTGGGTAGTGGGGTTCCCCAGGGTTCTGTGCTGGGACCAGTCCTATTTAATTTCCTCATAAACGACCTGGAGGATGGGGTAAAAAGTTCAATCTCTGTAGTTGCGGACAATATTTGCGGACGATAGAGTCCCCCTTTATGTCAGGTGTTCCCAATAGAGCCCCCCTTTACATCCGGTGTCCCCATGCTCCTGAATTGTTTCCCTTTCCTCCTTGTACTGGGAGATCAGTGCACACATCGTATCCTTCCTTTCTCCAGTTATGTGACAAGTCACATGACAGCGGAAGAGAGGAAGAAGGACACAGTCCACCCTCCTTCCTCAGCAGTGCGGCGCTGAAACTGAGGGCAATTCTGTCTTAGCGCCGGCTCTTTCCCGACCCATGCAGGCTAAAGGGAGGAGAAAGCCAAATCCTCTCTCCAACATCAGCTTTTGGTCGCTGCTCCTTCTGACAAGAGTGACACTGCAATCACTCCTGTCAGTAAGAAGTAGAACGAGCGGCCAACTTGGCAGCTCCCCCGGCTGGTGCCTGCTCGCTTCCCCCCCAGTCTTGGCTACAAGTATGTGGACCCCCCCAAATGATTACGCTTTGGTGCTCCCAATGAAGGATACTGTTAATGCTTGTAAGAAATACAATAATAAAAATAAATAAATAAACCCATTTTCTGTTATAGCTGCGTTAGCCCCTCATAACACCCCCCCCCATGTCAGGAGAACACAATGGCTCTGCAGGAGGGATTCCCCTGTTAACGCTGTCTGTGGTTGCAAGAAAGAAAACTGCTCTGTCTATGGCTAGCCTTAGCATCATGGAAGCCAAGGTTCCGGTGCACAAAAAGATAATTGCAATTACCAGAAAGCCATGACCCACATAGAAAGAGTGGTCATGATAAGCATTCATAAATCCTTCTGGCTCGATCTCTCCCAGGCCTCCAAGGGTTAACAGCCCCGCCTCTCAATCATACAGTGTATGCCGAAAAGAAAGAAAGGCGGGCAATAGTGTAATTCTGCAAATCGACGATTTATTTAAAAGTGCTCATGAAAACTTACAGGATCAGCAAGTGTACATCTGCACAGTATGTAAACATTCCGACCAGCTGATATGCCTGATGACATCAGGGCGTTCTGGCCCTGCACCTCCGCATTTCATCAAAATCTGACTCGAGTCCTGACATTGAGCTTCACAGGAGCCCCAAATTCACTTTCTCAATGTCAAAGGCTAATGTGCCTCCTCCTTTTTCATCCTCCATTCTATTGGCATGTAACTGTGATGCAATCTTGCAGTCCAGTAAAAAGGTATGGATGTGGAAGGGGGCAGGCCAGCTTTTGACATCACAGTGAATAGCTGATGTTGTGTATGGGTGTACCCAGGGAAGAAACGGGTTAGCATAGAGTGCAGGAAACTGTTAAATTATGCATACAGGTGCACTCTGAGATTGCAGACATTTACTGGGGGTGCCTGCATGTTGGTCCTGGAACCAGTGTTGAAACGTCTGAATGCTGACAAGTGTACTTTAAAGGTTGATGAATAAAGCTTTTAAGGCAACAATATTAAACAGAGTAACCTGTATTTAAACCAGACTACATGCTGGCAAATTAATTCCGCTATTATCGTAATTGCTGACTTGGCTTTTATTTAATCTCTCAGAATTTACTCATTACCTTGCCAACACGGAGAGATTTATCATGGGGGCTGGAAGAGGCTTGTTTCAGACAATGCTGTGCTACTGAATCTGTAGGATTTAAAACAACAGAACTATATATCAGGCAGAACTCCCAGTGAGGATATTATTGTATATCCTAAATCTGAGCTGTGGGCTGGATTTCACTACCTGCTGTGTGTGAATTTATAGATTATCTTGTTTGCTTTTGACTGTGGGACGTGTTGCTATGGGCCTTGTTCTCACCCACCTTGGAGACCTGTTCCCTTTACTACGAAGGAGGTCTTCTCATTTCCAGCAGCGGCCCGTCCATTAGGGGCACCCGGGCAAGGCCCCCTCTCTCCATGCCACCCCTTATATGACTAATGGATAGATTCATGCATAGCAATGAATCTATCCATGGCCGCTGCTACCACCCCCTATTCAGGCATCCGGACCCTTTCAGGACGCCGGGCGCCTGAAATACGGGTTTTTTTTTTTTTAAGTACCTGATTAGGCTTCAAAATATGTGGGCTCATGGTGCAAAGCATTACGCCATGAGCCCACCCAGGTGTTACAATAGCAAATGAATAACACTGCATAAAACTGAGTAGCACTGATCCTCAAACAGGCCAATCAGAAACTGTTTTCTGATTGGCCAAAAAGAGAAGACTCCCTAGTGGCCGCTGAGAAGGAGGGCAGAAAAGGAAGCCAGAGCCGTTGCCTGTGGAGAGCAGGAGAACGGGAGAGCCGCCGCCGCCGAGAGCCCGGGAGAAAAAAAACCCACATGGCTTAAAAATCACTCGTTGGTTCCTGCAATAGTCTTGCTCTTGCAATAGAACACATTGGGGGAGATTTACTAACAAAATCTGTTGCAGCTCTGCATAGAAACCAATCAACTTCCTGGTTTTATTGTCAAAGCTTAATTGAAGCAGGTGAAGTTAGAAGCTGATTGGCTACCATACATAGCTGCACCAGATGCTGAGTGCTCCACTTTTAGTAAATCTCCCCCGTTGCTTTTCTGTCCTGCAGCAAGTCAGAGCACTACTGTCAACATTGCTGGTTTCAGCAGACTCTTCGGCACACCTCGCAGGACTGTCAAATGCCTGCGCCCCCCCACTTCACTCAGTGTTTCCTCCCACTGGCCTCTACTTCATTACTGAATCATGTAGGGAAGTGGAGGCTGGCGGGAGGAAACACAGCTGGAGGTTGTACTGCTTGAAGACAGCAGAGTTTGAAAGGCAAAAATGGCGGGCATAGTCGGCACTTTTGACGAGTGCCTGTTACAGGTTCGGCCAATCGTATTAACCTCCCCAGCACTGGAAGATTTTGGCTGCAACGGTATAGGGAGGGGTGTTTGCTTTGCATCTATACTCTTACAAGCTAAGTACAATTTTAGGAAAACTACACGACTTACAGAGTATTACAAAATATGCATACAATATACACATGCACAAGCTATCTATCCTTTCTAGCAAATGAGCATGGAACAATTTATGCTAAACAGACTAAACTGTGACTTAATACGGAGGTCGACCAATAATTTCTTTTTTTTTTTAACCATGCAGACACAGACATATTAACAATGTTGTACTCACTTGTTCAGTGAGCTATGTCCCCCGATGTCCGTTTTCGAATTAAAAAGATAGTTTAAAAAATTTTGCACGGCCAGTTCCCGCTCGTTCCCTCGTACCCCTTACATGCAACATTTGGCATGTAATCTGGCATGTAATTTATTTTTTTTGGGGGGGGGGGGAGTGGGTACCTAGTTTTGACAGGTACTTCCTGTCCCACTTCCTGCTTCAGTCGCCTGGCCGCCTAGGCGACTCCTCTCCCCTCCCTCTCTGCAATCTTCTGGGACACGTCACAGGTCCCAGAAGATTGCCTGGTCACTAAAGGAGCGCAGTGCGCAACAGGCTGTGAAGCCACAAGTTGTCACAGCCAGGTGCCCACAGTTGCAACGACAGCTCTGCAGAGAGGAGCGAGGCTTCGAGCAGCCACATCGCTGGACCGTGGGACAGGTGAGTGCCTGTTTATTAAAAGTCAGCAGCTACACTTTTTAGAGCTGCTGACTTTTAATAAACTGAAAAACTAGTGGAACTCCGCTTTGCCTTTTCCATTTCCAGGTGATGGAGTCATATTTGTATCCAGTATCTCTTTCCAGACTGCTTCTTGGAGTCCTTGCAAAACTACTTACTTTGTGTCCTAAGCACATGGCTGTGTCCAAGTCCTTTTTTCCCTCCCCCTACTTCCTGTAGCATCATTTCCCGTCCTGAGCTCATGAACCTGTCCAACAAGTTAATTAGGGTATGATCAAAGGAAGCCTAGCTTCTACTTCTATTTATGCCATACATATTACTAAAATATCCACAGCAACACAGGGGGTGGGCTTGGCAGAGGACTTTGGAATTTCAACTGAAAGAGCAGCCAGCAGCACAAGGAACACTTTGTAATGACTGTAAGTACTGTCCCTTGTGCTGAGTTAAGAAAATTAAAATTAATTATACTTAGTGTAACATACCTGGTCGGAGGCTGGATTGCTGAGCTCGCTCCCCTTGTGGCTGGGTGCAGAGCACCCCTGAATGTGTTAACAGGAGATGCTACGCCCACGGGTTTCCAGCTGCGTTAGGCTGAAGTGCCGAGGATATGTTCACCAGATGATAGCAAGACGAGCAGGATGTACTGCAGGGCAGAGTCCCTCAGTGCCAGGTGATACTTGGCAGTGGGGAGAGCCAGGAGCAAAGGCAGGAGCCAGGCCTGTAGTCATACATGGGAGTTCAGCCAGGAGCAGAAGCAAGTAGCAGAATCAGGAACAAGCCAGGGTCATACACAGGAGATCAGGCAGCAGCGTAGTCAGGAGAGCAAGCCAACTTCATACAGAGGCAATCGGGCAAAGCAGAGTCAGTAGAACAAGCCAAGGGTCAAAGCCAGGGATGGAGATGAGACAGGTCAAAGGAAAGCCGACTTTAAATAGGCCACTGGGTGCCAGAATCTGTCATGCATTACGTGCGCCATGGTGCATACGCGTGCGCAACTGCGCATTAATGTTTGCAGCAATTCGTGGCCGCGCCCGCATGCGCCTTTGCACCGGCTCACGCCTGAGTGCCCGCTAACATCGTTGTCATCCCTGTTGAGTGTTGGCAGATGTGCCAGTTCTTCTGTGAACCATCCTCTGACACTTAAGCTTTAAAAGTGGTCTCTATAGCCTAAAGTTAAGGTTAGAGAAAGGGTTAGGTGGTTTGGATGTTACCTTCCACTTTAACTTTTTAACTTCCAACTTTGTAATCAAGAAGTTGACTTGCTGAAGATTAGCAAGCTCTTGTCCTTTCTTTTACGTTATAATGAAGTTACTTTGATCTCCGGCGCCAATTTTTTTCCTTCTAACTGTCTATCCACAAAATCAAACCTAATTGAACCAATGAATAATTGAATATATCTTGCAGGACAAAGAACACCAAATTAGATTCCTATCACCAACTCATTTTATTATTGCGAGGTAGACAGAAGGCGGATGTGGCCTCCTGACTAACAGAAAATTGTTCAGTAAATAATTGGATCGTACGAACACAAATTTAAACTTTCAGGGGAAACTGTTGTGTATTCCGAAATGGCTTCCTATTGCTTTCTCTGTCATTTTCAAATCATTCATGATTTGGTTGATGGTTTTGTTATGCTTGTTGTGCCGAATTTGCAAATAAATATTTCATATAGAATATTGTATTATGTACCAAACGATGCATTTGCAGAATAACAGTTCGCTTTTTTAACTACTTAAGGACCAGGCCTATTTTTTAAAGTTAAAATCTTTTTTTCTTTTTGCTAGAAAATTACTTAGAACCCGCAAACATTATATATTTTTTTTTCAGACACCCTATGGCGATCGTTGCAATACTTTGTCACACTGTATTTGCGCAGTGGTCTTATAAGCGTAATTTTTTTGGAAAAAATAAAATTTTTGAATTAAAAAATAAGACAACTGTAAAGTTAGCCCAATGTTTTTCTTTATTGTCAAAGAGATTGTTTCGCCGAGTAAATTGTTACCCAGCATGTCATGCTTCAAAATTGCGCCCGCTTGTGGAATGGCGACAAACTTTGACCCTTAAAAATCTCCATAGGCGATGTTTAAAAAATTTCTACAGGTTACCAGTTTTGAGTTATAGAGAAAGTCTTGGGCTAGAATTATTGCTCTCGCTCTAACGATCGCAGCGATACCTCACATGTGCGGTTTGAACACCGTTTTCATATGCGGGCGTGACTTACGTATGCGTTCGCTTCTGCGCATGAGCTTGGCAGGACAGGGCGCTTTAAAAAAAAATGTTTATTATTATTTATTTTTTATTTTTACACTGTCTTTTTAAAAAAAAATATTTGGGGTCACTTTTATTCCTAGTACAAGGAATGTAAACATCCCTTGTAGTGATAATAAAGCATGACAGGACCTCTTTAGTGTGAGATCTGGCGTCAAAAAGACCTCAGATCTCACATTTACACTTAAAAGCAATAAAAAAAAAAAAAAAAACTTTTTTTTTTTCAATAAAAAAAATTTGCCCTTTAAGACCATTGGGCGGAAGTAACGTTTGACGCCGCTTCCGTCATCCAATGGTATGGAGCTAAGTGGGGGCCATCTTCCCCTCACTCAACTCCATGCCTCAGAGGGGAAAGGACCCGATCATCTCCGCTGGTACGGACGGCTCCGGTAAGCAAAGGAGACCACCGGAGAGTGGCGGGAGGGAGGGGGGCAACTCTCCTGCCGCCAATAAAAGTGATCTTGCGGCGAATCCGCCGCAGAGACCACTTTTATCTCAAAGCGGACTGCCCCGCTGTTTAAAAAGATACCAGGGTTATGGCAGCTATCTGCTACCATGACCCCAGTATGCAACGTCAAACAGCCGCCGTATATTGGCGACGGTAAGGTGCAGGTATTTCGCTATAACGGAAGGGCCCTGGGGCCATCCTAAAATTTATTAAACAAAATTCTGAGTTTCAAAGTCAGCTCTTTCATACTCTAGGACAGGGGTCTACAAACTCTGGCTCTTTGCTAGCCTTTATCCGGCCCTTGGGGCACTATTCCTCCCACTAATGAGGCACTATTCCTCCCACTAATGAAGCACTATTCCTCCCACTAATGAGGCACTATTCCTCCCACTGACACCATCAATGGGGCACTATTTCTTCCACCGATACTAATGACGGATACTATTTCTCCTACTAATAGGGGCACTACTCCTCCTCCCATTGACCACCAATCCTGAGGCCATACTTATTCTCCCCGGGACATTTTCTGCCCCCGCTGGCCACATTCTGGCCCTCCTAAAGTCTGAAGGACAATAAACTGGTCCTTTGTTTGAAAAGTTTGGAGGCTCCTGCTCTAGGACAACTCTTTTTCAATATTTTCTAAAGTTTAGGCTGTCTACAGCAGTGTTTCTCAACCAAGGTGCTGCAGCAGCCTGAGTGCCGTTTAGATTCCCCTGGGGTGTTGTGATCCCCCCCCCCCCCCCCCGATCATCGCCATGGCTTGTAATGGTGCAAGTGAGATGGCCATCAGCACCATAACAGCCAATGATGCTCTAGGGCAGGATGCAAGGCATCATGTAGTAATTGCACATAACTCTGAGGGCAGTCACAGACCCGACGTAAACGTTTTCATGGCCTCATTCTTATCAACCGTGCGTTTAATAGCATCAGTATGGAGAGCTCTGTAGACTTAATAGACTGAGAATGATGGCATTGCATGACTTATAAGTACAGAGGATGATAGTTAACTGAGCTGAGAAGAGACAGATGTTCATCTAGAATGACCAATCATAAACTGCAGCAGTCTAGGTAGTTCCTCCGTACTCCACCGATGTCCCTTTGTCATTTGTATCTTTTGTATCTTTTATATGGACCAAGAATATACCAATAAAAAGTAACTACATTTCCTCTAAGTTGTCTTTTTAACCAAAATGCACAGCCCCTGTAGTGATCCAGCAAAGTGGCAAATTCTGTTTATGTAGCCTAAAGCCGCGTATACACAGACTTTCCGACGGGAAATGTGTGATGACAGGCTGTTGGCAGTAAATCCAACCGTGTGTACGCTCCATCGGACAATTGTTGTCGGATTTTCCACGGACAAATGTTGGATGGCAGGTTTTCAAATTTTCCGCGGACAAATGTGTGTTGCCGGATTTTCCGAGCGTGTGTACACAAGTCCGTCGGAGAAAAGTCGAAAGTACAAACACGCATGCTCGGAAGCACCGACGAGCCGGAAGCGGTCGGTCTTGTAAACTAGCGTTCGTGGTGGAGAATTAGAATTCATGACGCGGCAAAATATGAAATCTGGAAATGCAGCGCACAATTCTCTTCTTTAATGGGATAATAATGAAGCTGCTTTGCTGGTGATACTGATGGAGTTATTGCAAATGAATTTTCAAAGGCTTTTTTTTTCTAGTGATATCAAGAATAATATTATTATGTTTTTCTTTTTTTTTTTTTTTTTATTTGGGCAAGTTACCACAGCACCATTATCCCGTAGTTTTTAAGATCAAAGATACAACTATGTTGGTGTCCCTTGTCAATTTTACATTGTATTTTTTTAAATATAACTGCCGACTCCCAAACTGTCATTTGAAGTAAAACACATAGCCAAGTATTATTCTACACTATTTTTTTATTGTGCATTAAAAAAAGAAAACAAATAAAATTAGACATGCTATCTGCCAATAGAACTTAACCAAAAAATGCATTCTATGCATCCAAAAATATAGAAAATATAACAAATCAAATCATTATTATGCAACCCAAAAAATAATGTCAAAGCAATAACTCCAAGGCCAATAATAAATAATACGTTGTCTCGTCCGATTCCGCAACATGGCTGGTTAACGAACGGCCGTTCAGAAACGTAATGAAAAGAGCTAAATGAAAAATGCGAAAAGAAAAGCGCGAATCAACACTCACCAAACTTCTACTAACATGAAATTAGCAGAAGGAGCCCAAAGGGTGGTGCTAAAGAGCTGAAAAACCATGTAGTACGTCACTATGTTCTTAATTGTTGGGCAACAATTGTGTGGCCGTGTGTATGCAAGGCAAGTTTGGGCCAACGCCCTTCGGACAAAATTCCACGGTTTTGTTGGCCAACAATCCGATCGTGTGTGCGAGGCTTTAGGGGTGACTTATGCCGCATAAACACGACCGGACTTTACGGCAGACTTTGTCCGGCGGACTTTTCGACCGGACTAAAACAAGGAAATTCATAGCCAGTAGCCAATAGCTGGCCTAGCGCCGGTTTTTGTCCTTCGGACTAGCATACAGACGAGCAGACTTGAATTTTTGACCGGACTCGAGTCCATCGAAAAGATTTGAAACATGTTTCATTTCTAGGTCCGTCAAACTTTTGGGGAAAAAAAGTCCGCTGGAGCCCACACACGATCGAATTGTCCGACGGACTCCGGTCCGCATGACCAAGTATGCCGTAAAGTCCGGTCGTGTGTACGCGGCATCACAGTCTGTTGTGTTCTAAAGCTGAACTCCGGCCTTCCCTTCAGCACAGGTGTACAGGCTCCTCTCTCCTACTGAAATTCTTTTTCCTGATTCTACTGCACATTGTGAGCTTCTCACAGTATACTTTAGAAGCTACAGCAAGAAAAGGTGTGTGCAGCCTATTGCATTAGGGTGTGCACCCCAAAACTCAAACACACACGCCTTTCTCTGCAGCCTCAGCTGCACGGGACAGTGAACGAATGGGAAGTGCTCTGGGCTGAGCGGCTTACTGTTCATTCACAAATGGAAGCATAGTGAACACAGTTTATTATGTTTCAGGTATGAATAGACGCTGTGAGAGAGTTAATGAAAAGGAATTGGTGATGTGTATGGATGCCTAATCTGTCTGATCCTATGGAAACGACAGAAAAAAGAGAACCTAGTGCTCAAGTTACAGTATAACCCCTCTAAAATAAATAAAATTGCATAAGTAAAGAAGTCAAATTACCTATAAAAATATAAAATTACAATGTAATCATATTTACATCGGTATCTGTGCCTTGAGCACTAGGTTCTCTTTTTTGCTGTGAGAGAGTGTGTTCATTTAGAAAAGGAAGGGGCTGGTAAATTACATATTTACCAGCCCCTTCCCCCCCACTCTACATCCTGAAACATCCCCCGCAGCCCCCGGGGAGAGAGAAGAGGAGGGAAGCCAGCAGCAACTGCAGGGCGGGTAAACAAGGGGAAGAGCCGGGGAGGGAGGGGGAGTCGGCACTGCACATAGTGATTAGAATGTGCCCTGGTACACCTGGCACACCCCCTGCACACGCCTATGACAGCAAGTCAGATAAAGCCCGCATTTCCTGCTGGAAGGATGTTCAGCATCATCTAGTCATTTCCTCCCCAGCCCTCCTGTCCTTGGCCCACCCCCTTTCATTCAGTTGTTAAAAATAATGGTGGCTTAGTAGACATGTGCAATTCCTTTCCTTCTTTATTCGTTTTTTAAGGAATTTCGACAAATTTGTTAATTCAGAAACATCCACATTAACAAAAACCTGTTTAACAAATTTTTCTAAAAATTCTAAAATTCGAAAATCCGAAATAACTATTAAATTATAGGCATTGGAATTTAATTTCGAATTTGGCGGTTAGTGAAAGTAATGAATACAAATTTATCCAAAGTTACAAATTATCCAAAATAACGAATACCACATCCAAACAAATGAAACGTAACAAATTAATAATAACAATAATATTAATAAAAACGTTTTATTATAATTATTTATTATTAATTCGTTCCGTTCCATTTGTTTAGATGCGGAATTCGTTGTTTCGGGTAAATTCGTAACCTTGGATAAATTCGTATTCGTTACTTTTCACTGACAGCCAAATTTGAAATTAAGTTCCAATGCCTATAATTTAATAGTTAGCTATTATTGGTTAGTTATTATTTAGAATTTTCGTTCTTTCAAATTTTCTTTCTTATTTTCGGATTTTCGATTTTTCGAATTTACGAATCGCCTCCCAAGAGCCAACCCACTGCTTGCATCAGGACTGAGCCCTGGTCCAGACCAGTGGTGCTTTAAAATTTGCACTCCATCAGCAGGTTTTCAAAGCTGCAGATCACTGTGATTTGGACCCCCGATTTCATTGTGGCTTGTGTCTTCATTTAACAAAAGTCAATAAAAGTCAAAACAAAACTGCAAAAAAGTAGTGCAGGAACTTGAGTCACAACGATTTGAGCGGTTCCATTGCCGGAAAAGGGGTGCGACATGTCATGAGATTTTGAACTGTCAAATTGCACTGGTGTGAACAGGCAGGGTGCTGTGATGTTTTCAGAAAGTTAAAAAGACTTTGAAATATTGGACTTTACTGGTACCAAGAGAGGAATGGCCACACCTTTTATAGTACAAATAACAGTATTTATTAAAAAATATAAAACATCAATAAAATCATGTATTCATGCTGTCATAGGGCGACATTAGCCATATGTTGAAACACCAACATGTCTTTGCTATATGTTCTAAGAGGTCGACGTGTTTCGCATTTAGTCGCTTCCTCAGGACCAGGTCTTGGCAGCAAAGAAATTTGGCTTAGGAACGCACCAGACAGGTCAGGGATAATGTTGTGGAGAAGTTTAAAAAAATATCCCAAGCTTTGAACATCTCACGGAGCTCTGTTCAATCCATCATCCGAAAATGGAATGAGTATGGCACAACTGCAAACCTACCAAGACATGGCCGTCCACCTAAACTGACCGGCCGGGTAAGGAGAGCATTTATCAGAGAAGCAGCCAAGAGGTCCATGGTAACTCTGGAGGAGCTGCAGAGATCCACAGCTCAGGTGGGAGAATCTGTCCACAGGACAACTATTAGTCGTGTTCTCCACAAATCTGCCCTTTATGGAACAGTGGGAAGAAGAAAGTCATTGTTGAAAGAAAGTCATAAGAAGTCCTGTTTGCAGTTTGCGAGAAGCCATGTGGGGGACTCAGCAAACATGTGGAAGAAGGTGCTCTGGTCAAATGAGACCACAATTTAACTTTTTGGCCTAAAAGCAAAACGCTATGTGTGGTGGAAAACTAACACTGCACATCACCCTGAACACACCATCCCCACCGTGAAACATGGTGGTGGCAGCATCATGTTATGGGGATGCTTTTCTTCAGCAGGGACAGGGAAGCTGGTCAGAGGTGATGGGAAGATGGATGGAGCCAAATACAGGACAATCTTAGAAGAAAACCTGTTAGAGTCTGCAAAAGACTTGAGACTGAGGCGGAGGTTCACCTTCCAGCAGGACAACGACCCTAAACATACAGCCAGAGCTACAATGGAATGGTTTAGATCAAAGCATATTCATGTGTTAGAATGGGCCAGTCACAGTCCAGACCTAAATCCAATTGAGAATATGTGACAAGACTTGAAAATTGCTGTTCACAGACGCTCTACATCCAATCTGACAGAGTTTGAGCAATTTTGCAACAAAGAATGGGAAAAAATTACACTCTCTAGATGTGCAAAGCTGGTAGAGACATCCCCAAAAAGACTTCCTGTTGTAATTGCAGAGAAAGAGGGTTCTGCAAAGTATTGACTCCGGGGTGCGCCATACAAATGCCCCCCACACTTTTCACATATTTATTTGTAACAGATTTTGAAAACCATTTATCATTTTCCTTCCACTTCACAATTATGTGCCACTTTGTGTTGGTCTATCACATAAAATCCCAATAAAATACATTTACGTTTTGGTTGTAACATGTCCTTGACAGTCAATGGGGCTATTTGCAGCTTCACATTAAATGGAATAGTGAGCCTGAAAAGACACCAGTCATAAAAGAACTGCCAGTCTACATCTGAAAATGTTAGTTTCTTTGACTTTCAAAGCTGGCATACTTAATAAAAAAAAATAATACAAACTCAAAAAAGCTTTAAACAAAAAAATTGTATATGTGTTCAAAGCTTAATGTTTAGCACACACGCTTACTAACGTTCTTTCAGAGTGGCCTTGTATCAAGAAGTAAATGTCTTCCCTCGTATTTAAATGTATATAAAGGCCGAACTCTGCTACTCTTTCCTGAGGATAAGAACATGCAGCCAGCAACACGCTGAACAATTCTACAATTGAATATTAAAAATGGCACAGTCACATCTCCGATGTTTCAAGAAAATCTGTCATCAGAATTCAACATAATTGTGTGTATAATTCAAACAGCCTCAGGATGTTATTCATCATTTCCTTCACTGAGCAGCCTGCAAATGTAGGATGTTTTATGTATTTGTATGTGTGTGTGTATACAGTATATGTATGTATTGTATATACATTCTCCTCTCTGTGCAGCTGGAGGACCCTGCTCCTTCCTCTATAACTCTCCTCTCCTGAAGTACTCTGCACTGCTGGTGGACTCTGCTTCTTCTTCTATAACTCTCCTCTCCTGAAATACTCTGCACTGCTGGATGACTCTGATCCTTCCTCTATAACTCTCCTCTCCTGAAATACTCTGCACTACTGGAGGACTCTGCTCCTTCCTCTATAACTCTCCTCTCCTAAAATACTCTGTTCTGCTGGAGGACTCTGCTCCTTCCTCTATAACTCTCCTCTCCTGAAATACTCTGCTCTGCTGGAGGTCTCTGCTCCTTCCTCTATAACTCTCCTCTCCTGAAATACTCTGCACTGCTGGAGGACTCTGCTCCTTTCTCTATAACTCTCCTCTCCTGAAATACTCTGCACTGCTGGAGGACTCTGCTCCTTCCTCTATAACTCTCCTCTCCTGAAATACTCTGCACTACTGGAGGACTCTGCTCCTTCCTCTATAACTCTCCTCTCCTGAAATACTCTGCACTACCGGAGGACTCTGCTCCTTCCTCTATAACTCTCCTCTCCTGAAATACTCTGCACTGCTGGAGGACTCTGCTCCTTCCTCTATAACTCTCTTCTCCTGAAATACTCTGCACTGCTGGGGGACTCTGCAGGAAGGATTTTATCCCGAGTGGTGACCTGACACTGTGCGTTCCAGGTGAAATAACGGACTACTAGACTAACTAAAAAAAGTGTATCCAAACAAAAAACCCCACCAGTATTGAATACACGCACTCAGCATGACCCATCCTGGAGAGGAAAGGAACACCGAGGGCCTGCCCCACCTGTTTGTACACCTCTATGTTAAAAGGGCAACGAAGCAGAAAATGGTCCATAGTCTCCTCCACATCTGCACACTCCTCCTGAGGACAACGACGATCCATCTCACTGCGGTATTTCAAATTGCCCCAAACATAGAGCCTCCAGTGGAAGCACAACCAGGCCAGATCCCCAAGACTGCCTAGTATCTTCATTTTTTCCTGGAGCACTGGAAAGGTGTCTGGGAGATCAAAGCCCTCACCTTCCTTTCCCATCCAGAAAACGTCACTCTTTTCCTGATTGATCTTCGAGCCTGATGCTTCAGAGTACCGTGGTGTCAAAGAGACCACCTCCTCCGCTTCATCTGTCCCAGTGACAATCACCGACACATCGTCCGCAGATGCCCTCATCACCTCTTCAACTGTGATCTCCTCTGTCAAATTCATCAATGGGACATCTCCATCTTTTAGACCTGGAGTAGAGTCCAAAAAGCTTTCCATCTTGTCTCAATCAAGCTCTTTCCTTCCTAAGGCACCTCCAGCACCCCTGACCTGGACTTTGTCAAGGACCCTGTACCAGAGGTGGGGGACTCGAGTCACATGACTTGACTCGAGTCAGACTCGAGTCACCTGTTTGAGGACTTGCGACTTGCTTGACAAAATTAAATAAATGACTCGACTTGACTTTGACTTGTCACTAATGACTTGCGACTTGACTTTGACTTGGGCTATTTGACTTGCAATGACTTGCAATGACTTGGCACCACCAGTTCTGTGTCTTGGCCTAGGCAAAAGCCACCCCCCCCCCCACAAAAGAAAGCTCCCCCCGAGTCCCGGCTTCGGGGTAGATCAGTATTTTGACTTAATTTGTGACTTGACCAAAATAAATGACTTGACTTGACTTGCTTGACTTCTAGCAGGGACTCGACTTGACTTGCTTGCTTTTCGCCACAGTAACTTGGGACTTGCTTATGACTTGAAGGTTAAGACTTGAGACTTGCTTGTGACTTGCACATGTGTGACTTACTCCCATCACTGCCCTGTACTATCCTTAAAGCCAACGCCTGTCTTAACAGCTACACCTTGTTTGCAGTTCTGGTAAGGGTCAGGCGAGTGGTACTTCCCATAGTCCCTCTCCAGAACCAAAGAGGCATGCTGGTCATATTGACACTTCCTGAGGAGGAGTTTCACTTCGGAGATTGCCCCAGGATCTCCTCCTCTTAAGACAAGAATATCCAGCTTCCTCCGCAAACGTTGGTAGGTCGCGTATCTATCAAACTGCTTTCTATTGGCTAGGCCCCTGAAGGATCCAGCGATCCTCCTTTTGGTCAGCTCCCACCACGCAGCCTTGCTGCTACAAAAGTCCAGGATGGTCACCTGTGCCTGAAAGAATTCCTCAAAGAATTGTCCATGTGCTTCCTCGAGGAGAGCCAATTTCAATCTCCAGATGCCCTATCCCCTCTTAGGGGAATCTGAAGCATTCAAGATCACAGATTGCATACAGTGATCAGAGAACTCCACTGCCTGCTCCACTGGGGGTGGAAAAGCAGAGGTCTCCTTAATAAAAAAAAAAAAAACTATCTATCCTACTCTGAATACTACCTCGATGAAAGGTGAACCCTGTGTCGCCCTGGAGATGCTTAATGTGCACATCCACAAGACCAGCATCCCTAACCATACTATTAAAAAAAAAGCTATCATATCCCAGCTTGTCCTTGAAGCTCTTCCTGTCCTTGGGCCTAGTTACTGTATTAAAGTCACCTCCAAAGACCACTTGCCGGGATGTAAAAAGAAATGGCTTGATCCTTGTAAAAGGTATTTCCTGTCCGACTTTGTGTGTGGCCCATAAACATTAATTAGGCACAGGTCCTGCCCTCTCACAAGGACATCTAAGACCATACATCTCCCTATCTCCCGCTGGACAATTACCATGCCGGTTTTAAACAACAACGCCATACCCCGTAAGGCTCAGCTGCAAGAGACCAGTAAGATGGACCATATCTCCACTCTCTCTTGGCCATATGACTAACTGCCAAGAAGGTGAGCCTAGTCTCTTGCAAAAATAAAATTTCAGCATCTGATTGGCTGAGCAAAGAGAAAAATGGAAAAATTGTTATCAGTCACACACACAAAATTTCCCATCAGGTATAGTCACAGTTTCTGCTGCAATACCATTGGTCACCTGAACTGTGCTGTAGAATCTTTCTTAGCAACTGTGGGGCAAAAAACTTTGGACTCCGCTACAAGAGGGTTAATAGGTTCTGCTGACACTTGTAGTTCCTCTGCAGGAATTACATTTTTTGAATGCAGCATTTTTTCTGAACTGCAACATCAGCAGGTACAGCATTGCTGCACATAGGATTAGCAGCCTGAATGTCACTGGGCACATTGTTAGCATTAGTCACAGCATTAAATGGCACAAAAACGGTTTTATCCAACACTTGGGGCTTGATAGGCTTTACCTTATCAGGCACGTCATCAGTTATGCCCTCATTAAACACCAGCTGATCCCCCCGCATTGGAGACTCCATTGCCTGGATTACTCTTAGCATGCCTCCTGATTCCTGGGAAGGTTTAGGGCTGTTTATCACATCCTGGGGGGGGCAGGGGGCAGAACTGGGAGTCTCCTCCTCCACCTCTTTGTCATACTTGCAAACCTTTGGTCATGGCAAAACTTCTCCCTGAAAGGCCCATCTCTGCCTTCGATAATGGCCACAATGGTTTCCTGGTGTTCCACCCGGACTTTAGCCAATTAGATTTCCAAATCCATGGATCCACAGTCCTGGCTGTGCAAGCCCTCATGCTGCTTCCGTGGACACTTCAACTCCGCTCTAACTTTATAGAGCTTGTCTCTCTCCTTATTCAGGACTTTTAATCCCGACCACCACTCGCTCCCGAATAGCCTCCGCACCTTCATCCTCACCAGGGGCAGAGAGATCACCAGCCATGGCTTGTACAGGGGCAGAGAGATCACCAGCCATGGCTTGTATAGGGGCAGTCATGTCACCTGACAGCCCAAGAGACGGCTGCGAGCTACCAGCATGAGAGGCCCCACTGGCCTCCATGGCTTCCCCAGGAAGGAGCCAGGAGGGCTGGGAGAGATTTCACCACCACACTCCTCTCTGACACAGATCACAGGGGCAGCTTCAGAATCACAGCAGGAGAAACGCCTCCCTCCTGACACACCTGTGCTGCTGGAGGACTCTGCTCCTTCCTCTGACTCTGCCCCATGCTGTCAGAAAAAATGTTGAATTACGTTTTAAAATTTTCCGGGCATACATTTTCTGTATGTTACAGTGCCTTGCAAAAGTATTCATCCCCTTGGCATTTTTCGTGTTTTGTTGCCTCACAACCTGGAATTAACATGGATTGTTTGAGGATTTGCATCATTTAATTTACAGAACATGCCCACAACTTTGAAGATGTTTTTTTTTTCTTTTTTATTGTGAAGCAAACAACAAATAGGACAAAATAACAGAAAAAGTCAATGTGCAAAACTATTCACCCCCCAAAAGTCAATACTTTGTAGAGCCACCTTTTGCAGCTATCACAGCTCCAAGTCGCTTTGGATAAGTCCCTATGAGCTTGCCACACCTTACCACTAAGATTTTTGCCCATCCTCCTTGCAAAACTGCTCCAGCTCCTTCAAGTTGGATGGTTTGCACTTGTGAACAGCAATCTTTAAGTCTGACCACAGATTTTCTATTTGATTGAGGACTGGGCTTTGACTAGGCCATTCTAACACATTTACATGTTTCCCCTTAAACCACTCAAGTATTGCTTTAGCAGTGTGTTTGGGGTCATTGTCTTGCTGGAAGGTGAACCTCTGTCCTAGCCTCAAATCACACACAGAGTGGTACAGGTTTTGCTTAAGAATATCCCTGTATTTAGCACCATCCATCTTTCCCTCAACCCTGACCAGTTTCCCAGTCCCCACTGCTGATAAACATCCCCACAGCATGATGCTGCCACCACCATGTTTCACTGTGGGGATGGTGTTCTTTGGGGGATGTGATGTGTTGGGTTTGCGCCAGACATTGATGGCCAAAAGGTTAAACTTTAATCTCATCAGACCAGAGCACCTTCCTCCATACATTTTGGAAGTCTCCCACATGCCTTTTTGCAAACTCAAAACGTGCCATTTTTTTTTTGCTGAAAGTAATGGCTTTCTTCTGGCCACTCTGCCATAAAGCCCAACTCTATGGAGCATACGGCTTATTGTCGTCCTATGCATAGATACTTTAGTCTCTGCTGTGGAACTCTGCAGCTCCTCCGGGGTTACCTTAGGTCTCTGTGCTGCCTCTCTGATTAAAGCCCTCCATGCCCGGTCCGTGAGTTTTGGTGTGCGGCTGTCTTCATGCATGTTTGCTCTTGTGCCATGTTCTTTCCATTTGGTTATGATAGATTTGATGGTGCTCCAAGGGATCATCAAAGATTTGGATATTTTTTATAACCTAACCCTGGAGAGTTCCTTGGTCTTCATGACAGTGTTTGGTTAGTGGTGCCTCTTGCTTAGGTGTTGCAGCCTCTGGGGCCTTTCAAAAAAGGTGTGTATATGTAATGACAGATCATGTGACACTTAGATTGCACACAGGTGGACATCATTTCTCTAATTATGTGACTTCTGAAGGTCATTGGTTGCACCAGAGCTTTTTATGGGCCTCATAACAAAAGGGGTGAATACATACGCACATGCCAATTATGAGTTTTTTATTTCTGAAAAATTGTTTTATGTATATATTTTTCTAATTTTACTTCACCAACTTAGACGATTGTGTTCTGATTCATCACATATAATTCAGATTAAAAAAACATTGAACTAAAGGCTGTAATGTAACAAAATAGGTAAAAAGCCAGGGGGGGGGAGGGTAAATACTTTTGCAAGGCACTGTATATCATGTTTTCTGTAGGGGATCAGCAATCTTCCATGTGTTCACAAAGTAAAAAGAGTGGCTTTTCTCTCTGGAGTTGCAGTAGGGCACAGACAGTGGGTGGAGGGGATTAGCGGAAAAATAGTCCCTATTATTCCTTTTTTTCCTCTCTCCTGGCTTTAGAAGTGACTCCATTAGCTGCAATATGACAGCAGCGAGACACGAAGGCGTACAAATTACTCCCGGCTTCGGTGGTGCTTTCTAATCCGTACTTGTAGCTATTCAGCAGAGTCTGTGAGAAGAAAGCGCTGACTACGGGGTGGCTGTAATGCCATTTTATTTATTTATTAAGCATTTCCTCTCATCTGTAAATACAAAATCTTGTTGTTAAATTGACTTAGTCACTGAAAGACTTTTATGGAAGTTATTAAAAAAAGAAAAAATGTTACCAAATTTTAAACCTGAACCCAAGCAGACTGCTGAATGTACAGATAAAATACATACCTCCTGCTGGGCCCCTCCCACAGCTCTGCTCTCTTTTCTTGTGCAGGGTGACTGGTCTGGTTTCCGCCCCCTCCTGTAGTTTTCTGCAGGCAGTCTGTAGTGGGTGGAGCCTGCTGGCCCCTCCCACAGCTCAGCTCTCTCTTCTTGCGCAGGGTGACTGGTCTTGACTCTGCCCCTTCCTGTAGTTTTCTGTAGCAGATGGATCCTGCTGGGCCCCTCCCACAGCTCTGTTCTCTCTTCTTGTGCAGGGTGACTCTTCTTGTCTCAGCCCCCTCCTGTAGTTTTCTGCAGGCAGCCTGTAGCAGGTGGAGCCTGCTGGGCCCCTCCCTCCCTCTCTTTTTGTGCAAAGTGATTCTTGTCACCGCCCCCTCCTGTAGTTTTCTGTAGCGGATGGATCCTGCTGGGCCCCTCTCACAGCTCTGCTCTCTCTTCTTGTGCAGGGTGACTGGTCTTGTCTCCACACCTTCCTGTAGTTTTCTGCAGGCGGCCTGTAGTGGGTGGAGCTACTGGGCCCCTCCCACAGCTCTGCTCTCTGCCCAGGCTATGTACAGCACAGAAATGAGGTCACTACTACTTTTACTAGGTAATATCTAGGTTTTGTAAAGGCATTTTGGTAAATTTTTATCTTTTGGAGCTGTTGAGGAATATATTTAAATAACATTTTTTTGTGTCTGGAGTTTGGCTTTAGGTCTTATTCACATGGGGAGTATGTAATCATATACCCATGGAGGGCTGTGTTTACCTGCACAGGTGTTCCATGCATCCCCATGCAGGCAGTTCAATTGCTGTGAATTGGCATGGACCCAGCTGCTGCTTCCCAATGTGGCACAGCCCCGAATGCATCCTGAAGGTAAACAGTGGTGTCAACTCTCTGCCCTCAGCCCACTGATCGATCAGTAAAGGAGCTTCAGCAGACTGATAAGGTCATCACTCTGCTCACTCCTTTTCTCCTAACATTGTGTTCCTTGAGAGCACATTTGCAAGTGGCGCTCCTGTTTGGATTCTAGAGCCTCCTTCCCCTCTTTCAGTGTTTCTGTATAGCAGACAAGAGGCTGATATAAGAACACCAGAGGGCGCAATCTAAGTGCTGCATAATATAACTTTTATTGATAAGGAGATAATAGGCCACTCACATGTGGTTGCAATAAAAAGCACCTGTCAGATACTCTAAAGCTGTCATCTTATGGTAATCCTAGATGGTGCAACAAAAGTCCAGTCCAAGGAGACATATACAAGCTGTAATGCCGGCCTGACAGTGTATGAAGGGAGCATGGCTACGCGTTTCCCAAGGCAGGCAGATCCTTCCACTCCTTAGACTGGACTTTTGCTGCACCATCTAGCATTACCATCAGATGACAGCTTTAGAGTGTCTGTAAATGGCCTATTATCTTCTTATCAATAACAGTTATGTCATACTGCACTTAGATTGCGCTCTCTGGTGGTCTTTTGTGTTATTACAGATATTCATTCTATCTGTGGAGGAGTTGCACTAAGTTATTTGAAGTCAGCTGACTTAACCCCCCAGGTACCTGATGTGGATGAACTGAATTTTCAGCTAGGACTTCGCTATCCCCAAAGTGGTTGTGGTTGTACCTTCTGTGTGCTGCTGCCCCCATCCTTATACTCACCTGAGCCCACTCTCAATCCAGCGATGTTCACAGGAGATTCGGCTATCCTGGGTCTCCCCTTTCCTCATAAGCTGAGACACAGCAGGGGTAGCCATTGTATCCCACTGCTGTCAATCACAGCCAGTCAGCCAATGAGGAGAGAGTTGGGTGACAGGGCCGAGTCATGGCTCTATGTGTCTCATGGATGCATAGAGCGGGGCTCGGGAGTGAATATTAACCAGTGCCCCCATAGGAAGCAGCTTGCTATTGGTGGCACTGGTCAAGTGGGCGGGAGACAGGAGAACTGGTGGGGGACCCGAGAATAAGAGGATTGGGGCTGCTTTGTGCAAAATAATTACACAGAGTAGACAAGTATGACATGTTTGTTATTTAAAAAAAAAAATCTAACCTTTAGAATCAGTTTAAGAGTCTCTTGGTTACTCTTTGCGCTATAAAGGACTGTGTTTACAAGAGGCTGATACCAAGGAAAATTCAGGTGCTTACACTTGCTGCATTTAAAAAAAATATATTTTCTATTATTTGTTTTTTTCCTGAATACATAGTTACATAGTTAGTCGGGTTGAAAGAAGACACAAGTCCATCAAGTTAAACCCCAAAAAAATAAAATAAAAGATACAATCCCATATACCAAAACCTACACCCACAGTTGATCCAGAGGAATGCAAAAAAACCCCAGCAAAGCATGATCCAATTTGCTACAGCAGGGGAAAAAATTCCTTCCTGATCCCCTGAGAGGATTTTACCTGGATCAACCTTTACCTATAAATGTCAGTACCCAGTTATATTATGTACATTTAGGAAAGAATCCAGGCCTTTTTTAAAGCAATCGACTGAGCTGGCCAGAACCACCTCTAGAGGGGGTCTATTCCACATTCTCACAGCTCTTACTGTGAAGAAACCTTTCCGTATTTGGAAATTAAATCTCTTTTACTCTAGACGTAAAGAGTGCCCCCTAGTCCTCTGTGATGACCTTAAAGTGAATAACTCAACACCAAGTTTACGATATGGACCATTTATGTATTTGTACATGGTTATCATATCCCCCCTTAATCTCCTCTTCTTAAGAGGGAATAGATTCAGTTACTCTAATCTTTCCTCATAGCTGAGCTCCTCCATGCCTCTTATCAGTTTGGTTGCCCTTCTCTGTACTTTCTCCAGTTCCCCGATATCCTTTTTGAAAACTGGTGCCTAGAACTGAACTGCATATTCCAGATGAGGTCTTACTAATGATTTGTACAGGGGGGCAAAAGTATATCTCTCTCTCTGGAGTCCATACCTCTCTTAATACAAGAAAGGACTTTACTCGCTTTGGAAACTGCAGCTTGGCATTGCATGCTATTATTGAGCTTATGATCTACCAAAACCTCCAGATTCTTCTCCACCATTGATTCCCCCAGTTGTATCCCCCCTAGTATGTATGATGCATGCATATTCTTAGCCCCCAAGTGCATAACTTTACATTTATCAACATTAAACCTCATTTGCCACTTAGTTGCTCAATTAGACAGAGCATTGAGGTTGGCTTGTAAATTGGAGACATCCTGTAAGGACGTTATTCCACTGCATAGCTTGGTGTCATCTGCAAAGACAGAAATGTTACTTTTAATCCCAGACCCAATATCATTTATAAAGATATTAAAAAGTAAGGGTCCCAGCACTGAACCTTGGGGTACACCACTGATAACCTTAGACCATTCAGAGTACATGACTGAGCAATAGGGTATTCTTAAAGGGGAGTTCCAGGCATTTTATAAACTCCCCCCCTCCACGTTTATGATCACTTTTTGTATTCTCATTGCATTTTTTTTTTGAGCAGTGCAAATACCTTTTTCTGGTTGTAATCTCCCACTTCTGCAGTACCTCGCCATGGTGAGGTACTGTACATCATGTCCACCCACCCATTGGCTCCTGGGATATGAGTGTTATCAATCCTAGGAATACAGGCGCCTCCGCTGGTGCTTGTAGCATCGCGCTGCGCTTTGTTGTTTATTCGCATACGCAAGATCGGAAGGTGCATGCTGGGTTGCCAGCAGTGCTGTATTCCAGAATAAGATACCAGTGGGCTTCAGCTGCCCACACTAAAGATGGGAGCACTCTCAGGGGGGACTGCTAAGTATGTTTTTTAAAATACATAACATTTACAAAAGCTACATTAACTAATATTGATATCAGATTATGTGCAAACAACACGGGTGGGTTGTTTTTTTTTTTTAAAAAAAGCTTGGAACTCCGCTTTAACTTTTTATCCAAAGTTTTGCTTTAAAAATTATTAAAAGAATGTAACTGTGGACTAATTTTTTTTTTACCTTTCCCCCAGAGTGCTTTGTTAAGCATATACATTCTAATAAATGTCTGGCCAGCTCAGTAATGGAGATATTATATCCTAACCGCCCCCAATTATAAATATTGACACCTGCTCGAATCAACACAGCACAATCCATTGTTTTGATGAATAGAAAGCCTGCCTTTGCGAACAAAAAAAAATCTATAATATTATTGCTTTACTGGCAAGTCTCCGTTATGGTTGCATGACAAGTCACTTTCTTATGGATAGCGAGCACTCGGTACTTTCCTATTGATTGGTAGGGAGGAAGCTGAGTCTGAGCTACAACAACATGAGTGCCAGGGCACATTTGTATTCAAAGGTATATACACTCCCTGGTCAAATGACATGTTTGTTTTTAAAGGGTATCTCCACTTTCATGGGAAAAAATAGCAAATTAAATAAAAATTATTTGAACATATACAATTACTACACAAGTCATATTATAATTGAATGTTAAAAAAAATGTCCTTTCCTTTTCAAACTGCAGTGCTGTAATTTAATATAAAATACAATGCAATATGGCAACCTGGATGTGTTCTTTACACAGATGGTCTACAAACCCCCCCCCCGAAATGTAATTTTCTGCTTTTATGATTGGCTCACTGATTTTCCCAGAAGTCATCAGGAATGTCACATTGTGGTGAAGTTTCAATCTGAACGTCACATTGTGGTGGAGTTTCAATGAGAACGTCACATTGTGATGGAGTTTCAACGTGAATGGCATATTCTGGTGGGGTCTCAACTTGAATGTCACATTGTGGTAGGGTCTCAATGTGATTGTCACATTGTGGTGGAGTTTCAATGTGAATGCCACATTGTGGTGGTATCTCAACGTGAACCTCACATTCTAGTGCAGTCTCAATGGGAACGTAAATGTCACATTGTAGTGCAGTCTCAACGGGAACGTCACATTGTGGTGGAGTTTCAATGTATACATCACATTGTGGTGGAGTTTCAATGTCACATTGTGGTGGAGTCTCAATGGGAACGTCACATTGTGGTGGAGTCTCAAAGGGAACGTCACATTCTTCCAGATTCTCAAGGGAACATCATATGCTGGTGGATTTAACATTTTTTACAACATTTTGGACAACTTCTTTCTCAACACAGCTGCACCCTGCACATTTAACTGCAGTCCGTTCCTGCTATAGAGTTAAGCGATTGAAAAGTCAGTCCAGTTCTCCATGAAGCCAAACCCCGGCTTCCTGCACCAGTTCCTCAGCCACTCATTAAGCTCCCTGTGTTCCAGCTGCCACCTTGGTGTGACTCCTGGTGTGGCCCCTGGAATGCATTGGCTAGCTGTCTCTGGCCCTCTGTGAGGAAGTAATACGCTTGGACACCGGCACTTTTGGTTTGATGCTCTTGTTTTCCCTACACATTCTACTGTTTAGCCGAGGCACTTTTATGGCCATTTTATGTTAGAGAGCTGTCTAGAGAGATTCATTGTGCATTACAGTATGAACTTACCCTCAAAAAAACAACTATGGCACTGTATAGACCAATGATCTAAATGGGCTAGGGGGAGGGAGAAGAGGGGTAAATGCTTAAAATCCATAGGGAAAGTCCTATAGATGAATGTGCCTTCTCTGAAAATGCCTTGAGTAACATTTTGCACATAGGAAAAAAAAAAAACAGGAGAGAGTGCAACATCTACAGTGGGTATAAAAAAGAATCACATTTTGTTGCTTTGCAGCTTGATATGAAAACAGACATGTTTTTTTTTTTATCCAGCTGTATATACTAGTGCAACTTATAACACCCAAGTGAAAGATATAACACCAACATGTCAGAATCACAGAGTTGGAAAAAGGATCACCCCCCTTGTGTCAGTACTTTGTTGGCCCACCTTTTGCTTTAATTCTAGCCTTTAGTCTGTTGGGATTTGTCTCTAATAGACTTTGCAAAATTTGCCCACTCTTCTTTGCAGAACTGCTCAAGTTCAATTAAATTTGATGTTGACTGTTTGTGGACTGCAGTCTTCAAGTAATTCCACAGATTTTCAATGGGGTTTAAGTTTGGGCTCTGACTAGGCCATGCAAGGACATTCACCTTTTTCTCCTCCAAACACTATGTGCTCATTGTTGCTGTGTGCTTTTGGTCATTGTCATGTTGGACAGTTAACCTTCTCATTGACAACTTTCTGGCAGAGGGCAGCAGATTTTCCTCAAGAATTTAACCATATTTTTCCCACATCCATTTTTCCTTCTATCCTGACAAATGCTCCTGTCCCTACTGCAGAGAAACATCCCCATAACAGGATATTACCCCCCTCCATGCTTTATTGTAGGAATGGTGTTATTCGGATAGTGAGCTGTATTGGATTTCCATCAGACATATCGTTTAGTGTTGAGGCCATATCATTCAATTTTAGTCTCATCTGACCATAACACCTTTACCCATGTGGCCTGAGAATCTTTAAGGTGCGTTTTGGCAAAGTGGTGACTGCATGTGGCCTTTCTTGAGGAGTTTTTTTTTTTGCAACCCTCCCATACAAGCCACATTTGTGGCTAATTTGTGATCTTGTTGTCAGATGCAATAACCACTCTTTGTCATAAATTCTTGCAAGCTGCTGGTATGAGGCCGATGTTATGAGTCAGGCTGGAACGAAAGCTGAGCCGCGGTATCACTGTGGAACTTCCAGGATGCTTCGGCCAGCTGCACTTAACTCGGCTCCACTTCGGCTGCACTAGGCGATGTACAGATGTGACATCACTATGTAAACAAGGGGACCTGGCAACGCATTTCAGGGCTGGAA
Source organism: Aquarana catesbeiana (assembly GCF_042186555.1). Taxonomy (NCBI): domain Eukaryota; kingdom Metazoa; phylum Chordata; class Amphibia; order Anura; family Ranidae; genus Aquarana; species Aquarana catesbeiana. Next base: position 11,243,361 of record NC_133335.1, read on the forward strand.
ATGCCCCTTTGTCAAGCTAGATTTTTGTCAAAACAGACTCCTCTACCCTTGCTACACAGTGTGGATGGATGAATCTCCCACTGGGGCTATTCTATTTTGACAGCCTGCTTTGCCAACCTTCAAAGTATCCAAACAGTGGCTGCATCTGATTGGATGCGACCGCTCAGCCAAAACATTTCTGTCTGGGTTCCTTCAGTTTTCCAATTGAAGGATGCTGGGCAGTAGGGGGGTCAAAAGGGCCACTTACATAGCAAATTTTGGGTGGTTCTTCATGAAATTTGCATGGTGTATGGTCAGTTTAAGCGATAGTAGAAATAGACATAGCTTGGTTACAAAGAAACAGAATCATACTTTCACAGTTTTTGCCCTGAAGGGACGAAGAGGAGAGGAGAAAAAATGAGATTTTTTTGTAGCAAAGTACTTTGTAGCACATGAAGATATATTTTGCTTCTGTGGATACATTTCATCCAAGAGCAAAATAACATTTTAACTGACCTAAAAATGAACAGGCTGTCCCAAATTCAACATTAATAACCATTCACAACAAAATGGATTACTGCCGAGCCCTGTGCTGAGAGGGAGGGAATAGAAGAGAGAGGGGAAGAAAAGAGAGAGAGAGGGAGATAAAGAAAGAGGGAAACAGGAATAGGAAGAGAGAGGAAAATTGGATGCATTTTTCTATGGAGCCAGTTCACATATATGTGGTGCAGCGGCAGTGCGAATTCACTGTGAATTTGAAAAGAGTCCTGTCATTTTTTGAGCACTGCGGTGCAGTTCAGATGCCAATTCCAGGCTATTGCCTGCTATGGGAACGCATCTGAATCACACATTGGATCAGTTTTGAACACAAATTCAATCCGAAAAAAAAACCCAGCGTGGGGATCCCCCCCCAATCCATACCAGGCCCTTTCGGGTCTGTATGGCTTTTAAGAGGAACCGCATGCCAAAATTTGAAAAAAAAATGGCGTAGGGTCCCCCCCAAATTCCATACCAGACCCTTATCCGAGCAGGCAAGCCTGGCAAGCCAGGAGGGGGGGGAGCGAGCGCCCCCCCTTCTGAAACATACCAGGCCACATGCTCTTAACATGGGAGGTGCTTTGGGGCGGGGCTCTGCTGGAGGCTTAACCACTTGACCTCTGGAAGGTTTTACCCCCTTCATGACCAGCCCATTATTTTGCTGTTTGGCACTGCGCAACTTGAACTGGCAATTGCGCAGTCATGCAACACTGTGCCCTCATGAAATTTATGTCATTTTTTAAACAGAAATAAAGCTTTCTTTTGGTGGTATTTAATCACCACTGGGTTTTTTATTTTTTGCAATATAAATGAAAAAAGACAGAAAATTTTGAAGAAAAACCGAATAGTCTCCTGCACTTTTTTGGGTGTTGAGTTTTGTGTGTTTTTTACCGCGTATCTGCTTGCTGCATTTGGGTTGCCATTCAGGCCTGGTTCACACTTTTCATCTTTTAGCGCATTTTTTAGTTTTGCAAAAACACGCTACAGTGTGCTTAACATGGTTTCCTATGGATGTAGTTCACATCTGTGCATTTTATGGAAAGGGCCAGGGACTTTTTTCTGGTTTTTGGTTTCATAGACTTGGATGAATGGATGAAAAGCATGTATTGAAATATGCAAAATGCACCTGCAATATGCAAACTGCAACCTGTATAGGTGTGAATCAGGCCTAAATGAACGGCACCGTAAGCGCAACACGCATTTTTCGCACTTTCTGTCAACGTACGCAGGTTTACGGAGCACTTAGGTGTGAATGGAGCCTCTTCTCCTTTCTCCATTTAACTCTCCTGATCTGAAATACTCTGCGCTGCATGGAAGTCACAGGATTTGCAGAGAAGACATTTCTGTGGAGCAGCTGACGCTCTCAGTAACTTTAATTTGCCTGTAATGTTCTCCCACTCATTAGATTTTTCTCCACCTGAGAAGTCCTGAAATTGTTTCAATACTTCCAATTTATTCTGTGTGTTTTTTCTCCCCTTATATTTTATCAACTAATAGCTTCAGTTTAATTTGTTTCTGTTGGTGTATTTTATCCCTGCTGCAAGATAAATGCTGCAGAAATTGTCTGTTGGTGAATTTGCTGGAGCACATGCTTGGAATATTTATTGCTGCGTCTTATTAAATTATAATGTCTTTTGTTTTGTGATATTTTTTTTCTCCTTCCCTGGCTGGCTATAGCAACCATTGTGTTATATTTCAGGGAAGAGAGGATGCAAAAATTGAAACTCACTTGATTTATACAATGGAGACGGCGGTGGAGGGCGGGGCTGTTGGCGGTTAGGAGAATCAAGCAATATATCCCTATATAGGGCCAATGCAGATTGTTTTTTTTTTAAATGGGTAATCCAAGGATCAAACCCTTGTTATTAACCCAAACTGTTTACAAAATACTCAGAAACTGATGTCTACAAAGGTTTCCTTTGCTATGTGTGGCCAATTTTTAGACAGAGTGCTTTAAAATCCATAGCCAAGATTTTTTGTTTTTTTTGTTTTAGATAATATATGGGTGAAATTAACCACTTGCCTACCGGGCACTTATACCCCCTTCCTGCCCAGGCCAATTTTCATCTTTCAGTGCTGTCACACTTTGAATGACAATTGCGTCATGCAACACTGTACCCATATGAAATTTTTATCCACATCAGTGCCTGACCTCACAAATGCGCTTCTGAAAGAATGATCGAACATTCCCATAGACACACTCCTAAACCTTGTGGACAGGCTTCCCAGAAAAATTGAAGTTGTTAAAGCTACAAAGGGTGTGCCAACTCAATATTGACCCCTACGGACTAAGACTGGGATGCCCTTAAAGTTCACATGCGTGTGAAGGCAGGGGTCCCAATACTTTTGGCAATATAGTGTATATGAAAATTGATCAATCCTGATGTACTGACGGCCTATCTCATTTCTTGAGGCTCGAAAATGCCAGGACAGTACAAACACTTAGTAAGAGGCATGACAATTTTTTTTAAGTTAAAATTTTTTGTCACAATTTTTTGTCACATAAAGAAATTAAATAAATATTTTTTTCAGAAAGTTGCAATGATAACAAGTTACTGTATTTCTCACACACGGCATAGGCATACATAGAATTAAACCCCAAAACACATTCTGCTACACCTCCTGAGTATGGGTATACCACGTGCATGATACTTTTTCACAGCCCGGACACATAGAGGGACCCAAAATCCAAGGAGTACCTTTGGGCTTTCAGTGCCGGTTCACACTTGTGCGATGCGATTGCGATGCTAATTTTTGCTATTCGACAGTGTGAGTTTCCATTGAGTTTTTGGTTATTAACAGCGCGATTGTAATGCGAATTAATGCGCTTACCATGTTAATTAGGCTCAGATGCGATTTGTGCTCAGGCCAATCAAAAAGACATGCAAAAAATGGTTGTTAACTTCCTGTGCACTTCCCGGTTTTTTTTTTGTGGGGACAGTACTGTCGGTGAGAAGTGTGTTTTTTTGTGAGTTGTCGGTGAGGAGTGTGATTTATGGTAATTATGTGTCATCATATGCCCTTGGTTATGGCAGCAGTTGTTACTGCTACTGCTGCAGTCCTGATGGACAAAGCCAGGAGGAGGAGGAGACCGATGAGAACACAAAGATATTGGTCCATCCAATAATTTCAAATAGGGAAGAGAGAGGCCAGGTCAGGATCCTCTATAATGATCTCCGGCCACATGATGAGAAGTTCTTCAACTATTCCCGGATGTCAGTAAATAGGTTAGTACCTGTACCCCTCTTCCTTCTCCTCCTCCCTCTCATCATCAACCTCCTTCCCTCTCTCTCTTCTATCTCTTTTCTCCTCTCACTAGCACTCTTGCCTCTTACCATTCTTTGAACATCCTTCACCTTTAGCCTGTCACTTATGTTGGTTTTGTGTTTTTATTTCTTAGTTTTGATGAATTACTTGGACTACTTGGTACCCGTTTGGAGCGTCTGAACGCCACCTTCTGGAATAGTGTGGCGCCAGCTGAAAGATTGCTTGTTACATTAAGGTAAATTTCATTGATATACTTTGTGAAATTTCATGTTTTGCACCATAGTAAGCAATAGTAAGCAATAGAAGGAATGCAGACAGATATCACACCAAAGTTGTCTTCCAAAAAAGTATTTCTTAAATTTTTTTTTTTGAAAAAAACGTAATCTGCATGTAATTACATACTTTTCAGAAATATTGGGGAAACAACCAAACTTCTTACATAACAAGAACATAATGAGGAGACAACACTCTCCTTCTCCTTTTATCTTTCCCTTTCTCTCACCCTTTATGCTCTTTCTCCCCCTCATCCTCTCACTCCATCTCTTCCTTCACTCTCTAATTCCCTCTGACCCTCCAACTTCCCCTTACTCTGTTCCTCCCTCTGACTCTCCAACTTCCTCTGACTCTAAATCCCTCTGATCCTCTAACTTACTCTGACTTTCTTGCTCCTTTTGACTCTCTAACTTCCTCTGACTCTCTTCCTCCCTCTGACTCTAACTACCTCTGACTCTCTAACTTACTCTGACTCTCTAACTTACTCTGACTCTCTTCCTCCTTTTTACTCTCTAACTAACTCTGACTCTCTAACTTCCTTACTCTGACTCTCTATCTTCCTCTGACTCTCTAACTTCCTCTGACTCTCAAACTTCCTCGGACCCTCAAACTTCCTCTGACTCTCTAACTTCCTCTGACTCTCTAACTTCCGCCCTCTCTCTACCCCTCTATCAGTCTCTTACCCTTTAGCATTAACACACATGTACATTGTGGACATTTTTTAGAGAATTTCTACAAAAAACAGCACATAAACCTCCGCCTCATCCTTGCACTCTCTCTCTTCCTCCCCCTTTTTAGATGTATTATAATCCACATGTACATGAAAAGTTGGAATGGCCCAAAAAAGTTAGATTACAAAACATTATAACTGAAACTCTACCTCTTCACCTCATCCTCCTTCTCATCTCCCGCTCTCTCATCCTCCCTCCCTCCCATGTTCATCCCTCTCCCCCTAATCTTTTTTATCTCCCTCTCTATTTCCCTAGTTGAGCCATCAAAAATATGAGCAAATATCAGAATAAACTATTCAAATTTCCAAGTAAATAAATGAAAAAAAAACATAATGTAAACAAATCCAATATGGATTTTCAACATGAAAGTGGCGGTGCCATTAAAGAGGAAGTAAACCCCGTAACTTATTTCTTTTTTTTTTAATATATAAATGCTGTTAATCATTGCTAAGCCACACACATTTAAATTTGTCCTAAACGAGCTTTGTAAATACCTTATTTAGCAGTTTTATTATTTAGTCTCTTCCGGGTATCGGCCGTGCCATTCATCCTCCTGTATGTTGAAGCGTTTGTGGACGTCATTTCCGCCCTTACTTCGTTTCCCTGTCCAAATCTCGTGCATGCACCATAGCGTCTTATACAGTCACAAGAGGGAGAACCAGGAAGGAGAGGATCATAGTGCAGCATTGTGAGGCTTCGCTCTGTGCCGTTCTCAGTGTCAGATAATGACCCGGCAAGCGGAGGAGACAGAAACGGATATACACAATGCGCAAGAGCGGGTGACGTCACAGCACATAGAAGGACGAGTTATATTGAAACCAATACAGTGAGTGAATTTTCATAGGCAGCGATTAGCTGCCTGTGCTATATAGATTAAGATGAGCAAAAGTAGTAGAGGAGGGTTTACAACCACTTTAACAGGTAGTCATCTAAAAAAATCAAAAAAGTCGCTGAACTCTGTTCCTCAGGCTTTGCCAAATCATGCCATAGTAGTGTAGCTGGTGAAGAGCTCGGTGGTGTAAGCTGCAAGACTTTACCTTGTGTTGAGGGATATTGCCTCAATGGCACAGGCGGGGATATCTCTGTATCTGGTGGTCCACTTGGGGGCCCATATTGTGGATAGGGCGGAGGCATGGTTGAGGCAACTTCAAGCGATTGATTTTGGTATGGATAATGACTTGGAATTATTGGTTTGGGCTGTCCCATAGGTCTTTGTGCAGGTGTATATTGGTTTGGCATGGATGGTATTTGCTCGTAGAGCTGTGGTGGCCTGTTGTGTGGGGGGGAAATGGTAATAAAAAAAAACATAACTAATTAATTTTCTATTTTTTTTTAGGTACCTAGCAACTGGAAATCCATTTGCCAGCTTCCATTATGAGTTTAAATTGGGAAAATCTACTGTGAGCACAATTGTGCGGGACACCTATATCTCCATCTGGGAGGTCCTAAAAGATGTGGAGATGAAAAAACCAAAGAGGAATGGAACACTAAAGCAGAGTTGTTTTGGGAGTGCTGCAACTTCGCTAACTGTGTTGGTGCCATAGACGGCAAACACATCAGGGTTGTGAGGCCAGTTGGTAACGGGACAACATTTTTAAATTATAAAAAATATTTTTTGTTCGTTCTGCTGGCAGTGGCTGATGCAAATTACTCCTTCACCTACATCGATATTGGTTCCTATGGGAGCAGTTCTGAAATGATTCGGGAGAACACACTCGACCTCCCAAATGAACGACCACTCCCTGGAACATCTCAACCCTCTCTCCCTTTTATCTTTGTTGGTGATGAGGCTTTCGCTCTTTCTGAAAACATGCTCCGTCCATATGCTAATCGGTCACTGTCTGTGGAAAAAAGAGTTTTTAATTATCGGCTAACAAGAGCACGCCAAGTTGTGGAGTGTAGTTTTGGAATGCTGGCAAATAAATGGCGATTTCTTCACACCCCAATAACTCTATCCATGAATCACGCCATAATTGCCGTCAAAGCTGCCTGCGCTACTCCACAATTTTGTTCGGGCTAGAGATGGATACCTGTTTGAGGACTCTTTGATGGATGACATGGAAGGCGCAGGGTGGACCAGCACAAGGGGCAATTGTAGAGGGACCAGCATCCGTGAGGAATTCACAGACTACTTTATGAGTCCTGCCAGTCAGGTATAATGGCAGATTGATGCCATTGAATAAAGACAAACAACATAATTTTTTTGCTGTCAATGCTGCATTATTTATTATCTGTTACTTTTTTCAATAGATTTGCTAAAGTTATATTGTTCAACAGTGCGTTGTGTATTTTTTGCGCTTTCTGTGTCAACATACTGAGCATGTATTATCATTCCATAACATTACATTGGTGGTGGACAGTGGGATGCATGCCCTTATATTTGTGGTCAGTAGGATGCATGCCCTTATATTAGTGGTCAGTGGGAATAATGCTCCTTACATTGGTGGTCAGTGGGATGCATGAACTTACATTGGTGGTCAGTGGGATTGGTGGTCAGTGGGAAGAATGCTCCTAACATTGGTGGACAGTGGGATTAGTGGTCAGTGGGATGCATGCCCTTACATTGGTGGTCAGTGGGAAGAATGCTCCTTACATTGGTGGTCAGTGGGATTGGTGGTCAGTGAAATGAATGCTCCTTACATTGGTGGTCAGTGGGATTGGTGGCCAGTGAGATGCATGCCCTTACATTAGTGGTCAGTGGGAAGAATGTTTCTTACATTGGTGGTCAGTGGGATACATGCCCTTACATTGGTGGTCAGTGGGATGAATACATAGAAATATACTTAGGTTTATGCTTGCAAACCTGAGGTGTGACGGCTTCCCAGTCTGCATACAAACTTTTACAAATCTCATCCCAGGCTCTGCTCTTCCAGGCATTTTTTTTATATTCTGGTATACAGCTGTCCCATATATATGGCCTGGCACGGAGAAGTCTGATGAGCTCCTCATTGTCAATGCCAGTGTTCCAATGCCTGGGGGGCCATGATGATCTTGTCTGTTTGCAGATGGACACAGGAAACAGGAAGTGAGGGGGCAGAACTGGGAGGAAGGGCAGGTGGTGAAGAATTCGAGCATATCTGAACCAACAATGCGATTCCAGAACGATTTACATTGATGTCTATGGAGACTATATTTGCAACGCAAACGCTGTAAACTTGCACAGGACCCTTCTTATTGTCGCATTGCATTCGTAGAGGGATTGCGAAGCAATGATGTGAATGACCGTCATTGAAAACAATGACTTTTTGGATGACATGCGAATCTAGGTTTTTTTGTAACGCATCGCACAAGTGTGAATCGGCACTTAAAGTGCATAAATTATGCATCTAATTTCCTGACTACCTAACACATTTTTGGAGGCCCTGGAGCACCAGAACATTGGAATCACCCAAAAAATGACCCCCATTTTGGAAAGCAAACCCTCCAAGGTATTTTTCTGAAAAGGCAAAGTGAGTCTTTCGAAAATGTAATTTTTCCGCCACAAGTCTTTGGAAAATGCAGTAAAAGAAAATTAAAATGTATTTTTTAATATATATATTTATGGAGTCTGTACACTTTACTGACCACAGTCTGATTGGAATTTTTCCCTTACTCCCCTTATCTTCACTTGTAATAAAAAAAAAAAAAAAAAAAATTGCCGCTCACGCGACAGAACAGACGGACGATTGGGAAATAATCCCGCTTTCCATTTTACTTCAAGTTCATTCTTTTAATTAAGCGGATGTGTTTTCTAGTCCCGTCAGGGACTAGAAAACGCTTTCCTTCTAATCAAGGCCGGCTGTGCAATGCGCTGGAGCGGTCAGAGGATGCCAAGAGTGAGACGTTTAAACATGTAGTCATTTGATACATCTGACATATTTGTTGTACAGCTGTAGCCCCCACGCTTGGACACGTTGAGGAGGGTTACATAAACTGGCAATGGCCTCATTGATGGTAAAATCTGCTCAAGAGAACTGTAACGGCACACGGCTAAGCTCCTGGCAACGTGAGACGTGTAAGACCGGGACACTTTCCACCAAGACTTTAAGGTTTACAGAGCGCTTGTCTTTTCTGAAATACCATATTCATCAATTAGATATGAATTTGTCGCTGTATAGTGTATGGATCCGCGTTTAACCACTTCAGCTCTGGAAGGTTTACCCCCCTCATAACCAGGCCATTTTTTGCGATACGGCACTGCGTTACTTTAACTGACCATTGTGCGGTTGTGCGATGTTGTACCCAAATAAAATTTATGTCCTTTTTTTCCCACAAATAGAGCTTTCTCTTGGTGGTATTTGATCATCTCTGCGGTTTTTATTTTTTGCGCTATAAACAAAAAAAAAGAACGACAATTTAAAAAAAAATTATATTTTTTACTTTCTGCTATAGATCCTATCCAATAAAAAAAAAAAAAAAAGATAAATTTAGGCCAATATTTGTTCTGCTACAAAAGTTTGGTAAAAAAAATCCCAATTAGCGTATATTGATTGGCTTGTGCAAAAGTTTATAGCGTCTACAATCTATGCAATATTTTTCTTTCTTTTTTTTTTACTAGTAATGGTGGCGATTGAAGAAAATTGGACACTAACTGACACTTTTGACACTTTTTGGGGACCGGTGACACTAATACAGTGATCATTGCTAAAAATATGCACTGTCACTGTACTAATGACACTGGCAGGGAAGGGGTTAACAACATCAGGGGCAATCAAAGGGTTAACTGTGTTCCTAGAGAGTTTTTGCTAAGGTGCTTTGACTGGGGGAAGGTAAAGATCTGTGTTCCTGCTTAGCAGAAACACAGTATCAGTACATTCCCCTCTCCCAGAACAGAGATCTGCCTTGTTTACATAGGCAGACCGCGCCCCCCCAGACCCAGAAGTGCACTGCCGAAAAATTTGTTAGTTTCAGTGGATTCGTTTTTGTTTTGTTTTTTTAGTTTTTCGGGTAATTCGAAAATTCGTAGATTCGAAAATAAGAAAGAAAACCCGAAATTTCTAAAGAATAACTAACTAACTGATAATAACTAACTATTAAATTATAGGTATTGGAATTTCTTTTCGAATTTGGCTGTTAGTGAACGTAATGAATACGAATTTATCTGAAGTTACGAATTATCTGAAATAATGAACGCCGCATCTAAACAGATGGAACAGAATAATAATAATAAATAATAATAATAATAATAAAATGCCGCATCTAAACAGATGGAACGGAATAATAATAATAAATAATAATAATAATAATAAAAAGTTTTTATTATTGTTATTTATTATTAATTCATTATGTTCCATTCGTTTAGATACGGCATTCGTTATTTCGAATAATTCGTAACTTCGCATAAATTCGTATTCGTTACATTCACTAACAGCCAAATTTGAAAAGAAATTCCAATACCTATCATTTTTTAGTTAAGTTATTATTAGTTAGTTATTATTTCAGATTTTTGAATTTACGAATTTTCGAATGTAAGAATTTTAGAATATTCGAATTTTAGAATATTTGGAAAAATTCGATAAACGGGTTTTCGTTAATTCGTAGATTCTAAAATTCGTAAATTCGAAAATCCGAAAACCCGAATATTCTAGTAGAAACGTTTACCTTCTAAGCTAAAATTGCCCACAATGCCATTCCCTCTGTAGAATGTACTCACCAGACCTCAAATGCAGCAACGCCTGGCAGAGTGAGAGAAGTCCTAGGCCCCCCCACTCTGCTGTGTCATATGACTTGTTAGAACCGCAAAGGAACTTAGGACTGCCCTCAGTTCTGCACTGCCCATTGCTGCTCTGATCTGAGGTCTGCGACAGGTGGGTGTAGGAACTGGAGGCTAGCAATCTGTCATGTGACCATGATCAACAGGTAGATAGTGACTGATCTGTTGCTGACCCCTGCTTTAAATGAATTAAAGCATGGTATTAAATACACTTACAGTTGTGCTCATAAGTTTACATACCCTGGCAGAATTTTTGATTTCTTGGCCATTTTTCAGAGAATATGAATAACACAAAAACTTTTCTTTCACTCATGGGTAGGGCTGGGAGATTTTCCAAAAAAAAAATCTGCGATTTTCTTAAAAAAAACTTGATACACGATCCGAATCGAGTTTTTTTTTTTGGACACCGCATCGGTCCTGAGGAGCTGCGGGCAGGAGTTTTAAGGTGAGGCCGCGGCTTCGGCCTAGTCCACAGCGCCCGGCCTCACAGACTAGGTCGAAGCCGCGGCCTCACCTAAAAACTCCTGCCCGCAGCTCCTCAGGACCGGCTCGGTGAAAAAAAAAATCTAAAAAAATGTATTTGCTTAAATTTTGAATCGATTTGACCTCTCGACTCGATTCAAGATTTAAATTGATTTTTTTTCCCCAGCCCTACTCATGGTTAGTGTTTAGCTGAAGCCATTTATTATCAATCAACTGTGTTTACTCTTCTTAAATCATAATGACAACAAAAACTACCCAAATGACCCTGATCAAAAGTTTACATACCCCCGTTCTTAATACCATGTATTGCCCCCTTTACCATCAATGACAGCTTGAAGTCTTTTGTGGTATTTGTGGATGAGGCTCTTTATCTTCTCGGATGGTAAAGATGCCCATTCCTTTTGGCAAAAAAGCCTCCAGTTCCTGTAAATTCTTGGGCTGTCTTGCATGAACGTCACGTTTGAGATCTCCCCAGAGTGGCTCAATGATATTGAGGTCAGGAGACTGAGATGGCCACTGCAGAACCTTCACTTTATTCTGCTGTAGCCAATGACAGGTCGACTTGGCCTTGTGTTTTGGATCATTGTCATGTTGGAATGTCCAAGTATGTCCCATGGGCACCTTCCTGGCTGATGAATGCAAATGTTCCTCCAGTATTTTTTGATAACATACTGCATTCATCTTGCCATCAATTTTGACCAAATTTCCTGTTCCTTTGTAACTCACACATCCCCAAAACATCAGTAATCCACCTCCGTGTTTCACAGTAGGAATGGTGCACCTTTCATCATAGGCCTTGTTGACTCCTCTCCAAATGAAGAGTTTATGGTTGTGACCAAAAAGCTCAATTTTGGGCTCATCACTCCAAATGACTTTGTGCCAGAAGGTTTGAGGCTTGTCTCTGTGCTGTTTGGAGTATTGTATACGGGATAATTTGTGGCATTTGCGTAGTAATGTCTTTCTTCTGGCGACCCGACCATGCAGCCCATCTTTCTTCAAGTGCCTCCTTATTGTGCATCTTGAAACTGCATCTTGAGTCCTGTATTTGACCTGAAGTTATTTGTGCGTTTTTCTTTGCATCTCAAACTATTTTCCTGGCAGTTGTGACTGAAATTTTAGTTGGTCTACCTGACCGTGGTCTGGTTTCAACAGAACCCCTCATTTTCCACTTCTTGATTAGAGTTTGAACACTGCTGATTGGCATTTTCAATTCCTTGGATATCTTTTTATATCCCTTTCCTGTTTTATACAGCTCAACTACCTTTTTCCGCAGATCCTTTGAGAGTTCTTTTGCTTTTCCCATGACGCAAAATCCAGAAATGTCAGTGCAGCACTGGATGAAAGATGCAAGGGTCTGTCAGGAGTCCAAAAACTCATTGACCTTTTATACACACACACACTAATTACAAGCAAACAGATCACAGGTGAGGATAGTTACCTTTAATAGCCATTCAAACCCCTTTGTGTCAACTTGTGTGCATGTATGTTATCAGGCCAAAATTTCCAGGGTATGTAAATTTTGATCAGGGTCATTTGGGTAGTTTCTGTTGTCATTCTGATTTAAAAAGAGTAAACACAGTTGACTGATAGTAAATGGCTTCAGCCAAACACTAACCATGAGTGAAAGATGTTTTTGTGTTATCATTCATATTCTCTGAAAAATGGCCAAGAAATCATAAATTCTGCCAGGGTATGTAAACTTATGAGCACAACTGTATGTATCATTTCATGAAATATCCAGTTTAGACATTGTTCAGGTCCCTGAGTGTTATTTACATGCTTACTTTGTTTCTCACCCCTGCTGTCCACCCCAAATCTGCAGTTCAGCTACTAGGGGGCTTGGGCAGTTTACCTTCGGGGGTAATCTCTAGGTAAACTCATAATAATTTTTTTTTTTTTGTTGTTGTGCATAACCCACAGTTGGTAATCCCACAGATTCGAGATTTGCACAGGTACCACTGTAATAGTTTGTGGTTTCCATGTTACTACACTGAGCTTGTAGGTAGGTGCAATCTGTATTCCCCACTGTAGGTGGCGCTTGACTGAAGCGGCAATGCAGAAGGGGAAGTAGGTTGTGAGGAAACTTGGTTCCCCCCATGACTTCCTGTGGTCACAGGGCAACAGCTGTCCGATCTCGGCGGCCATCTTGGGTCAGAAAGAGTTTATTTAAGACTCCAGCTGATGGTTTTGGCATGTTATTGGTGAGTGGCTAGTGTTGGGATAGGATCCCTAGCTCCAAAATGTCGTCGCTAGCACGCCAGTAACGTCATCGCACCCCACGCTGCATTTTACCCCTCTCCATCGAGCTCCAGCTGCTCTCCAAGCCTCGCTCTCAATCCTATTCTATTGCCAAGCATCCTGCGTGCTGGGACAGCCATTATAACAGGTTCAGAGAGCTGCGGGAATGTTTACACAGCCGGGACAGAGTCTTACTGAATCCACATGTGCCTATCTTTCCATACCTCAATGTGAGTCTATATTGCACCCATGTATCAATAAATGTTACAGTCTTTACTCAGAGGCGCCTGTTTTTCTCTTTTTTAGGATCCCTGTCAGTCAGGGGCAGTGCTTAGCAGCAGGGAAAGGTTCCTGAGGAGTGGGGAAAGTGCAGGGACTACACCTCATAGAAAGCCTCCCGTTTGGGTTTGGACTGGACAAGCCTTGCCGCAATAGCTTGTCAGCATCATTCCAAGATCTCAATCCTCTGCTACTGTTTGTAAGTGGCTCTGGTCAGCTGTGCCTACACACCAGTTGGAGATCTCCCAATAATACTGTTCTCATTCACCTCGGCCTACGAGTGTATTCTTTGCCGACGGCGCACCATGCTGCACCCTAACCACAAGCTGACACCTCTCTTCCTGCTGAAATATATTGGGTTTTTTAGGAGGGTCACTTTTATTGTCTGCTGAGCTGAATGCTGGGCAATTCTTCATGCAATGGCTGCTGATTGTCCCTCCCACATCCCCCTTACTGGCTACATATCGATCGGGCTCCTCGCCCAATTTTTCTTTATGCTGCGAATCACTGACTCTCTTCCGGTGCTGATTCACATGCAAGAATGGTGGCCGTACCCTACGAAGATGTCTAAATCCCTCTGGACTCACCAGAGAGCAAATGACACTTCTACTTACTGTACAAATCTCAGATTAATGATCCACTCTGGCAGGGAACCTACACGAAATGGTCTCGCCTCGACCGTATTAATCATCCCGTGACAGTCGGTGCTAATGGTCCCATTTTTATAGCTTGATGGTAAATTTAGCTTTCAGGAGAAAAGGCTTCAGAAATACATCATCGCCTTACTTCTTCCTCATCCGGCGGTTTATACAGAGCAATGACATACAAATATTGCATTCTGTCCAGATTAATCAGTTTATGATCTTATGACGTGGCAAGGGTTTCTCTTCCGATGGAGAGGAAAATCGCATCTTTTTGGTCTGTCTATCTGTCTAATCTATCTGTATATATATATATATATATATATATATATAATATATATATGTATGTATCGAGCTAGAGAATTTGCCTAAATACAGATTATAAAATGTAATCTAAAATATTCCAATAAATACATAACAAATTCAAACACAGTATTCCGGGCATTAGAGTTTGACAACCGATAAATTTAAATTTGATTTGTTGATAAACGATAGTGAATTCCTCAGAGTTCGTGCTGTTCGGTACAATCATAAAAACTGCCACAAGGGGACTTTTGATTGAGTACAGACCTTTAAAACACATTGTGCAGAAAGGAAAAAGAAAACATTGTTACACCTTAATTAAAAAGCTAATTAAGGCTCATTTTCAGCGTTGTCAAGGGTTCCAATTAGATTAATTCTTTCAGGGTTGGGAAATCAAAGGGGGAATACATCCGAGCGTCCTCAAGCTTGTGAGTTGTGCCTAAAATGATTGTATATAGCTTCAATAAGGTGGCAAGCCTTTCTATAGGATATGTTTTTACATTCTGTTATGAAATCGATATTGGTTTTCAATCAATTTCATTTTATATAATGTGTCTATTTTGAAAATATGTATAAATGTATCTGTTTTGCACACATTATGCAATATCTCACAAAAGTGAGTACACCCCTCACATTTTTGTAAATATTTTCTTCTATCTTTTCATGTGACAACACTGAAGAAATGACACTTTGCTACAATGTAAAGTAGTGAGTGTACAGCTTGTATAACAGTGTAAATTTGCTGTCCCCTCAAAATAACTCAACACACAGCCATTAATGTCTAAACCGCTGGCAACAAAAGTGACTACAACCCTAAGTGAAAAATGTCCAAATTGGGCCCAAAGTGTCAATATTTTGTGTGGCCACCATTATTTTCCGGCACTGCCTTAACCCTCTTGGGCATGGAGTTCACCATTGCGCTCCTCCACCTTCCGTTTGAGGATGACCCACAGATGCTCAATAGGGTTTAGGTCTGGAAACATGCTTGGCCAGTCCATCAATTTTACCCTCATCTTCTTTAGCATGGCAGTGGTCGTCTTGGAGGTGTGTTTGGGGTCGTTATCATGTTGGAATACTGCCCTGCAGCCCAGTCTCCGAAGGGAGGGGATCATGCTCTGCTTCAGTATGTCACAGTACATGTTGGCATTCATGGTTCCCTCAATGAACTGTAGCTCCCCATTGCCTGCAGCACTCATGCAGCCCCAGACCATGACACTCCCACCAACATGCTTGACTGTAGGCAAGACACACTTGTCTTTGTACTCCTCACCTGGTTGCCCCCACACACGCTTGATACCATCTAACCCGAATCAGTTTATCTTGGTCTCATCAGACCACAGGACATGGTTCCAGTAATCCATGTCCTTAGTCTGCTTGTCTTCAACAAACTGTGGACTTTCTTGTGCATCATCTTTAGAAGAAGCTTCCTTCTGGGACGACAGCCATGCAGACCAATTTATTGCATTGTGCGGCGTATGGTCTGAGCACTGACAGGCTGACCCCCCACCCCTTCAGCCTCTGCAGCAATGCTGGCAGCACTCATACGTCTATTTCCCAAAGACAACCTCTGGATATGATGCTGAGCATGTGCCCTCAACTTCTTTGGTTGACCATGGTGAGGCCTGTTCTGAGTGGAACCTGTCCTGTTATACCGCTATATGGTCTTGGCCACCATGCTGCAGCTCAGTTTCAGGGTCTTGGCAATCTTCTTATAGCCTAGGCCATCTTTATGTAGAGCAACAATTCTTTTTTTCAGATCCTCAGAGAGTTCCTTGCCATGGGGTGCCATGTTGAACTTCCAGTGACCAGTATAAGAGAGTGAGAGCAATAACACCAAATTTAACACACCTGCTCCCCATTCACACCTGAGACCTTGTCACATGACACCGGGGAGGGAAAATGGCTAATTGGGCCCAGTGTGGACATTTTCACTTAGGGGTGTACTCACTTTTGTTGCCAGCGGTTTAGACATTAATGGCTGTGTGTTGAGTTATTTTGAGGGGACAGCAAATTTACACTGTTATACAAGCTGTACACTCACTACTTTACATTGTAGCAAAGTGTCATTTCTTCAGTGTTGTCACATGAAAAGATAGAATAAAATATTTACAAAAATGTGAGGGGTGCACTCACTTTTGTGAGATACTGTGTATGTGTATATATAATTATATAGATATATATCTACCGTATTTATCGGCGTATAACACGCACTTTTTTCCCTTTAAAATCAGGGGAAAATCATGGAAGAAGAACATACAGTTACATGCAAAATGTAGGAGAAGTTTTTTAATTTTGTGATCTAGTTCATGCAGATTGTGCCCTCTCCTGGGGAACAGTATATATAGTGGGTAAAATAAGTATTGAACAAGTCACCATTTTTCCAGGTAAATATATTGGTAAAGGTACTATTGACATGAAATTTTCACCACATGTCGGAAACAACCCATGCAATACATACAAAGACACCAAAACAAATAAGTTCAGAAATTAAGTTATGTGTAGTAAAATGGAATGACGCAGAGAAAAAGTATTGAACACCCTAACTGAAATGTATTTAATACTTGGTACAAAATCCTTTGTTGGTAATGACGGCTTCAAGACGTGGGCTCCTGTATAGAGAAACTAGTCACATGCGTTGCTCAGGTGTGATTTTGGCCATTCTTCCACACAAACAGTCTTCAAATCTTGAAGGTTCTGTGGGCCTCTTCTATGATGATCTTTAGTTCTTTCCATAGATTTTCTATTGGATTCAAGTCAGGTGATTGGCTGGGCCATTCTATCAGCTTTATTTTCTTTGAAACCAATTGGGAGTTTCCTTGGCTTTGTGTTTGGGTTCATCGTCTTGCTGAAATGTCCTCCCTTGTTTCATCTTCATCATCCTGGTAGATGACAGCAGATTTTTTTCAGGAATGTCTTGGTACATTTTTCCAACCATCCTTCCTTCAATGATATGAAGTTTGCCAGTACCATATGCTGAAAAACAGCCCCGCCCACACCATGATGTTCCCACCTCCAAACCTCACTGTTGGTATGGGGTGCATTATGGCATCCAAAGAGTTCAATGTTGGTGTCATCTGACCAGACTATATTCTCCCAGTATTTCACAGGCTTTAATATATATTTTGTTGAGTAAACTTTAACCAAGCTTCAACATACTTTTTCTTCAGCAATGGAGTCTTGCGTGCTGAGCCTGCATACAGGCCATGTAGCTTGAGTGCATTACTTATTGTTTTTTTTTTAACAATTGTACCTGCTAAATCCAGGTCTTTCTGAAGCACTCCACAAGTGGTCCTTGGCTCTTGGACAACTCTTCTGATAATTCTTTTCACTCTTCTCTCAGAAATCTTGCGAGGAGCACCTGGTCGGGGTCAGTTTATGGTGAAATGATGTTCTTTGCACTTCTGGATTAGGGCCCCAAAGGTGCTCACTGGAACATTCAGAAGTTTAGAAATCCATCTGTAACCAATGCCATCAGTATGTTGGCAATTTTTTTTTTGGGGGGGGCGGCAAACAGTGCACCCGCCACCCTCACGGTCGGGTTGGGTTGGTCGGTCGGTGCACTTACCTCATCCATGGCGGGCAATCACAGGCGGCTTCTTCGGCTTTCCTCCGCTGTCATCACGAGCAGCTTCTCCTTCCCCTGCTTGGCAGCTTCTGTCTCGTCCCTCCTCCTCAGCGTCCAATCAGAACGCTTCTCCTTTCAGTAAATTGGGAAATGTGTCTCAGTACCACGCTTCCTTTTTTTTTTTTTTTCTCACAATAACCACGCTTCCTAATTGGCGGAGAGCTGATTCAGTGTGAGAATAATGAATATTCATTTCTGAATATTAATTTGCTATTCTAACACACCTGGGTGGGATCCGAGCGCAATGGGAGTCCACCCTATTTTGAAGCCTATTAGAGCCTCTGGTTCTAATCGGTGGTTCAAAAAAACACACCCCCACCACTTTAATTAATGCGCCCGGCGTCCTGAAAAGAATAGGGGCCTGGCACCCGTGTGCCCTTAATGGATTGGCCGCCTCTGGTAATGAGACATCTTTTTATAAGCCGTCAGTTGAGACTGAACAAGCTGATATTAATTTGCACTGACAAGGGGCAGGAACCTAAGGTATACGCGAACAAGACATTTGGGTATAAAGTTGATTATTTAATTGGCCAGCATTTTACATGATCACATTTGCAAACATTTTGAATAGATATGCTTTAGAATGGATGGAAATTGAACGCCAAAAGAAGCAAAACTTCTACAATAATTCAGTGCTTATTTTTTCCGGCTGAAAAACGATCGTGGTTATTGATCGCAGGTCTAAGATTTCCCCGCACTTCTAAAACATAAACCACTCCGGCGTCTTTTTGCTCTAAAAATACGACCTTGCTTCATGTATTATGCACAAGGTGGACCTCTCCAATTTGGCAGCATAGAGGAGATGGATGAAAAATCCTTGCGCACGTTATAAATGGACGTTTTTGCAGGCGGGACAAAAAGCCACATTTGTTATGTTTGTGTCCCCCCCGTGCCGTCGTCCTTTACACGTACCCCAACCGGTGTGGCTCATTAATCACTAAAATGACTGAACCTTTAGCAAAGCTGGGGCCATTAGATAACTCAGCCGCTGTTGTTATTTTGGGTTATAAATCTTTTTTTTTTGTGCTGTTTTTTTGGAAATTTATATTAACAAGTTGAATGAATGAACTTATTCAGATACATTTCCTATTTGTTAGGAGATGGTGGCAGTTGATGAGATCTAGCATGTCATAAATGGCAGTGTATGGGAAAGATCGAATCAGCAGATGTTAAAGTGTAACGAAAGACAAAACTTTTTTATAGGCATGGATAGAGTGGAGAGGGATTAGAACCCATCAGGTTTTCATTGCTGTCTGTGCCACCGTTCTAGAGATTCATTTGCTCTTTGTCCTGTTTACCATTACCGACCGGTGGAATTTGTTTTTTAGGGGGTGCGGAAAACAGTATGCAACCCCCATCGGTTGGGCAGTCGGTAGCACTTACCCCAATCACTGGCGGCTTCCCCTGCTTGGCGGCCTCCCGTTCTCCTGCCCTTCACAGGTATCACGGCGTCGGCGGCTTCGTTTCCTCCCTCCTCCTCGGAGGCCAATTCGTTTTGCACTCCTGAGACCCGTTTTTGGCAGAGAGCGGTCTGAAGTTGCCTCTCCGCTGACGCCACTGTCATCAGTCGAGGCGGCGCGTCATCACGTTCTGGGGGGGGCTGCTGCATGACAGAAGGTTTTTCACCTTAACCGCTTCAGCTCCGGAAGAATTTACCCCCTTCTTGACCAGAGCACTTTTTGTGATTCGGCACTGCGTCGCTTTAACTGACAATTGTGCGGTCGTGCGCCCTTGTACCCAAACAAAATTGACGTCCTTTTTTTCCCCACAAATAGAGCTTTCTTTTGGTGGTATTTGATCACCTCTGCGGTTTTTATTTTTTGCCCTATAAACAAAAAAAGAGCGACAATTGTGAAAAAAAAAAACACATTTTTAAAAACTTTTTGCTATAATAAATATCCCCCAAAAATATATGAAAAAACTATTTTTTTCTTCAGTTTAGGTCAATATGTATTCTTTTACACATATTTGGTAAAAAAAAAAAAATAACAATAAGCGTATATTGATTGGTTTGCGCAAAAGTTATAGCATCTACGAAATAGGGGATAGATTTATGGCATTTTTATTATTAATTTTTTTTTTTACTTGTAATGTCGGCGATCTGTGATTTTTATCAGAACTGCGACATTATGGCAGACAGATCGGACAATTTTGACACATTTTTGCGACCATTGGCTATAAAAATGCACTGATTACTGTAAAAATGTCACTGGCAGGGAAGGGGTTAACACTGGGGGCGATCAAGGGGTTACTGTGTTCCCTAGTGTGTGTTCTAACTGAAGGGGGGGAGGGGACTGTGCAGAGGAGATGACAGATCGCTGTTCATACTCTGTATGAACAGACGATCTGTCTGTTCTCCCCTCAGAGAAACGGAAACTGTGTGTTTACACATACAGATCCCAGTTCTCCGTGTGTCAGCGGTGATCGCGGGAGCCAGGTGGTGATCGTGACCGCCGGGCACTCGCATCGGCTCAGGGGGGCGAGCATGGGGTGCGCGCCCTCTAGTGGCCACAGGGCGAAGCGACGTTACATAACAAAGTTTCGCCCAGCCGTGCCATTCTCCTGCAGTACAACTGCAGCGGCTGGTCGGCAAGTGGTTAAGGGGTAAAAACACGAGTCCTCCCAAAAATTGTTCTGTCTGTGGCTACCAGCAGCCCGGGACTGCCGCAGATTCTCAGGCATAAGCCTCATTCAGACCTTCGAGGATCAATCCACCTCTGCGATCGCACTGTCTCTCGGGCGGTGAAAAGCAGATACAGCATGAGAGGAATTACAATAGTGTAGATAAAGAACATGTAAGATAAAAGCTCCGCATGAAGCTCAAACATATTAGCGGTAGATTATCTTTAAGAGCAGAAATTAAAGCAGAGAGGCAATTGGAGTAAGTGGAATCATTAAATCTAAGCGGATAAACTGTAATTAATAAAAATCGACCGTGGCCTCGCAAGCTTACCTAGCAATACACAGCCATGACGGCCCATCTCTTTCCCTAATTGATGGAGCACATCAATATCACATTGCCCTAGTGGAATAAAAGACGCGTGGCGGGTTATCGTACCCTCTGAGTGGGCGGCTTCATGTTATATGACATTGCTGTCTCACATGACAGCTCGTATCATCTGTTGTGTGTCTCTGTTGTGTGAAAAGATAATATATTAGAGGCGATCTTCTTTTTAAGTGTTATAAAAATGATCGATTTACTAGGCAGTACATACTGTATATTTATATAAAAATAATAATTTTAGATGTGCATGTAAATGCGATCAGCGTGATGCACAGTGATACCTCGGTTTGCGAGTAACGTGGTATACAAACGTTTTGCAAGACAAGTTATATATATATTTTTTAAATCTGACTTGATATACAAGCGCTGTCTTGCAAGACGAGCAGGACTCAAGCCGCTGGTGTATATATTACTGTATGTGGCCAGAGGTCCGGGGGCGCTGGTGGCTCCAAGCGCTTCCTGGAGAACTCGGAGATGCTCAAAGACACTATGAGACACTCCCAGTCGGGCATAATGTACGTCGGAACACCCGGAAGTGTCAACAGTTCCCGAGTGTCTTCCAAGTGTCTATGAGTTCTCCAGGAAGCGCTGGGAGCCACCAGCGCCCCCCGCACCTCTGGCCACATACAGTAATGCATACACCAGTGCCCCTGCAACTCTGGCCACATATAGTACTGCATACACCAGTGCCCCCGCACCTCTGGCTACATTCAGTACTGCATACACCAGCGCTCCCGCACCTCTGGCTACATAGAGTACTGCATACACCAGCTCCCCCACACCTCTGGCCACATACTTTACTGCATACACCAGCGCCCCTGCACCTCTGATCACATACAGTACTGCATACACTAGTGCCCCGCACCTCTGGCCACATACAGTACTGCATACACCAGTGCCCCCGCACCTCTGGCCACATACAGTACTGCATATACCAGCGCCCCTGCACCCCTGGCCACATACAGTACTGAATACACCAGCGCTCCCGCACCTCTGGCCACATACTTTACTGCATACACCAGCGTCCCCGCACCTCTGGCCACATACAGTACTGCATACACCAGCGCCCCCGCACCTCTGGCCACATACAGTACTGCATACACCAGCGCCCCTGCACCTCTGGCCACATACAGTACTGCATACACCAGCGCCTCTGCACCTCTGGCCACATACAGTACTGCATACACCAGCGCCCCCGCACCTCTGGCCACATGCAGTACTGCATATACCAGCGCCCCCGAACCTCTGGCCACATACAGTACTGCATACACCAGCGCCCCCGCACCTCTGGCCACATACAGTAGTGCATACACCAGCGCCCGTGCACCTCTGGCCGCATACAGTACTATATAGAAAATGGAGGAGAGCTGCGCTCTCCTGGCACAGCTCTCCTCCATTTTCTACGTCTAATTTGTGTGTATCCCACATTTGAGTTGCTGCCTTTGCTGGTTCTATTATCTATTAAGTCTAGCGCAGTTTTTTCTTTTTCTATTTACAGTACTGTATACACCAGTGCCCCCGCACCTCTGGCCACATACAGTAGTGCATACACCAGCAGTGGTTGTGGAACGAATCATCTGAGTTTCCATGATTTCTTATGGGGAAGCTCGCTTTGATATAGAAGTGCTTTGGATTACATGCATGCTTCTGGAACGAATTATGCTCGTAATCCAAGGTATTACTGTACACTATATTATTAAAAGCATTGGGACGCCTGCCGTTACATGCACATGAACTTTAATGGCATCCCAGCCTTAGTTCGTAGGGTTCAATATTTAGTTGGCCCACCCTTTGCAGCTATAACAGCTTTAACTCTTCTGGGAAGGCTGTCTACATGGTTTAGGAGGGTGTCTATGGGAATGTTTGACCATTCTTCCTGTGAGGTCAGGCTCTGATGTTGGACAAGAAGGCCTGTCTTGTAGTTTCATCTCTAATTTATCTCAAAGGTGTTCAATTGGGTTGAGGTCAAGACTCGGTGCAGGCCAGTCAAGTTCCTCCACCCCAAACTCGCTCATCCATGTCTTTATGGACCTTGCTTTGTGCACTGGTCCAAATCATTTGGTGGAGGGGGGATTATGGTGTGGGGTTGTTTTTCAGGGGTTGGGCTTGGCCCCTTAGTTCAAGTCAAAATAACTATTAAGGTGTCAGCATACCAAGATATTTTGGACAATTTCATGCTCCCAACTTTGTGGGAGCAGTTTGGAGATGGCCCCTTCCTGTCCGCTGGCACCCGCCGATTACACAGGGCACAGGCAGAACAACAATCTGCCTATGTAAACAAGGCAGATTGTCATTCTGTCAGAAGGGAAGGCACTGATCCTGTGTTTCTGCTAAGCAGGAACACAGATCTTTGCCTTCCCCTAGTCAAAGCATTCCCCCCACAGTGAGTAAGAACAACCTAGGCACACAGTTAAAGTGGTTGTTACCACAAAACTCTGTCACTGGCAGCCCCTCTAGTATAACTAGGCATAACACACTGTATAAGTGTTTTATGAAGATGAAGCTTCTAAATACCTCTGTACAGCTATCTTCAGGCCGAGTCATGTGACTCCCGGCTGGTCTCCTACTCCGATCCAAGGCTTCTGTGGGAGGGGCCAAGATCTCCTCTGATGTCAGCCAGCGAGGTCACGTGGCCACTTATCCCCTCCCGCAGAAGCCCTGGATCAGAGTAGGAGACCGGCCGGGAGTCACGTGACCGAGGTACCGCCAGCCACAACTGCTAGAGTGGCTGCCAGTGACATTTTTTAATCCTTTTTGTTTTTAATCATAGTGGCAGGAGGGGGGCAGAGACAGGGACACAGACAGGAGCTGACAGGCAGGGAGAGAGGGGGTGAGGGGGGTAGAGCAGGGCTGTGGATGACAAAGGGACGCAAACTAATAACCACGATAGTCAGGGCACAGCAGCCATGATTATCGTGGTCAGTACAGAGAGGGGGACACAGGAAGTGTCAGGATCAGGCAGATTTTTTACAGTTTAGAGAGGGGCAGGTTGAACAGCACAAGTACTGTGCTGTTTAAAGCAGAGTTCCACCCAAAATTGGAACTTCCTCTTTAAGGTCTCCTCCCTGGCTCCTGTTTGTGAAACTGAGCTTTTTTTTGTAGCTGGTGACTTTTAATAAACAAAAATATGACTGGAACTCTGCTTTAATCTGCTATGAGGGAACAGGGTCTTTTTTTTTCTTTTTTTTAATTTTTAGGGTTTCGAACATTTTAACCCTTTGATCGCCCCTGATGTTAAAGGAGTTGTAAACCCTCAAGGTTTTTCACCTTAATGCATTGTATGCATTAAGGTGAAAACCTCCTGTGATGCAGCAACCCCCCAGTGCCCCCCTACTACTTATCTGAACCTGATCTTTCCAGCAACGGGAATGAGCACACCAGCTCCAGCTGGTGTCTTGGGTCCTGATTGGATAGATTGATAGCAGCGCAGCCATTGGCTCCCCCTGCTGTCAATCAAATTTAATGACACAGGAGCCAGGGGGCGGGGCCGAGTCCTGCTGTCTGTGTCAATAGACGCAGCAGGACACGGGAGCGCGCCGGCATGAGTGCCCCGAGGGAGAGAGGTTCTCCAACGGGGCACTCAAGAATAGGAGGAGCGCCACTGAGAGACCCCAGAAGAGGAGGATCAGGGCCGCTCTGTGCAAAACCAACTGCACAGAGAAGGTAAGTATAACATGTTTTTTTTTTTTTTTTTTTTTAAACAAACCTTTACATATCCTTTAACCCCTTCCCAGCCAGTGTTATTAGTACAGTGACAGTACAATTTTTTTTAGCACTGATCACTGTATTAGTGCCACTGGTCCCCAAAAATTATCAAAAGTGTCAGTTAGATGTCCGATTTGTCTGCTGCAATATCACAGTCTCGCCATAAGTCGCTGATCGCCGCCATTACTAATAAAAATGGCCCTGCCCCCGCTCTCTCATCACATCATTTGATCGACAGCAGTGGGAGCCAATGGCTCCCTCTGCCATCTATTTGCCCAGTGAGGAGGGAGACAGTGGTGAGAGCTGCTGCTCTCCTGCACATCGCTGGATCAGATCGGGCTCCTGTAAGAATAAGGGGGGGCACTAGGAGGACACATGCAGTACAGAAGGTTTTTTTACTTTAACCACTTGACCTCCGGACAGTTTACCCCCTTTCATGACCAGGCCATTTTTTTTGATACGACACTGCGTTACTTTAACTGACAATTGCGTGGTCGTGCATCGCTGTACCCAAATAAAATTTATGTCCTTTTTTTCTCAAAAAAATTGAGCTTTCTTTTGGTGGTATTTGATCACCTCTGCGGTTTCGATCTTTTGCACTATAAACAAAAAAAGACCGACAATTTTGCTTACTAACTGTGTGGGGGAGGTGCTTGTACTGTGGGAAGACTTAGCAGAAACACAGGAAACACAGGATCTCTGTCTTCCCTTGTCACAGAAGTTGTTAACATAGGCAGACTGCCATTCTGCCTCTCTTGGGAATGATCGGCGGGTCCTGGGGGAAATCGGGTCCGCTGGACCCGCTGATTGGCTCCTGCTGTGTCTAATTACAGCGGGTTTTTCCGGCGGCATGCGTGCGTGCGCGCTGCAGACCCAGAAGAGCGAAATTACGTGCCTGTACGTGATTTTGCACAAAAAATGTACATGGGGAAGTCGGCAAGTGGTTAATGCATTAAGGTTAAAAACCTTGAGGCTTTAGAACCACTTTCCTTATACTGTTTGCTTCATTTGGTATGTTTACCATTGAAAACATTCTGTTGTATTTGTTCCTAAAGGCTGCTCAGTTGACCACGTCAGGGTCTAGGAAATGTGGAATCATGAGCGCTGAAAGGCATATTCCACAAAAAAAAAAAATAATAACTGCACTCACATTGAGAAAAGAAAAATGTCCAGTTATTAGGAAATAGATCCTGCATGGGCCACTGTAATAGCTAATTACTGGAGTGACCACTCAGGAGCGTATGGACTGTGTTCCTGGACATAGTGGTCGCTCTGTATACCAGAGGACTTTAGATTACGTATTCTTTCTCAAGGTTGCCTGGGGTGGCGGAGGACCCCACTAAGAAGCTTGTTAAGTCAACAAGCAGAGAAAATCAGCGTACATGCAACGTCTTGGTCTGAGTCATGATCTGGTGTTAGTCTGGTCTTGGTTTGGTCTGATTGTGGTCTTGGTTTGGTCTGGTTGTGGTCTTTGTTTGGTCTGGTTTTGGCCTAGTCTTGGTGTTGGTTTGGTCTGGTTGTGGTCTTGGTCTGGTCTGGTTTTGGCTTAGCCTTGGTGTTGGTTTGGTCTGATTGTGGTCTTGGTTTGGTCTGGTTGTGGTCTTGGTTTGGTCTGGTTTTGGCCTAGTTTTGATGTTGGTTTGGACTGGTTGTGGTCTTGGTTTGGTCTAGTTTTGGCCTAGTCTTGCTGTTGGTTTGGTCTGGTTGTGGTCTTGGTTTGGTCTGGTTTTGGCCTAGTCTTGGTGTTGGTTTGGTCTGGTTGTGGTCTTGGTTTGGTCTGGTTTTGGCCTAGTCTTGGTGTTGGTTTGGTCTGGTTGTAGTCTTGGTTTGTTCCGGTTTTGGCCTAGTCTTGGTGTCGGTTTGGTCTGGTGACTGATTCCACCAAAGACAGAAATCTCTCTCATGGCTACAAAAAGCACATTATAACGCTGACCATCCCAGACCTTCCCCATTCTGTCCAAAACCAATGTTCGTTTTGCCTGAACTTTAATGTTACTGTTTTAATATTGGATGTACCATACAAAGGAGAACATGCTTTGTCCTTCTCTTTTATTTATTCTGTAGCTCTTAGCTAAAAGAAAAAGAAAATAAAAATATGCTTTTACATCCAGAACAGAACACACTGAACACACTGCACTACATAAGAGCATTGCCCTGAGTGCTTTATTTTTCTCTCTCCGGGAGGTTTGTTCGCTGTACAAGTTAAAAAATATTCCTTTTAAAGTTTCTTTAAGAGATTTGTTTTTGCTCTCTCGCCAATACAGAAAACTTGAGATGAACTTGTGTTTTCAAAGCAAAAAAAAGTTGTAGGCAAGGAAAGAGCAGTCATTGTAAGACATATCTTAGTACATAAGGTGGAATAAAGCTTCAAACCTCTTGTACTACATAATGCACATAATGTGTTTTAACGTGTATGCAATTTTATGCCTTTTTTTACATTTTGCAATGTGTTTGGACAGGTTGGACATTTGTTTGAATGAATTGTTCACATATATTTTATATATGTATAGGAGAGGGAAGATTCTATTGTTTGTGTTTTTTTCTTTCAAATACAGTATTTAAAAAATGCATTGGTGAGAATCAACCCAAAGAAAATATTGCATGTTAGGTGCAGCCTAAAAGAAAACCATAATGGTTTTGGGTCCTTTTTATTTCAAATACATTTTTATGCTAGTGTTATATATGTTTCTTTCTCTCTCTATATATAAATACACACATACAAACACACAAACACAAACACACACACATATACAAACACACACAAACACACACAAACAAATGCACATACAAACACAAACACACACACACACACACATACAAACACACACACACACAAACATACAAACACACACAAATACAAACAAACACACACATACAAACACAAATACACACACACGCACATACATACAAACACACACACACATACAAACACACATAAACACACACACACACAAACACACACGCACACACAAACATACAAACACACACACATATACATACAAACACACACACGCACATACACTTAAAAACACAAACACACAAACACACACACAAACACACACACACCTACAAACACACACATACAAACACACATACAAACACAAACATACACACACATACAAACACAGATACACACACACACCACACACACACACACACACAAACATACAAACACACACACCAATATTTTGCCTGCACCACTGTGGATCTATATCCTTTTCCCTTCTATCACTTCATGGCTCGCCTTCCAGTATGTTTCCCATATATAAACATGCTCATTCCGAGTTGCCTGAGCAATTTCCTATTTTCTCTGGGCTCCTGGCCCTATATTACATGTATTCTGTGCCTGACTACCCGTGTACCAACCCTAGCATTGTGTACCGTTTTCGCTTATCTGCCGCCCTCCCTGACTTCGGCTTGTTACCTTTAATTTCTTCTGTCTCCCACCATCTGTACTCTGCACATGTGAGTGGTCCCTGCATTGTCAGCCAGGCTGCGACCCGGTTCTAGTTGGCTGCAAGCCAGTGCACAAAGTAAAGTCCATAAAGACATGGGTGAGCGAGTTTGGGGTGGAGGAACTTGACTGGCCTGCACAGAGTCCTGACCTCAACCCGATAGAACACCTTTGGGATGAATTAGAGCAGAGACTGCGAGCCAGGCCTTCTCATTGACCTCACAAATGCTTTTCTGGAAGAATGGTCAAACATTCCCATAGACACACTCCTAAACCTTGTGGACGGCCTTCCCAGAAGAGTTGAAGCTGTTATAGCTGCAAAGCGTGGGCCAACTCAATATTGAACCCCACGGACTAATGCCCCGTACACACGGTCGGACATTGATCGGACATTCTGACAACAAAATCCTAGGATTTTCTCAGACGGATGTTGGCTCAAACTTGTCTTGCATACACACGGTCACACAAAGTGGTCAGAAAATCCGATCGTTCTGAACGCGGTGACGTAAAACACGTACGTCGGGACTATATACGGGGCAGTAGCCAATAGCTTTCATCTCTTTATTTATTCTGAGCATGCGTGGCACTTTGTGCATCGGATTTTTGTACACACGATCGGAAATTCCGACAATGGATTTTGTTGTCGGAAAATTTTATAGCCTGCTCTCAAACTTTGTGTGTCGGAAAATCCGATGGAAAAAGTCTGATGGAGCCTACACACGGTCGGAATTTCCATCAACACGCTCCGATCGCACATTTTCCGTCGGAAAATCCGACCGTGTGTACGGGGCATAAGACTGGGATGCCATTAAAGTTCATGTGCGTGTAAAGGCAGGCGTCCCAATACTTTTGTCAATATAGTGTATATATAATTCTTAGTGCTATTTGCAAGTTCCCTGATTTCCACACAGAGCCTTACACTGATGTATCACCTAAAATAAATTCTTTTCATAGAACGAGCTCAGAGTTTTCAGCACAGCTTCTATAACACATTCAGACTATCTGTCTGGATAATTGATCGCCACAAAGCGGCTCTTGAACGCAAGCCGTGTGAACTTCAGATGGGACACACCAAAAAAATGCCTTTTTGTGTCTGATGCCACAGTCAATGGAATTTTGCCATGCGGGGGGTCTGATGATCCCGCTCTTTTGTCTATCAGGAGGCAAAGCCAAGGGCACCACTTTCCCGACGGACGCTGCTCCACAGTTTGCCAACTGCATTCAGTGCTCCAGCTAGAGACAGGATTGTTCTACTGAAAAGCAGAACTTATCAGTTCATCATCAGCAAAAGTGGGTTGGATGGGAGATCGTTGTTTCATGAACTTGCAATTTGTGAGAGTAGACCTTTTGTCATCTTCCTGCTTTCAGCAATAAGAGGAACTCCAACTAAATATATGGTGGAAATACATACAGGGAGTAAAATAAGTTTTGAACAAGTCAGAAAGGACGGGAGAAGACATTGACGAGCTTTCCCACCGAGACAGGTAAGTGCTGGCGGGGGGCACATTGGCAGCATTTGATATGGCACATTTGATGGGCACAGTGGCAGCAATTGATGGGCACAGTGGCAGCAAATGATGGGCACAGTGGGAGCAATTTATGGGCACAGTGGCTGCAATTGATGGGCACAGTGGTGGCAATTGGCACAGTGGCTGCGTTTGATGGCACAGTGGCGGCAATTGATGGGCACAGTGGCTGCATTTTATGGGGCACAGTGGCTGCATTTGATGGCACAGTGGCTGCATTTGATGGGCACAGTGGCTGCGACTGATGGTACATTGAGGCTGCGATTGATGGGGTTTTTTCAGAATGTTTCAGGTTGTTTGCGCCCCCCCAAAAAATGTGGAGCACCAGCCGCCACTGCTACAGTGATACCAAAACGAATACGTTCAGAAATTAAGTTCTGTGTAATAAAATGGAATGACACAGGGAAAAAGTATTAAACACATGAAGAAAGGGAGGTGCAAAAAGGCATGGAAAGCCAGGACACCAGCTGAAATCTATCAGTAATTAGAAAGCAACCTTATCCCTTGTCAGTGCAAATTAATATCAGCTGGTTCAGTCTCAACGGATGGCCGGTAAAAAGGTGTCTCATTACCAAGGTGTCACACAAAGAAACATCTCATGATGGGTAAAAGCAAAAAGATCTCTCAAGACCTTCACAACCTTATTGTTGTTGCAAAACATACTGATGGCATTGGTTACAGAAGGATTTCTAATCTTCTGAATGTTCCAGTGAGCACTGTTGGGGCCATAATCTGGAAGTGGAAAGAACATAATTTCACCATAAACCAGCCACAACCAGGTGCTCCTCGCAAGATTTCTGACAGAGGAGTGAAAAGAATTATCAGAAGAATTGTCCAAGAGCCAAGGACCACTTGTGGAGAGCTTCAGAAAGACCTGGAATTAGCAGGTACACAATAAGTAATGCACTCACCCACCATGGCCTGTATGCATGTTCCCCACGCAAGACTCCATTGCTGAAGAAAAAGCATGTTGAAGCTCGTTTAAAGTTTGCTGCACAACATTTAGACAAGCCTGTGAAATACTGGGAGAATATAGTCTGGTCAGATGAGACCACAATGGAACTCTTTGGATGCCATAATACACACCATGTTTGAAGATCAAATGACACGTCACCCCCAAATCACCCCCATACCAAGAGTGAAGTTTGGAGGAGGGAACATCATGGTGTGGGCAGGGCTGTTTTTCAGCATACGGTACTGGCAAACTTCACATCATTATAGGAAGGATGAATGGAAAAATATACCAAGACATTCCTGATAAAAATCTGCTGCCATCTACCAGGATGGTGAAGATGAAACGAAGGCGGACATTTCAGAAGGACAATAATCCCAAACACAAAGCCAAGGAAACTCCCAATTGGTTTCAAAGAAAGAAAATCCAGTAGGAAATCTATGGAAAGAACTAAAGATCAGAGTTCATAGAAGAGGCCCACGGAACCTTCAAGATTTGAAGACTGTTTGTGTGGAAGAATGGGCCAAAATCACACCTGAGCAACGCATGCGACTAGTTTCTCCATACAGGAGCCTGCGTCTTGAAGCTGTCATTACAAACAAAGGATTGTGTACCAAGTATTAAAGTGGTTGTAAACCCTTACAGACCACTTTGTGCTACAGGTAAGCCTATAAGGCTTACCTGTAGCTACCTAGGATATCTCCTAAACCTGCACGGTTTAGGAGATATCCCCTGTATTTGCATGTGCCGATGTCCTCACCTGGTTGCCGCCAAACATGCTTGTCACCATCTGAACCAAATAAGTTTATCTTGGTCTCATCAGACCACAGGACATGGTTCCAGTAATCCATGTTCTAAGGCTCCATACACACTATTTGATTTTCTGCAGATTTTTGTCTTCAGATTTACCAAAGCCATATATTATGAGGTCAAACCTTAAGAGTTTCAATTTGTATGCAATCAGGCAGGCCCTTGCACTACATGATTTTGGTAAATCTGAAGACAAAAAATACAGAAAATCTAATAGTGTTTATGGGGTCTTAGTCTGCTTGTCTTCGGCAAACTGTTTGCAGGCTTTCTTGTGCATCATCTTTAAAAAAGACTTCCTTCTGGGATGACAGCCATGCAGACCAATTTGATGCAGTGTGCGGCGTATGGTCTCAACACTGACAGGCTGACCCCCCACCCCTACAACCTTTGCAGCTGGCAGCATTCATACGTCTATTTGGGCACATGGCGAGGCCTGTTCTGAGTTGAACCTGTCCTGTTAAACTGATGTATGGTCTTGGCCACAGTGCTGTAGCTCAGTTTCAGGGTCTTGGCAATCTTATTATAGCCTAGGCCAGTGATGGCGAACCTTGGCACCCCAGATGTTTTGGAACTACATTTCCCATGATGCTCATGCACTCTGTAGCATAGTGGAGCATCATGGGAAATGTAGTTCTAAAACATCTGGGGTGCCAAGGTTCGCCATCACTGGCCTAGGCCATCTTTATGTAGAGCAACAATTCTTTTTTTTTCAGATCCTCAGAGAGTTCTTTGCCATGAGGTGCCATGTTGAACTTCCAGTGACCAGTATGAGAGAGTGAGAGCGATAACACCAAATTTAACACACCTGCTCCCCATTCACACCTGAGACCTTGTAACAGGAATGCCACGTACAGACGATCGGAATTTCCGACAACAAATGTTCGATGTGAGCTTGTTGTCACAAATTCCAACCGCGTGTAGGCTCCATCGAACATTTGTTGTTGGAATTTAACAAAATTTGAGAGCTGGTTCTCTTATTTTCCGACAACAAAATCCGTTGTTGGAAATTCCGACGCACAAATTCCGACGCACAAAATTAAGTTTAAATTAACTTATTCCGACGCACAATTCCGACGCACAAAATTCCACGCATGCTCGGAATCAAGCAGAAGAGCCGCATTGGCTATTGAACTTCATTTTTCTCGGCTTGTCATACGTGTTGTACGTCACTGCGTTCTTGACATTTGGAATTTCCAACAACATTTGTGCGACCGTGTGTATGCAAGACAAGTTTCAGCCAACATCCGTCTGAAATAAATCCAGGGTTTTGTTGTCGGGAAAATCCTATCGTGTGTACATAGCATTACGAGTCACATGACACCGGGGAGGGAAAATGGCTAATTGGGCCCTATTTAGACATTTTCACTTAGGGGTGTACTCACTTTTGTTGCCAGCGGTTTAGACATAATGGCTGTGTGTTGAGTTATTTTGAGGGGACAGCAAATGTAGCGCTGGTAGATTTGCGATCTACCATATGTTAGGTAAATTTAGTAATTGTTCGTTAGGAAGGTTAGGTTTGCCTCTGTTCCAGCTTGGCTGACGTTGTGTGTGTTTCTATACTGACGGGTGGGTGTCGCTGTTATCACTGGTCAGTGTTGGAAAGGCAACGTATTGAAGCGTATTGATGCTCTTCTGTCCCGGAGACGGCTCAGTGGAGGTGGTCCTCTGAGTTGCATTCTGGGCGAAAGGTATTTATGGGACAGACGCCATGTTTTAGGGTTTGTTTTTACAGCCACCTGCTGGCCCTCCTGGCCGACAGGTATGCGTTAGAGAGCAATCCATTCCAGAGGCCCACGTCGCTGCGGCGCAGGGGTGGGCCCAGAAGCTTGTCTGGGGCCTACTACAGCAGCCGAGCAAAGGTCCTGAGTTGTCTATCCTAAGTGAAGAAGCTGGACAACCGAGGAGAACCCAGGGGAGGACCCGTCATGGAAGGATCACGCAGAGTGCTGGTCCGGAGAGGGGCCTGGTGACTCGGTTGGAGGACGTATCCTAAAGTAACTATACAGCATAGTGTTACCGGGTTGGCGTAAAGGTTCAAGCACTGTGACTGACGTTCATTGCAGAAAAACCAATACATCCTGTGGCAGAGGATCGTACAGGTTTATCCCAAACAAGTCTGTGGCAGTGACTTTTGCTACGTACTGGCTGCTAGGCAAGTGAGAGAGGCCTATCCAGGTGTGCAAGGAGTGTGTCCCACGAGGGGAGCGCATTCTATTATAATATCCAAATTCTACCAGGACATTTGTCAAGAATCTTACAAGAAGATATTTGAGTTTCTTCTGCAGTTTCCTTTCTGCCTCTTTCCTGCTACTTCATTAGTAAGTTGTTTAATAAAGCATTGAAAACGTGCTCAAGTGTTGGTGCGTGTATCGTCCAGAGGTAAACTCAACGGAACCCTAGACCCAGTGTCGGTGAAACAGAGGGAAGGAGAGTGAAGGTAACAAGCCCGCTTAAACCAGCAGCTCTACCGAGAGTTCTTGCTACATGTGGGTGCGTCGTCCGGGATTTGTTGACCTTCAATTCTCGCAACCCAGAGAAGTGTTTTACCGGGAGTTTACGGAGAGAGCTGGACTTTGAAAAAAATCCTTCAGGAAGAGAAAAGGTTAAACTGCAGGACTTTATTTCTGAATGCGTGGACGGCGGGCGCCAGTGGGGGCCCGGGAGCTACCTGACCAGAAGAACAAGTGGGAGGAGTCTACCCTACTTGCTACCGCATGGGACGCGTGTATGTGTTTGGCACCAGAGGAGAGGAGAGGGCTCGTGATTGTGCTGAGAAGATCAGAGTATGGCCATGTCTTTTCCGGCGATGCAGCCAATCATGGGACCGAGAATGTTCCCTGCAAGCACCGTGATGAATACTGTGCTATATGGAACTCTGCTTACAGATACTGGAGTTCGTTTGAAGCTGCAGGGGAGGTTTGTCCTGTATACCTCAGGAGATATTGAGGGACTGGGTATGATCTGCCACAGATGTGAAGGATTGGCCGTACATCAATGTGGAGAGTACTTGTTTGTGGTGGAGCAATTTACCACGTCGCCCCGTGCTTATCGGATGGATTGGGCAACAGGTATCGCCACAGTAGAAGCTGCTACCGCTACAGAGAGAGAACGACAGGCCACCACTTTGCCTGTTGTTCCTGACAATGTTCTGGAAAGAAACACTGCTGCTGTCGTCTCCTCAGGGGACATTACTTTGATTTCTGCGTCCACTACACCTACTCCTGTTGTACCTGCTCAAAGGAAGGTGGGAAATGTGAAGGCTTCCCGCAGCCGTGGTCAAGGCCTACCTCAGAGGTTACCTGAACCGGAGCTACCAGAGTCCACGTCAGGAACGGGGAAGCCACTGATGGGGAATGTATCTGGGACTATAAATAAATATCTACCAGCAGAAGAGTTGGGAGATTTGGAAATAGAATCCATGTCGGATCTTTCCGGGGATGATGACCTATTTGAGACTATGTCACAAGAGTTGTTATGGTCACAAGGTGAAGATATTGCCTCTGCTGTGACTGTCCCTGAATGGACAGCCCTGAGTTCTGGGAGGACGTCACCCTGTGTGGAGCCACACAGTACTGTTACTGGGACTTTGCCAAAAGTTGCTAGTTCACTACAGATACCGGCTGGGTCTATGGTGAGCAAGTCTTGGATTCCTGTGTACCGCCTGGTATGGGGAGGGACAGATCTTTGCCCAAACTTGCACGCTTACAAAGAATGTTGAACAAGCGTGTAGCTGACGAGTATGGTTTGGGGTTCTCCTATGTGCCCCAGAATATAATGCAGGTGATTGAAACTAACTGGGAACTTTGGCACGGTGAGGCTGTTTGGGACTACTTGTCTGTGCCTAAGCCTTTCCGAAAGACTGGATGTTCTGTTAAGATGGATGAACGTTTTAGTGGATGTTTTATGCACTGGAATTTTGGTCGGCACATCTATGCTGACAAAGTAGTCATTTGCAGGCCCGGAAAGGATGATGTTGTCTATTTCATTACCACAGTGGATAAAACGGGAAAGCCACTGACTTTGCCAGATCCCCGGTTTTATTGGTGATTCTGGACAAAAGAACTTTGCAAGTAGTTAGCTAGTTAGTGTCAGTGTAAAGAAATCTGCGTGGTCAAGATCTACATAATCTGTTCAGTGTTTTAAATCCAAGGACTTCTTTTTGCTAGCCGGATTTTTTCTTTATTTGAAGAGATCATATTACAGGGATGGACTCCTTAAGTTTACTCCGATATGGATAAAAAGGAAGGGAGGCTCATTTTTTATAAAAAAAGATGAGGCTTTGCTCCTGATATTGTACAATATATGTATGTGTTAAATATGTTTTCCTTTTCATGGACTATTGGATCTCCTATCAAGCTGGGAGGCTTTTCAGCTAGATAGATAGTGAGGTTATGTGCAGTCATAGGATGGGTTTGTTTGCGGATGTGAACATAATGTTTTATAGATGTAAGTCTTATAATATCTTTCCACTGTCTTTTCCTCTCTCTTTGTCTATCCAAGTTATAAGAAACTCAAATACCTACTCCCAGGCTTGGGAGCTACTGTTACTGTTTTTGGACAGACGTTGGGGACAACGTCTACTGTAGTGGGGGGAGTATGTAGCGCTGGTAGATTTGCGATCGACTAATATGTTAGGTAAATTTAGTAACTTGTTCGTTAGGAAGGTTAGGTTTGCCTCTGTTCCAGCTTGGCTGACGTTGTGTGTGTTTCCATACTGACCAGTGGGTGTCGCTGTTATCACTGGTCAGTGTTGGAAAGGCAACGTGTCGAAGCGTATTGATGCTCTTCTGTCCCGGAGACGGCTCGGTGGAGGTGGTCCTCCAAGTTGCATTCTGGGCGAAGGTATTTATGGGACAGGCGCCATGTTTTAGGGTTCGTTTTTACAGCCACCTGCTGGCCCTCCTGGCCGACAGGTATGCGTTAGAGAGCAATCTCGTGGCCCTCCGTTCCGGAGGCCCACATCGCTGCGGCGCAGGGGTGGGCCCAGAAGCTTGTCTGGGGCCTACCACAGCAGCCGAGGAATGGTCCTGAGCTGTCTATCCAGAGTGAAGAAGCTGGACAACCGAGGAGATCCCAGGGGAGGACCCATCATGGAACGATCACGCAGAGTGCTGATCTGGAGAGGGGCCTGGTGACTCGGTTGGAGGACGTATCCTAAAGTAACTATACAGCATAGTGTTGCCGGGTTGGCTTAAAGGTTCAAGCACTGTGACTGACGTTCATTGCAGAAAAACCAATACATCCTGTGGCAGAGGATCGTACAGGTTTATCCCAAACAAGTCTGTGGCAGTGACTTTTGTTCGTGCTACGTACCGGCTGCTAGGCAAGTGAGAGAGGCCTATCCAGGTGTGCAAGGAGTGTGTCCCACGAGGGGAGCGCATTCTATTGTAATATCCAAATTCTACCAGGACATTTGTCAAGAATCTTACAAGAAGATATTTGAGTTTCTTCTGCAGTTTCCTTTCTGCCTCTTTCCTGCTACTTCATTAGTAAGTTGTTTAAAAAAGCATTGAAAACGTGCTCAAGTGTTGGTGCGTGTATCGTCCAGAGGTAAACTCAATGGAACCCTAGACCCAGTGCTGGTGAAACAGAGGGAAGGAGAGTGAAGGTAACAAGCCCGCTTAAACCAGCAGCCCCATCGAGAGTTATTGCTACATATATATATATATATATATATATATATATATATATTTTACATACAGTTGTTTTTTTTCTCTCTGCAATTAGAGAGAGAGGTACAATTTCTCTTTCCTCTCCATTCACAGAGAGAAAAACACAGGAGCAGGCTTCGCAGTGACTACTGACTAATGTGGTAGCCAATCAGAGGCTATCGCATGCGATCAGGTGACGTGGTACCGATCTTTCGTACGGGACCCGGGGCCCCCCGCTGAGACCCAGGTCTCTGTGCTGCGACAGATACGCACATATGCGGCCCCACAGAAAAAAGCCCAGTCCAGTGGGGCTTACTGTTACATATATATGCTTACTGTTGGCGTGAGGGGGGTTAAAGGACCACTTTACCTATACCCATCAGTTTTTGTGGAATAACGACAACCATTCTCAGGTGTGCAAATACTTTTACCTGCTAGGTACATTATCGTAGTTTTTATTTTTAAGACCCAAGACTCCTCTTCTTCTCTTCCATATTTCAGTCCGTCCTCAGTCCCCCAAAAGCTCCTTTGTTTATTGCAGAGCTCTATAGAAGAGCTGTAAGCGAACTTGGTAGAAAGTTTGATTTTCTGAGACAAGACAATCCTTCTTCTTTTCCAACGTCGTAGCTCAATTTGACCGCTGCCTTCACAATTTCAACAATGTAATTTTACGCTTAGCGAAAAAACATAAACAAATATTTCTTGGTGAGCAGCGAGGAGGAACACGAGGATTTAATAGCTTCACCTGCGGCAGTTTGTCTCCTCCTCGGAGTCCCAATGGGGCTGTTTGTCAGCCGCTGGGAGAGGAGAACTTGTTTTATGAGGGCGCCAAACACTTCTCAAAGTTTCCAAAAAGGAAATAACCGATTGTGTGCTGACATGGGCGGTAAACCTGAATGATGCAAGGCTTTTTACGTATAGTGAGAAGATTTAAGATATATCTGTAACATTTTCAGGAATTTGTAAAATAATAAAAAACAGGTCCTGGGCAAGGTGTTTGGGGGGGGGGGGGGCAACAAAAACTTGGAGGAATAAACATGGGAGTTCTCACCTTCACCCCTATCTGTTCCGCATCCTTCTGTCAACGTTATGAACTTACAGTGGGCGCTCGCCCTTAAGGCATCTGTGACTTCTGACTGGTTACAGAAGGCTGAACACACTTCCTTTTCAGCATGTTTCTTCTCAAATAGATATTTAAAAAAATAAAATAAAACAGCAACTTGACAGTTACAGTTTGGATTAGTCATAGATACCCCATTCATATTTTTTCCTAAATGTACATAATTTAACTGCTTGCTGATTGCCCTATAACAGTTTTACTGCTTGAGGGTGGCTGCGATGTGCAGGATCACGTACTGTATATATATATATAGCGCACTGCCATTGGCTCGCTGCAGCTGTGATTCTACACAGTGGGTCCTGCAGACCTGATGTCCGCTGGCACCCGCTGATCATTCGGTACATAGGCAGAACGCTGATCTGTCTATGTAAATAAGGCAGATTGCCGTTCTGTCAGTAAGGAAGGCATGGATCCTGTGTTCCTGATCTTGGATCAATGCCTTGCCCTAGTAAAAGCACCTCCCCCACACTACAGTAAAGTGCTGGGACAAGGTAATCTAGAGCTCGGGGTGAATATGCCAAACTGTGCCCCCCCCCCCCAAGATTTATGAGCATTATGTGTCAGCAAAAATTCCCCCACAAAAACTCTGAGCATTAAAGTGGCAATAAACTCTGTTGTACCTACAGGTAAGCTTAAAATAAGGCTTACCTGTAGGTACAGTGGAACCTTGGTTAACGAGTAACGTGGTTAACGAGCGTTTTGAAAGACAAGCAACTTTTTTTTTCAATTCGGACTCGGTTTGCGAGTGTTGTCTCGCAAAACGAGCAGAATTCAAGCTAATGGGGTGTGCAGTACCGCATTTAGCCAGAGGTGCGGGGGCACCAGTGACACTCGGAACGGTCCGGAGCAGTTTGGAAATACTCGGAATCACTCGGAAATACTCTGAATCACTCGGAAATACTCGTAAACACTCGAAAATACTCAGTTTCCGAGTGTTTCCGAGGGTTTCTGAGTGCAGCTGAGCTGTCCCCGAGTTTTTCCGAGGCTCTCCGGCGCCCCCCCCACCTCTGGCCACATGCGGTATTGCATGCAATAGAAGTCAGTCTGGAATGAATTATCTTAGTTTCCATTGACTTCTATGGGGAAACTCGCTTTGATATGCGAGTGCTTTGGATTACAAGCATTCTCCTGGAACGGATTATGCTCGTAATCCAAGGTTCCACTGTACTGTGAATACTGTGCAAGTTTAGGAGATATTTAGAGTGCATGCAGCCGATGACATCATCGATGCATGCGCTTTTAAGATCTGGCTTACAGTGCCGCACCTTCCGAGCCCGTGCCAGAAACGGCGGCTCCCGCGTGCATGTTTGGGAGTGAGGTAATCGCAGCTTGGGCCAATCACAAAGCCGGAGCTCGCGAACCCGGAAGACAGACCGTGGGAACATGACAGCCCTCTCAGTGGTGACCTTACAGCGTTGCAGGGCTTCGTTCCAGGGTAAGTATTTCATAATGTGCCAGTATGCGATGCATACTGGCACATTATGCCATTGCCTTTTTTTTTTAATGAAAATCGGCTGTTTATTATTATTATTATTATTATTATACAGGATTTATATAGTGCCAACAGTTTGCGCAGCACATAACAAAATAAAGGCAGACATTACAGTTACATTTTCCCCTCCTAGCACACATCTTCTCCCTCCACTTCAAATCTCCCCTTTCTTAGCACAAAGTCATCCCCCCTCACCCCCTCCTCCTGGCACAAGCCTTCTCCCCTATCCCCCCTCCCAACACAAATCCCCCTAAATCACCACTTTTAGCAACCCCCCCACCCCAAAATCCCTCCTCCTAGAACAATACTTACCCCCTGCCTCCCCCCAAATACCCCCTTCCAAAAGAAATCAACCCCCAAACTCCTTGTGGCACCCACCCCACCTCACATGACACCACAGTGCCCACTGCCCAGGGCAACCTCCCCTCCTGCCCACCTCTTGTCCTGGCCCTGCCAAAGACCATCATAAGGTGCTCCCAGGGCAGCACAGTGTCTATATTTCGGCCCCATGCTTGGTTGATCTCTATAAATAGGGCAAACAGTCCGTGACCAGTGACAGCAATGAACCCAAAGAAGGGGCAGAAGTGATTGTGAAGGGGTGGGGGTGGGGGGCAGATTAAAAAAATGATAGAATGCTTTCTATTACAGCAGCTGCAAACAATTTAGGGATCACAATTATCAGGCAATACAGCACTGTGTGAGAGGATAAAGCTGCTGGACCATCAATGGCTGCCACCTTTACTTTCTTACCCATAATGCCCTGATGCTAGAAGCCATGGAGCTGGCATTGCGAAGTCACATGACTATCCTGCAGGAGGATGATATCGCTAATTGGCTGCTGCCATTAATTATGGAAACTTTTCAAAAATTACACCTAATAGGATGACATCAGATAGGATGTGGCTTTTTTTTATGAATAAGAGGAAAGCGTGAAAAGAAAAATAACCAAAAATGGGCAAATTTTTAACAAAAGGCCCAATATAAGCCATTGTTAAAATTGACTGCTTTATTATTAGCCGCGTTGAACAGGAAGGGTTAATGCTGGCCTTGTGTTGCTTAGCAATAGCTGCAAGTATTTTTTCACCGGGCTATAGGCGGTAAACAGTACAAG
Organism: Aquarana catesbeiana; assembly: GCF_042186555.1. Lineage (NCBI taxonomy): Eukaryota > Metazoa > Chordata > Amphibia > Anura > Ranidae > Aquarana > Aquarana catesbeiana. Next base: position 11,284,234 of record NC_133335.1, read on the forward strand.
ACTGGAAAACTTAAAGGATGCGTGCATCAAAGCACCTACCATCAATAATATATCGCTATGTTTTATTTATAAAACGCCAGCGTGCTTTGCTGAGCCGTACGATGGGATTTTCACGCGCTACAGACGGCTGTCAAATGCCGGGTCCGTTTATAAAAATCATCACTTCTCCCGCTTTGCTATTATTTTGTGTGATTTCAACACCTCTGCTTTTTTTTCCAGTTATTTATAAAAGTGCCGGAAGTCAAAGTTCTCAAAAGTGGCTGAAATTTGCTAACTTATTTAAAGTTTTTTTTTTTTTGTGCTATTTTATTAAAATGATAAATTGCCAGCAGCAGTGACAGGTGTCACCACTGCGAGATGGATGCAGGTGTGCTGTCTTGTGCTAAAGTGTATGTCAGGGCAAAATATACAAACATATTCATTACATTTCTGCAATACACAGACATTTCCCCCCAAGTACAGAAAAATACCCGCTGATGTGCCAGACATCAACTGAGCTCCTAACTTCCTGTAGTGAGCTTGTGGGGAGGTGCAGCGTGGTGCGGGAGCAGTAAACACTCAAGAGTCCAGTTGCAGAAATAGAACTTGTGCCCCAGGACGACGTCAGATTGTGACGAAACGTGTTGGATGGGGCGACGTGCTGACGTCACCGCGCTGCATGTGATGCCGGAAGGACGGGCTTTATTGCTATGGCCAGCCGGCTTGTTCTATTTCATGCCTATTTTAAGCACTTTTGATGTAAGCGCAATACATTTTATACGTTTTATTAAAGACGATGGTTTTAGACCCCTCTCTCACTGGGGCGTTTTTCAGGCACTTTAGTGCTAAAAATAGCGCCTGTAAAGCGACCGAAAAATGCCTCATCTGCAGTCCTAGTGTGAAAGCCTGAGTGCCTCTGGCTATCACAATGATCAGTCACTGTGAAGCCCATGTCCGTGTTTTCTGTCTCTGTGAATGGATGAGAGAGAAACATTGTATCACTCTTTGTCCTTGCAGAGATACAAAAAAATTGTAATAATAATTAAAAAAAAACTAGATTAAGGTTTGATCTAGGTCAGTGCCAGGGTTAGTGTTTGGGTCAGGGCCAAAGGTCAAGGTCAGTGTCAGTTTTTGTTGGACAGGATTTTTTTTTTTTAATTAGTATTCTTGTCAGTTAGCAAAATGCGCACTATTGATTCTGGGCTGTACTACGGGTACAAACAACAACTAACATACACATATGCGATCGCCAGGAGCAGGAGAATATAGTTTGGGTTGTTCTTTGGTGGTAAGTTACGGTAATAGCAAGAAATATACAGTTACATTTAAAAAAAAAGGGTTTTTTTACTATTTGATAGTAAAAAAAAAAACCAGGAGATATACATTACCATATACCACCAAGTCAAATTGTCATTGAAAAAAACAAGGTATCATTCACCTGGATGCACAAGGTAGTTGTGATGATGTGTACGGTTTTACTAACACATGCCAAAATGACAAAATTGGGCTTAGGCATTTAGATTTGTATTACCCTTAGGCGTGAATGGGTTAAATAGACTCTGCCTGACATAAAATGGCCACCAGAGTCACATGGGGTGGCAGCATCCAACCGGATAGCTTCCCCAGTGACCCAGGAAACCATGTTTGTCAGGCCCTGGACTTGAACCTGGGACCTCGACTGTGTCTGGAGGTGAATCTTCTTGCCGAGCTACCTGAGATGCTGGACAGTGCCTTGTCGGATCCTTTGGGCAACTCTGCCTTGTGCCTTGATTTCTGCTGAACCCTGAACTCTTTTTTTTTAACAAGAAAGAACCCTGAACTCTTTGCTCCTCCCATGAACTTCCTGATATAAGCCATGTCTCTGAACTTCCTGTTTGCCAGATTATTGTGCTATCTCCAGCCAGTATCTCGCTCCTGTCTTCCCTGCTGCCGTCCATATCTGCTACCACTCGTTATCGACCCTTGGCTTTTTCCTCGACTATGGTTCTGCCTGATCCCAACCAGCAACTACTCATTACCGACCTTTTGGCTTGTTTACTGACCACGCTTCTGTTTGATCCTTACCTGCTTATCCGCTACTGGACCCTGGCTTGCTCACCTCTTGGTGGGGCAATCCTGAGGACCGCGACCTGGTACTAACACGCAGCAAAATCAATTTCCACCATCAGGAGCTCTGGAGAACACCAGTTAGTACTTAGACTCTGCACCTCAGGTGAGCCTGTGTCATCTGCCAGGGTGACTGCCTGTGTACCTATCCTGCTGGTCGGTGGAAATCCTGCAACTACTATAGCAACTGTTTTTCCGAACCTGACCCCTTGATCGTGACAATGTTCCTCTTGACTTTCTCTCCCTCTGCAATGCCGCTGCTGTTGTGCGCCACCTGCAGTGGAGAAAGTAGACTGCACCTGCCTGCAATCTGACAACACTGCCACTCCTGCACTGAATCGCAGGCAGCATTGTCAGCCCTCCAAGAAATGTAAAATGTTACAAGTAAGCTTTTTACCATAGAAGTGTAAAGCTTTGGGCTGGTGTTTTGAATGTGGGGCATACTTGTACTGATGTAATCCCTAACTGATTGAAGCACAGAAATTGAGGCACAGATCTGGGGAAGGGTACAGAAAATTTTCTGCAGCATTGAAGGTCCCAATGAACACAGTGGTCTCCATCATCTGTAAATGGAAGAACCACCAGGACTCTTCCTAGAGCCGGCCACCTGGCCAAACTGAGCAATCTGGGGAGAAGGGCCTTAGTCAGGCCAAGAACCCGATGGTCACTCTGACAGAGCTCCAGCATTTCTATGTGGAGAGAGGAGAACCTTCCAGAAGAAAAACCATCTCTGCAGCACTCCACCAATCAGGCCTGTATGGTAGAGTGGCCAGACGGAAGCCACTCCTCAGTGAAAGGCACATGACAGCCCACCTGGAGTTTGCCAAAAGGCACCTGAAGGACTCTCAGACCATGAGAAACAAAATTCTCTGGCCTGATTGAACTTTTTGGCCTAAATGGCAAGCGTCATGTCTGGAGGAAACCAGTCACCGTTCATCACCTAGCCAATGCCATCCCTACAGTGAAGCATGGTGGTGTCAGCATCATGCCGTGGGGATGTTTTTCAGCTTCAGGAACTGGGAGACTAGTCAGCATCGAGGGAAAGATGAATGTAGCAATATAAAGAGACATCTTTACTGAAAACCTGCTCCAAAGGGCTCTGGATCTCAGATTGGGGCGAAGGTTCATCTTCCAATAGGACAACGACCCTAAGCACACAGCCAAGATAACAAAGGAGTGGCTACAGGACAACTCTATGAATGTGCTTGAGCCAGAGCCCAGACTTGAACCCGATTGAACATCTCTGGAGAGATCTGAAAGTGGCTGTGCACCGACGCTCCCCATCCAACCTGATTGAGAGGTCCTGCAAAGAAGAATGAGAGAAACTTCCCAAAAATAGGTGTGCCAAGCTTGTAGCATCATACTCAAAAAGACTTGAGGCTGTAATTGGTGCCAAAGGTGCTTCACCAAAAGTATTGAGCAAAGGCTGTGATACTTATTACATGGGAGGAGCCTGTGATACTTATATACATGGGAGGAGTCTGTGATGTTTATGTACATGGGAGGAGCCTGTGATACTTATGTACATGGGAGGAGCCTGTGATACCTATGTACATGGGAGGAGCCTGTGATACTTATGTACATGGGAGGAGCCTGTGATACTTATGTACATGGGAGGAGCCTGTGATACTTATGTACATGGGAGGAGCCTGTGATACTTATGTACATGGGAGGAGCCTGTGATACTTATGTACATTATTTTTAATACATTTGCAAAGATTTCAAACAAATTTCTTTCATGTTGTCATTATGGGGGATTGTTTGTAGATTTTTGAGGAAAATAATGAATTTAATCCATTTTGGAATAAGACTGCAACATAACAAAATGTGGAAAAAGTGAAGCGCTGTGAATATTCTCCGGATGCACTGTATGTAGGAGGATTTGTTTCATCCCTGTGCATCACCTGAGGACAGGCACTTCACTGGGTATATGGAAAGGTTTACAACTGCTTTAAGAAATCCCATGCAACAAAGAAGAAAAAAGGGTAAAAACAGCCTTTTACATGAATACTCTCTGGATGCACTGTACCTGTTTATCTGCAGTCTTCACTTCTCTACAGCTGTTTAAAGTCCAGAATGTACAGAAAAAGGAGGGGGGGAGGGGGGGAGCTGAGATTAAACACTGCAGAGCTCAGTGAGGAGAGCTCTGAGAGCTGATTGGAGGGACACCCGACACCCCCCTTTGCACAGCACACAGGAACAGAGCTGAGGCTTGCAATCACTGGCTGTGTGCTGGAGCTCCCTTCCCTGTCACCTTTTTTTTCTCACTGCCAATGAGGAGTAAAGAGTCTCTGGATAGCCGAGGCTGTCGTGCACATCGCTGGATCAAGAGGGGGGGCTCAGGTGAGTATCGGGGGGGGGGGGGGGCTGCTGCACACTGAAGCTTTTTTTTACCATAGGATGCATGAAGGTAAAAAAAAAACCCTTGAGCCTTTACAACCACTTAAAAAAAACAAAACATGAAAAACAAGTCACCATCTCGCGCAGCTGTGAATTAGCACCATTTAGAATAGTGGCTGACACTTGTATTGACTTTCATTAAAAAAAGAAATACCTAAATATATTGGAAGTGGTCATGCAAATATTTTTTTTTTTTTTCATGCAAATCATTTTTAATAAAAAAAAAAGTCAGGAGGAAAAAGATCGAATTTTACAGCAAGTTTCACTTGTACTTCATTAGTTTCTGGCGGGTTTATAAAAACCAATCGGCATCACTTAATGTTCTGCTGACACACAAGAAAGGTGACATTCTGTTTGTATGTTACAAAGCAGACTATCGACTGCACATAGCACTCTGTGAATAACAACACGGGGCTGCGGGAGGCCCTGGCAGTCCTGTGCAGCGTTTGGCATTCCGCTGCTTTCCTTGCAGGATCCCCGAGGACGCCCTTAATTGTGTTTATCATGTTCAGGGCGTAGAGCACAGTCAATATGGATCCTGCTCCTAACAAATAGGATTGTTAGTTCCATTTAACTTATACACAGGAATCAGAAAGCTCTGCCTTTATCTTTGTTCCCTCGCGGTGAGAGTGAGCGTTGGGCTTGATTTGGAGGACACAAGTATTTTGTAAACTCAGTAAACTGCATTTGTATGTGTGGCCAGGCCCCCCCTCCCCCCCACCGTAGGGTTTGCTGAATGTAGTGGTTCACCTGTCACCGCCGCTGTAATTCATGGGCCCGGCGTCCTGAAAGGGGCCAGACGCATGAATAGTGCATAGCTCCCAACTGTCCCTGATTTCGAGGGACTGTCCCTGATTGGGAGCAATGTCCCTCTGTCCCTCATTTGCCCTCATTTGTCAAATTATAGGTATTGGAACTTCCTTTCAAATTTGGCCGTTCGGCATTCGTTATTTCAGATAATTCGTAACTTCGGATAAATTCGTACGCGTTACCACGTTCACTAGCAGCCAAATTTGAAAGGAAATTCCAATACCTATATTTTAATAGTTATTATTATTTATTCCAGATTTTCGAATTTTCAGATTTTCATTCTTATTTTCGGATTTCCAAATTTCCGAATTTTCAAAATTCCTTATTTCGAATTTTCAAATTTGAAAGGAAATTCCAATACCTATAATTTATTATTTATTATTATTATTAGTTATTTCAGATTTTCAGGTTTTCCAGTTTTCAGATTTTCCTTCTTTTGAATTCTCAGATTTTCATTCTTATTCTTGGATTTTCAAATTTCCAAATTTTAGAATTTTTAAATTTATGAAATTTTTGAATATTTGAATTTCGGAATATCGAATTTCCGTAATTGTGAATTTGCGAATTTCGAAATTCTGAGATTTCGAATTTTCGGGAATTTGGAAATCTGAAAATTCAGAAATCTGAAAATTCAGAAATCCGTAATTTCAGAAATCCGTAATTTCAGAAATTCGTTATTTCGGAAATTCGGAAATTTATGGAATTTCGTAAATTGAAAAATTCGGAAATTAGGAAATTTCGGAATTAATGAATTTGTCAAAATTCGTTAAACGAATTCAGAACTAAATGAATTGCACATGTCTATTTGCCAGTAAGTGTCCCTCATCTCAAAATGTTGGGAGGTATAATAATGGGTGGCCGCGGCAGCCGTGGATAGATTCATGCTATGCATGAATCTATCTATTCATCATATAGGGGGTTGCATGGATAGAGGGGGCGGTGCCTGTGCGCCCTTAATGGACGGGCTGCCCCTGCTTCTATATACACTGCAGTCTTCTGTCCAGCACAAACTCTTGCCTAAGACCTCTTATCCTTCACACCTCCTACAGACTGTCACTCCTCCTAGACTAGCTAGCACCACATGGTTAGGCCTGATACTAATTCAGCCAGGCCTCAATGAACTGGCTTTTGCGGGCAGGTACCGCGGGACCCTGTGGTGTAGAAATAGTTCAGGTGCTAACTGTCCTCTGTTTAGCCACCAATCCCAGATAGCTCTCTTCAGACCCTGCAAGCCAGCCTGGCTGCAATGACCTCTTTCCACTGCCCTTTCCCACAGTCCACTCCTCCGGTTCTGCACCGGATCTTGAGCCAAGCTGGGAGATGATCCGTTTCTTTGGATATTAATGAGCTGAGTTACCATTAAGAAAAGAGCCATCTGGATTAATCACCATTGATTGGGAAGAGGAAGTGAGAGCAAAGAGCTTGTGGGGAGATCCGCATATGAGTTTTGACTCATCTGAGAGTTGAGCACGCATTTTTACTGGTGGTGTTGTGCACTCCGTTTGAGGATGAACAATCACTGTGGTGGAATTGTGTGGATACACTGATCACAAGAAGAGTTTTTCATGTTTTATTTCTTCATTTTTTCATTTTATGGACTATTCATTTATATGTAGGATTTATTTATTTTAGAGATTTGCACTTTATATTTACATTTATTTATTTACTATCCATTTCGAAATTAGTGTGGTGTACCACTTGGAATGTTTAGCAGCTGTGCACGTTTATTATTAGGTTATCTTATTTAAACATCACAATATTTTTTACTTGTGGCGCTGATTGTTTCATCTTATAATTTGAGGAGGCCTGCCCCCTGCCAATCCAAGTTGCCATAGCTCCCAACTGTCCCTGATTTCGAGGGACTGTCCCTGATTTGGAGCAATGTCCCTCTGTCCCTCATTCCTCCTAATTTGTCCCTCATTTTGGTCTGATCTATATAGTATATAAAATGCACTTTTTATCATTCAAAAAGTGTTTCCCAGTGCTAAACCTTTCATCTGATTTCTAAATGGCTGCATTTATCAATTTTAAAAGCCACGATAAAGAAATATTAGTGGTAAAAAAAAGCACTTGTGGATTTAAATAACCTTTTTTTTTTTTGGTTATGCCCCTAGTAGGTGTCCCTTATTCCCATCTCAAAATGTTGGGAGGTATGAAGTTGGGGATTGGTCAAGGCTCCTAAAAATACCCCAGGCAGCCCCACCTCTCCCATCCTCCTCTCTTTCTAGCACCTTCTAGAGGGAGGTGACAGTGATGCTACCTGTGAATCACCCTGCCCTGCCCCGAGCCACTCCCAGCCCAGAATGAAAACAAACAGGCCTAGCCACCAGCTAGGCCTGCCTAAATTTTCCTACTCTCCAGAAAAATCCTCACTCTAGAACCTACCTAACTAGAGGGTGCTACATATTTATAAAGAAGACACATAAAAAAAGTAAACTCAGTAAACTGCATTTATACAGTGTATAAGAAAGCCACATTAAAAAAAAAAAAAAAAAACACATACAAATATTTTAGAAAAAAATTTACATTTAGCTGAGCCTATCGTAGCATAACTTTAAAGCAAAGCTACACCTAAATTGTTCAAGCTCCACTTCTCCTCCCCCCCCCCCCCTCCACTGCCACATTTGGCACATTTTTTTTGGGGGGGGGGTACTCTCCCACCCAGCCACTTTCGGGTAAGATCGCTAATAAGCAATCTAGAACTATTCTGGCCCCTCCTCCTTACCCCCGCTTTTTGTTTGTTAGTTATTGGTCAGTTATCCTATTTCTGGGTTTTCACTTGTATTGTGCTGGGGTTTGGATGGATTTTTGCTTCACTGTAAAGAAATCTCTGCTTGTTTGCATCCCCTCCACTGCCACATTTGGCACTTTTTGTGGGGGAGGAAGGAGCGCGTACCTGGTTTTGACAGGTACCTGCTCCCATTTTCGGTCAGATCGCCATGGTGATGTCCGGCCACTCCTCTGCCCCCCCCCCCCCCCCCCCCCGCAGCCTTCTGGGACACACACATCCTTCTTGGTAGAGTGGGTTACAAGTCATGGTGGGTGTAATACAAGCTGAACAAGAGAATGTTGGTGGGCTCAAGACTTTATAGGCACAATAATGAAAATAATAATAATAAGGGGAAAAGGGGGGGGAGGGGAAGAAACGGAAAGGATGGGGGGGGGGAAAGGGGGGGGAGGGATGTAAGGAAAAGGGGGCGGGGAAAGGAAGAGCCAAGGAAATAACTCCAGGTTATGAGTGGTTTGTATAGATGTCCGTATTTTATATAAAAAGATGTTTCAAGATAATTGAATAACCATCAAGATTAGTTATGAAAAAAGATTTAGAGGGAATTATACTATTAGATGGTGAAGTATATGACAGTCACATGTGGTCCCTGGTAATATATATTCTAGTATTAGTATTAAAGAATAAAGTATTGAAGGATAAATTAAATTGGATTACACTTACCCTGAAAATGTATAATTATATTTAGAAGGAAGGGGAGGAAGAGACGGAACCACAGCAATATCATAGGTCAGTATTGGTAATTCACAGCACTATCAGCGGTTATAGTTTGATGGAAGGGGATCTGGTGTCAATCAGAGGCAGATGTAGGTATTGCATAAAGGTGAATATAGGATTATTTCGTTGAAAAGTTATTCTTTCTGACCCCCAGTCCTGCTGAGTCTGTGATATCAATAAAACATATTATAAGGATAAGCCATGAGTAAGCTGTTATGAAGGGTAGTAGGAATACAAGCTTACCTGAGTATGTAGCATATGGTTGATAAACAGGGGAGTTGGTGGTGAGGAGCCGCACAGCCGTCTCGTGTAGAGCGGCTTGTGTTGTGGATAGTACAAGGAGAGACGCCAAGCAGGCGTCTCTTGTACATCCGCCCCGCCTGTAGTCACCAATCGGCGTCGCCGACGTGACATCATTCAGGCCGGCCGCTGGCGCGTACTGCGCATGCCTCGATCCCCGGCGTCATCCGAACAGCTGACGGTGCGTCGGGGAAAGAGGAGGCAGTCGCGTCCTAGTATCCCGGCAACTGAGCGGACCCGGAAAAACTGCGCAGGCTCACCATCTCCAGCGCGGGCCAGACAACTGACGGCCCACAGAGGGGGGAGGGGGCGGACGCATCTCAGCATCCTGGCAACCAGGAGTACAGAGAGGTCAGCCATAATGGTATCACCCCCCTATGCAGCCAGAGAGTCGACCGCCCGACATGGAGGATAGGGGAGTTATACCGCAGCCGCATCCACGTCAACGCGGCCATCAAGGGACACCCTATGCGCCAACCATCTAATGTAGATGTGGCGCTGGGCGGCCGCACATTGCCAATATGCACCGCCATACAGTGCAGAGAAGGGGTCAAACCCATGGTAAAGGTGCAGCCTCTGGAGAAGTAAAAATAAGGATAAAAATGAAAATTACATCGCTTTGGTATAGAACATAGTAGAAATTAACAATAAACGGCATGAGGATATCATAACAACAATTGAGAAAAAAAAAAAAAAAAAAAGGGGGGAGAAGGCCACAAAAGAGTAGACTAAGTGTGCTTAAAGGAAAGGTTTATAGGTCTGAGCTTCGTTGATCCCAGGGGGGAGAGTGGCACCTAGGGGTTCTATCCATAGGGTTTCTAGTTGGCACACTCTCTTGTCCCAATCTCCACCCCTGGGGTCTATTGGGACTACTGCTAGTACAATAAATGAAATAAGAGAAGTATTGAATTTGTGGTAGAGGTCAAGGTGCCTGCTGACAGATGTCACCATTTTCCCTTCACCTGAGTAATATACATGGTCCCTAATTCTGCAACGTAGGTGTCTGATTGTCTTCCCTACATAGAACGCGCCACACTGACAAAGCATCAAGTATACCACTCCTTTTGTATCACAATCTGCATAGAATTTAGGCGTGAATTTTTCTCCATTTGGTAATGTAAAGGAGTTCCTCTCTTTAATCCATGGGCAAAAGGAACATTTGCCACATTGGGCCATTCCCAATTTAGGTTGTTTCAATTTAGGAGTGGCAACAAAGTGGCTTGAAGTCAGCTGATCACCTAAGGACCTCGTTCGTTTAAATGTAATTTGGGGAAAAGGACTGATGTATTTGTTTATAATGGGGTCTTCTTGGAGGATCGGCCAATGTTTATTAAGTATGTCCCTAAGTGTCTGGTGTTGTTGAGAAAATTTTGTGATAAATCTTACTGGGGCACTAGTAGAGACATTTTTCTGCTTGAAAAGTAAAGAATTTCTTGACTGGCGAATGGCCTTATTGTATGCACTCCGTAGTATGGTCTTATTATAACCTCTTGCTAATAATCTCTTGCGGAGTGCCTGTGCTTGAATTTTAAATTCCTCTAGATGGGTACATTTGCGGTGTAACTTGAGATATTGTGCATAAGGTATACTTTTAATAAGCGATCTAGGATGAGCGCTTCCCGCATGCAGTAGGGTATTCCCTGCCGTTTCCTTTCTGAACAAGGTGTTCGCTAAACGATTCTCTTGGTCTTTAAAAATAGTTAAATCTAGAAAAGTTATTTGATTCGAGTGGGCTGAAGTGGTAAATTTGAGATTCATCGAGTTGTGGTTGATAGTTTGGATGAAATCATCCAGAAGATTTTGGGTACCTGTCCATACTAAAAAAATATCGTCTATATACCTCCGCCATATGAGGACCTGGTCAGTGTAGATGGTCAGGTCCTCATTAGGAAAAAATATTACGTTCCCACCCCCCCAGGTACAGGTTGGCGTAGGCCGGTGCACAACATGTGCCCATGGCCACGCCCTGTACCTGGAGGAAGTGGGAATCCTTGAAGCAGAAGTAGTTACGAGTTAGTACAAATTTGAGCAATTCCAGTATGAATTCACAGAATTCCCAACTATAATGATCTTGTTCTCTTAAAAAAGTGCGTGCCATCCCGATGCCCTGCTCGTGTGGGATGCTGGAGTACAATGACTCCACATCCAGGGTCACGAGGAGGGCATCGGGAGGGACAGGCAATCCCTCTATTTGTTTCAACAAATCAAGTGTATCACGCGTATAAGACGGAAGGCTCAATACATGTGGCATTAAGACAAAATCTATAAGGCGGCTGGCATGTTCGGAAAGAGAGCCAATACCGGAGACGATTGGTCAGCCAGGAGGCCTCGTGGAGTGCTTATGTATCTTCGGTAAGGCATAAAAAGTAGCCTTTTTAGGTTTTTTAACATTAAGGTAATTATAAGTATCTTGGTCGATTAGGCCCTTTTGGAAGGCCGAACCAATGGTCTCCAGATATTCTTGCTTAAATACTTGGATCTGCGTCTCGGGTAAATGGCAGTAGCAGTGTTTGTTCGCTAAGATCCTAGTCACCATGGATTCGTAGTATGTTTTAGTCATCAAAACGATGTTCCCTCCTTTGTCCGAGGCTTTAATTTCTAGGTCTGGGTGATTTTTTAAGGCTTGAATGGCTTGTCTTTGGGAATAGGAGAGATTTCCTGGAGTTGCTGACGTAGTCATTTCTTTTATATCTTTAATAGTTCCTATAAGGAAAGCCCAAATGTGTGAATTAGTGGTTAGTTCTGGAAAACGTTGTGATTTGGGTTTAAATTTTTTGGGGTTAGATGCACGTATAGTAGACGCCGCTGTCTCTTGTAAGGAATTTGATTCTTGTGACGATTCATTTTCCTCCAAAAGGAGTATAAGATCTCGGAGGACTCGAAAATCCTCCATAGAGAAGTGTTTTACTTGTTCTGATATCGCTTTATCTTGTTTGGATTGTATCACTTGTTTGTCGAAAAGGAATTTGTATGTTAGATTGCGCGAGAAAAGATAGACATCTTTTATTGTCTCATATTTGTCGATATTGGTCGAAGGGCAGAAGCTTAATCCATATTTAAGGACATCAAGTGTCTCCTTGTCAAAATGATAGGGTGTTAGGTTAATAACTTCCAAACCTGTGGTTATGTCGGTGTTGTCATGTTCGTGAGCAATTGAAAATTTGCCTGTGTATGGGGTGTTTGGATATGTGCATCCAGAGTGCTTTGTCTAGTGTTAGGTGCTCTTTGTGTCAAAGGTGGAAGAGTAGTGGGGGGATTATAACCCTGGTTGTTCATCGAATCATTAGGGTTCAGGTTTGTGTGACCCAACTCAGTGGGGCCTGTAGTGTTCGGTTGTGTCGTATTTGGTGTTTGTGATTGGTTACTCAGTATCTGTATTGCTTGTAGGGCTGTCGCCCCCAAGTATTTAGGTTGTGTAAGTGATCTTCCATTGGACTGTGACAAATGTCCTTGTGTTTGTGAGTGTGACGAGAATCTAGTATCTGTATTTGGAGGGCGTTTTTTAGAGGAAGGTGTGTAAGAGTTCCCTCCATAATCTCTTTTTCATGCTGTAGAATTGTCTCGGGAGTTATATTGGTGTTGTTTGGGGGCAGAGGATGTTGATCTAAATGAGGAATCTGATTCAGTATCCTCATCAGTAGCCCCATAGTTGTTGTTAGTCTTCGTAACACGGTGGTAATTTCTAGAGCCCTTGCGTTGCATGGCATTCTGCCAATGGTATGCGAAGCCTTCGGAGAAGGCTAATCGGTCTTTTGATAGTTTATTTTGTTTTTTATAAATAATGTCTTTGGTAATTCTCGTTATATAGTCTTTAGTTTCCTGGACTCGTTTGGAAAAAAGGGTGTGTTCCCTGATAGTTTCATTCGATGTTTGTAGTAGGAAGATCTCCTGGTCTAGTGTGTTTAGTTCTGTCTGATAGTGGAGTATCAGGAGTTTCATTAATTCCATACTGCACTGGGTCAGTATGTTTTCCCATTTAAGTCTAAATTCTGGGGATGTTGCTTGAAAGGAGGGGTAGAGTTGGATCCTAAGGCCTAAGGAATTAATGCTTTCCCGTACATATTTTTGTAAAAATTCGATGTGCCAATGTAGATTGGCTTATTTTTTGAGAACACGTTTGAGTTTAGCCATATATTGGTTTATACCGATTTCTTGTTCAGTGTCTGTGTTGCAATTAGTTTGGATCTCTGTCATATAGCCCAACCAGCCAGTACCAACAAAATCCATAGTAAACATATATATACGCGTAATCAATAGTTGATTATTAATTGACAGAGAAATAATACAAGCTGAAGTGATGGGCGCCGGACACTTTTTGAATGCAAAGAGATTTATTGTCTCTTGAACAAGAACTGTGGGAGAGAGAGTTAGGGCCAGGACACCCTTAAGTAGATGCAATGATAATTGGCAGACTCTGAGACTTCTATAGGTAGACAGCTATACTGGGGTAGGCCTCCAGCCAGACACCACTTCTGTATAGGTAGGACCGCTGTCTCTTATGGCAGCAAATCTTGTAACAGTCATCAACGGTAGTTGTACTTAACTATTGGTAACACAGAATAGTTCTCCTCGCACTCTACAGTCTCTCACTGTAGACTTTTACTCATTGAGCTCCTAGTCTCTCACTAGACTCTCAGACCCAATCCCAGACCCAATCGCCACTGGATCCCCTGAGCTCTTCCACTTCCATTACTCAGTATCTTCCTCAAGCGTCACTCCCGCTTCCGCTGGGGCCCTGGCTTGGCACTCACAGGTACTCTTCAAGTATCACCCCTGCTGACCCACTAGGTCCCTGGCTTGGCACTCACTGATGCTCCTTAAGCATCGCCTTTGCTGTCCTGCTGGATCCCTGGCTTGGCACTCGCTGAAACTTTCCCACTTCTTCACCGTCCCCGGCTGGTGATAAGTCTGCTCTAGTACTGGCTCCAGTTCACTCACAGTGGTCTCCGCCCCGGTAACAAGGTGGATGGTCCCTTAGTGGTGACAGCTTCCCCACTACCTCCGACCTCAACTGGTTCCCTGTCCGGCTGAACCTTTACTCTCGGTTGGACTCCAATCCTGCAGTCCCAACCCTGCGCTGCTTCTCCTGCTCCAGGATAGGCCCTCAGACACAGCCACATATCCCCGGGATAGGCCTCAGGCTTCCGGCCTAGCAGCCCGGGGCAATACAACACACGTCCACCCAGACAGCCATCCAGGTGGCACAGAACCCCGATCACCTGACTCCACCCAAATAAATAGGCTCTCCCAGCAGGCCAAGGGACTTAAAGAAACCCCTGCCCATTGGCTGAGCCACCCCATCCATTCGTAACTTGACCTTGCTAAGCCCTTGTCTATCTGTCACCAGCATAACGCCACCTAGCGACAGAAGAGAGAAGGTGCTGCGAGTCCAGAACTAGAGAGGAATCAGTGGATCTACTAACAATTAACCAGGGCAACTACTACCTGGCAAACTAAATTTACTAGCACCAGGGTACTACATATAACACTGCACTTAGGTTGTGCTTCCCCTCTCTTCCTTTCTACCTTTAACCACTTGAGCCCCGAAAGGTTTTACCCCCTTCATGACCAGGCCATTTTTTGCTATTCAGCACTGCGCTACTATAACTGGTAATTGCGTAGGATTGTTTGTTCTATTTAACTTATACACAGGAATCAGAAAGCTCTGGCTTTATCTTTGTTCCCTTGAGGCGAGCGTGCGTTGGATTTGATTTGGAGGTCACAAGTATTTTGTAAATTCAGTTAAACTGCATTTGTACATAAAACAATAACAGACAGCTGCAGTCAGTGCTCACCGTAGCTTATGAACTTTCTTGGACCCAGGGCCGGTGCTACCACTAGGCAAACTAGGCAGCCGCCTAGGGCACACTGCTGCCTAGGGCATCCGCCCACTGATGTTCCTACTTTCTTCTCTCTGCAGCAAGCAACTAAGTCTCAGCATCAGCAGGCAGCCATGCTCCGTTCGCACATAGTGTCAGAGGTGCAGCGGTGGCGGAGTACTGTGTCTGTGTCCCGACTCCCAAATGAATGGAAGCAAGCAAACATTCATTGATGGGCACTGGTAGGCTGCATTGTAGGGCACTGGTGAGGCTGCATTTGATGGGCGCTGGTGGGCTGCATTTGATAAGCGCTGGTGAGGGTTCATCTAATGGGCGCTGGTAGGCTGCATTGATGGGCGCTGGTAGGCTGCATTGATGGGAGCTGGTGAGGCTGCATTTGGTGGGCACTGGTAGGCTGCATTGATGGGAGCTGGTGAGGCTGCATTTGGTGGGCACTGGTAGGCTGCATTGATGGGAGCTGGTGAGGCTGCATTTGGTGGGCACTGGTAGGCTGCATTGATGGGAGCTGATGAGGCTGAATTTGATGGGCACTGGTGAGGCTGCATTTGATGGGCGCTGGTGGGCTATATTTGATGGGCGCTGGTGAGGCTGCATTTGATGGGCGCTGGTGAGGCTGTATTGATGGGTGCTGGTGAGGCTGCATTTGATGGGCACTGGTGAGGCTGAATTTGATGGGCGCTGGTGAGGATCGCAACTCTGCTACCGGATGTGTCCCGTGGATGACTGATCACTGTATCGGCCCACTGCTGGGTACCATGTGACCGCTGCAACCAATCACAGCAGGTCACATGACAGTTGTAACAATGGATGGTTTCCTTTCAATTGTGTTTCTAGCTGTGATTGGTCACAGTGATCACATGGTACAGAATGGACCAATCACAACAAAACAAAACAAATTAATCTTTTTCATTCAGTAAAATGATTGCATATAGCAATCAAATTCACTGCTATAAGTAAACATAATGTGTAAAAAAAAAAAAAAAAATACTGATCACTTCCCCAGAGTACCGTAGTATAATAGTATATGTAGTATACTGTTACTATGGCAATATTATATTGCTCTGGTCAAAGTGTGTGTAAAAAAAGTTTTCGTACTGTCACCAGTCAGTGTCCCTGATCACCACCTGGGCCCAGGACAGCTGCCCCTTTTACCCTGTGTTAACCACTTCAGCTCCGGATGATTTGGCTGCTGAATGACCGGGCCATTTTTTGCGATTCGGCACTGTGTAGCTTTAACTGACAATTGCGCAGTCATGCGGCACTGCACCCAAACAAGATTGATGTCCTTTTTTTCCCACAAATAGAGCATTCTTTTGGTGGTATTTGATCATCTCTGCGGTTTTTATTTTTTGCGCTATAACCAAAAAAAGAGCGAGAATCTTGAAAAAAAACACATTTTGTACTTTTTGCTATAATAAATATCCCCTTTTTTTTTTTAATTTTTTTTTTTCAGTTTAGGCCGATATGTATTCTTCTGCATATTTTTGGTAATAAAAATCGCAATAAGCGTATATTGATTGGCTTGCGCAAAAGCTATAGCGTCTACAAAATAGGGGATAGATTTATAGCATTTTTATTATTTATTTTTTTACTAGAAATTGCGGTGATCTGCGATTTTTATCAGGACTGCGACATTATGGCGGACACATCGGACACTTTTGACACATTTTTGGGACGATTGACAATTATACAGCGCTTAGTGCTATAAAAATGCACTGATTACTGTATAAATGTCACTGGCAGGGAAGGGGTTAACACTAGGGGGCGATCAAGGGGTTAACTGTGTTTCCTGACTGTGTGTTCTAACTGTAGGGGGAGGGGACTGACTAGAGGGAATGACGGATCGTGGTTCCTAGCTATTAGGAACTCTCGATCTGTCACTCCTCACAGAACAGAACAGGGATTTGTGTGTTTACACATGCACAGGTCCCTGTTCTGCCTCTCGTGCCCGCGATCGCTCGTGGCCGGCGGTCATCGCGACCGTCGGCCACAAGCATCGGCTCCCCCACAGTGCAGCTGCGTGTTTGCGCCTGCTATCATGCTTAGAGGAGCCGACGTACAGCTACGACGGCTCGCGGGATCGTGCCGACCTGCCGCTGTATAATGACGGCGGCTGGTCGGCAAGCGGTGAAGACGGCCCTGATTGCAGTATGCCAGTAAAGCACATGTGTAGCCGTGAATGGGTTCTTATAGTTGCACACTAGACAGCAGCACAGAAATGTGAGCAGCCAGCCACATAAGGATGGGATCTCTAATTGAAGTCGATGCAGTAAAATTCATGCAGTTTTCCAGCCACAACAAATCACCGCGACTCCTTTGTATGTGCCGAGAGGTTGGTGGCTTTTAGTCAGCTAATGAAAACGACCCGATGACATCCTTATATTCTGAGTCTGAATCCAGTATTCCTTGATTCCCTCCCTCTGTGTTTGAAATAAAAATTCTAAACGTTATTTTCTCAGATAGAAAACTTCAGTCTAATAATAAAATAGGAGGAAAAAAAAAGAACCTGAGCAGTTATATCATGAAGTGTTTTATGTTTTGAATATTTAAAGTGATTGTAAAGGCTTACATTTTTATTTAATAAAAACAGTGGCGTTGCGTCCATAAGGGCGCCACCACCTCTCTCCCGCCACCCCCTTCTAGCACCAATAGATAGATTCATGCATTGCATGAATCTATCTATGGCCGCCCCGCCGCTGCCACCCCCTATTCAGGTGCCCGGTTCTTTTTCGGGCGCAGGGCGCCTGAATTACAGCGGCGGGGGGGGGGGCATTTTGAAGCACCTGATTAGAGCCGTAGGCTCCAATAGGCGTCAAAAAAGGTGACCTGCGAGCGCCATGCTGGGCGCTCCCAGGTCACTCAGCTGTGTGTTAGAAAAGCTAATGAATATTCGCTTTCCTAACACTAAACCGCACTCTCCGCCAATCAGGTGCTCGGATCTGTTACTCGTCACCTGAACGGCTGAAACGACAGGCGCTGTGATTGGACGCCAGGCGACAATTGATGGGCACAGTGGCTGCATTTTATGGGGCACATTGGCTGCATTTTATGGGGCACAGTAGCGGCAATTGATGGGCACAGTGGCTGCGTTTCATGGGCACAGTGACTGCGTTTCATGGGCACAGTAGCTGCGTTGGATGACACAGTGGCGGCAATTGATGGGCACAGTGGCTGCGTTTGATGGGCACAGTGGCTGCGTTGAATGGCACAGTGGCTGCGTTGAATGGCACAGTGGCGGCATTTGATGGGCACAGTGGCTGCATTGAATGACACAGTGGCGGCATTTAATGGGCACAGTGGCTACGATTGATGGTACAGTGAGGCTGCAATTGATGGGGTTTTTTTCAGAATTTTTCAGTTTGTTTGCGGCCCCTAAAAATTTTGAGCACCAGCCACCACTACCTAAAAATAACAAACATGTAATACTTACCTGCTCTGTGTAATGGTTTTACACAGAGCAGCCCCAATCCGCCTCTTCTATGGTCCCCCGCTGGAGCTCCTGGCTCCTCCCACCCTGACGGGTGGCTCCACAGCGAGCTGCTAGCTACGGGGGCACTCGTGCAAGCTCAATGGAAGCACAGAGGTTTGCCTGCCCCCCCCGCTGTCTCCTCCTTTGCTGTGATTAACACCAATGGGAGCCAATGGCTCTCTCTGCTATCTCTGGGCCAATGAGGAGGGAGAGAGCCGAGAGAGTCTTTTCTCTCGTGCACATCGCTGGATCGTGATCAGGTTCAGGTAAGTATAAGAGGGGCTGTGGGGAGAGAGCTGCATGCAAAAGGTTTTTTTACTTTAATGCATAGAATGCAAAACATTCTGCCTTTAGAACCACTTTAAAGCTGAACAATGTGCGGATATAAATGCAGCTCTGTAATCATTAAATGTATACGTTAAATACAAGCAGTGGCTGATAGACATGTGCACAACGGAAAAAAATGTTTCGTTTCGGATAGATTCGTAAAGTTACTAACTTTGTTTCGTTATGGAATTTTGTTTAGTTTAGTTTTGTTTTATTTTGTTTTTGTTAAAATTCCTTTCATTTATTAATTTTTTCACCGATTCCAACTTTTCAGAATGATTAGAATTCGGATTGGTTGAAAAATGAAAGAAATCTCTGGTTGTTAAGCAGCGGGCCGGGAAGCCAGCCGTCCACGTCCTTAACAACCACGAGTCATCATCTGTCAGCGGGCTTCCCCACCAGCAGATAGTTGTAAAGAAATGAATGCCGGTGATTGCCCGGCAATAGAAAAATGTTTTTAAAAAATGGCGTAGGGTCCCTCCCCTAGTCCATACCAGGCCCTTTCTGTCTGGTGTGGATTTTAAGGGGAACCCCATGACAAAATGTAAAATGAAAAATGGCATACGAGACCCTTATGTGAGCATGCAGCCCGGCAGGTCAGAAAAGGGGGGGGCAAGCCCCCCCCAAACTATACCAGGCGACATGGCCCTCAACATGGCTCTGCGCCCCTCCCACCCCAAAGCACCTTGTCCCCATCTTGATGGGGACAAGGGCCTCTTCCCGACAACCCTGAGGTGTGGCTGTCAGGGTCTGCGGGCGAAGGGGTTACCCTATGTGAATGGGTACCGGGTACATCATATCCTTACCCATTCACCAAAAAAGTGTCAAAAAGTAATAACCACAAGAAAAAAAATAGTGTCCCTCAATGTAAATCTATCGTCAAGCACGACACCCGTCAGATACCCCAAAAAATTTGAAAAAAATAAAAATGCTCTCGCCTCCTGGAAGGCCTCCCACCGACTGCGCTTTGACAGTTCTTATATAGGCAAGGGACGGGGCCACCCGGCTACATCACCCAGTGGCACCACCCCGTTTGGCGTCACCAAAAATAACCAAACATTTGTCTGAATTTGTATTCGGAACCAAAGCGATTTGCACATGTCTAGTGCCTGAATGTGACCTGGTGTCAGCCCCTTGCATTCCCTGTACAGCAGGGAGAAGAAGTATGAAGACCCAATAAGTTAATTTACTGACAAGAAGCATGCTGATAGAAGGAGAAAAAGCAGAATGATAGAGAGATGGGCTCATTGTTTTTGCTGCTTCTTCTTTCACTGTCCAGTCGCAGGCTGGGGCGGGTCCAGGATGACCTGGGCTCAGAGGATGTGTGTTGAATAATGCTCGCCATTAGAATAAGGACACCTACGTGGGTAATCTCTGGATTGAAGTTAAATATTGCAGAAAAACCCGAATTTTGCTCCGTGCAATCTCTTACATAGTTACATAGTAGGTGAGGTTGAAAAAAGACACAAGTCCATCAAGTCCAACCTATGTGTGTGATTATGTGTCAGTATTACATTACATATCCCTGTATATTGCGGTCATTCAGGTGATTATCTAATAGTTTCTTGAAGCTATCAATGCTCCCCGCTGAGACCACCGCCTGTGGAAGGGAATTCCACATCCTTGCCGCTCTTACAGTAAAGAACCCTCTACGTAGTTTAAGGTTAAACCTCTTTTCTTCTAATTGTAATGAGTGGCCACGAGTCTTATTAAACTCTCTTCTGCGAAAAAGTTTTATCCCTATTGTGGGGTCACCAGTACAGTATTTGTAAATTGAAATCATATCCCCTCTCAAGCGTCTCTTCTCCAGAGAGAATAAGTTCAGTGCTCGCAACCTTTCCTCATAACTAAGATCCTCCAGACCCTTTATTAGCTTTGTTGCCCTACTTTGTACTCGCTCCATTTCCAGTAAGTCCCTCCTGAGGACTGGTGCCCAGAACTGGACAGCATACTCCAGGTGCGGGCGGACCAGAGTCTTGTAGAGCGGGAGAATTATCGTTTTATCTCTGCAGTTGATCCCCCTTTTAATGCATGCCAATATTCTGTTTGCTTTATTAGCAGCAGCTTGGCATTGCATGCCATTGCTGAGCCTATCATCCACTAGGACCCCCAGGTCCTTTTCCATCCTAGATTCCCCCAGAGGTTCTCCCCCCAGTGTATAGATTGCATTCATATTTTTGCCACCCAAATGCGTTATTTTACATTTTTCTACATTGAACCTCATTTGCCATGTAGTCGCCCACCCCATTAATTTGTTCAGGTCTTTTTGCAAGATTTCCACATCCTGCGGAGAAGTTATTGCCCTGCTTAGCTTAGTATCGTCTGCAAATACAGAGATTGAACTGTTTATCCCATCCTCCAGGTCGTTTATGAACAAATTAAATAGGATTGGTCCCAGCACAGAACCCTGGGGAACCCCACTACCCACCCCTGACCATTCTGAGTACTCCCCATTTATCACCACCCTCTGAACACGCCCTTGTAGCCAGTTTTCAATCCATGTACTCACCCTATGGTCCATGCCAACGCACCTTATTTTGTACAGTAAACGTTTATGGGGAACTGTGTCAAATGCTTTTGCAAAATCCAGATACACCACGTCTACGGGCCTTCCTTTATCTAGATGGCAACTCACCTCCTCATAGAAGGTTAATAGATTGGTTTGGCAAGAACGATTCTTCATGAATCCATGTTGATTACTGCTAATGATATCATTCTTATTACTAAAATCTTGTATATAGTCCCTTATCATCCCCTCCAAGAGTTTACATACTATTGATGTTAGGCTAACTGGTCTGTAATTCCCAGGGATGTTTTTTGGGCCCTTTTTAAATATTGGTGCTACATTGGCTTTTCTCCAATCAGCTGGTACCATTCCAGTCAATAGACTGTCTGTAAAAATTAGGAACAACGGTCTGGCAATCACCTGACTGAGTTCCCTAAGTACCCTCGGATGCAAGCCATCTGGTCCCGGTGATTTATTAATGTTAAGTTTCTCAAGTCTAATTTTAATTCCGTCCACTGTTAACCATGTAGGTGCTTCCTGTGTTGTGTCATGAGGATAAACACTGCAGTTTTGGTTACTGAAGCCCCCCGATTCACTCGTGAAGACTGAGGAGAAGAATAAATTCAATACCTTTGCCATCTCCTTTGTAAAAAATCTCTTTTTACAAAACAATGCATTATACTTTTTTTAACAAGAATGTGTGCTTCTTGGACACCAAATATCCCTATCACCCTTCCATACCCCTCAACAGTTTGTAATATGGATCTCAGAGGTATAGTGACTTTATTGCCATACGTTGTTAACTCGTATGCCCCGTACACACGGTCGGACTTTGTTCGGACATTCCGACAACAAAATCCAAGGATTTTTTCCGACGGATGTTGGCTCAAACTTGTCTTGCATACACACGGTCTCACAAAGTTGTCGGAAAATCCGATCATTCTGAACGCGGTGACGTAAAACATGTAGGTCGGGACTATAAACGGGGCAGTGGCCAATAGCTTTCATCTCTTTATTTATTCTGAGCATGCGTGGCACTTTGTCCGTCGGATTTGTGTACAAACGATCGGAATTTCCGACAATGGATTTTGTTGTCAGAAAATTTTATATCCTGCTCTCAAACTTTGTGTGTCGGAAAATCCGATGGAAAATGTGTGATGGAGCCCACACATAGTCGGAATTTCTGACAACAAGGTCCTATCACACATTTTCCGTCGGAAAATCCGACCGTGTGTACGGGGCATTAGAGTTGATCTTGTCTTGATGGAGGTTTATGAGTTGCTGTGAGCGCCTGAGACATGGACCCCGCTATATTTAGCTATCTAAGGTGGACTATGGGGTTGGAGTTTAGGTAGTCATGGTGATATATTACAATTAAGAGACTATTTTTCAGAGCAAAGCAGAAGCATTTGCATGAGATCCATGATAGAGAGATTGGGCAGATAAGACAATCTTACCATATGTTCCGTGAGTGGAAGAATGTTTACCTTTCCAATAAGTCCAAGATCAATTGAAACATTTATGTGACCATTTTTTAAGGCATGAAAGATCTCCCCAACAGCGTGCAACTCATATAAGCTTCAACCAGAAATTGACCAAACCTTTATTTAGCTTCAGATGTTGAATTTTCCATGGACTTAGTCCACTCATATTATGCATTTTAGGGCTTATTGCCCAATTTATTCATCCAAACTTTAAAGTGATGCAGGGTAGGGGAATGGAGGTGCCCAGTGTTTGTTCCCCAAATTGGCCACTAGACCTCGCCCCAGTTATGCCGCGTACACACGGTCGGATTTTCCAACGGGAAATGTTGGATGTGAGCTTGTTGTCGGAAAGTCTGACCGTGTGTACGCTCCATCGAACATTTGCTGCCGGACTTTCCACCAACAAATGTTTGCTAGCAGGTTCTCAAATTTTCCGCCAACAAAACTTTGTTGTCGGGAAGTCCGATCGTATGTACACAAGTCCGTCTCACAAGAGTTCACGCATGCTCGGAATCAAGCAGAAGGAGCCGCACTGGCTATTGAACTGCCTTTTTCTCGGCTCGTTGTACGTCACCGCGTTCCCATGTTCGTAATTGTTGCCCAACATTTGTGTGACCGTGTGTATGCAAGACAAGTTTGAGCCAACAACCTTCAAACAAAAATCCACAGTTTTGTTGGCGGAAAGTCCGATCGTGTGTGCGGGGCATTAGGGTTGGGAACCCTGTAGTGAAAGTAAGCAGTGGCCTTACTGTAAGGGCCTAGGGAGCCACTAGAGATTACCTGAGTACTGAATGGGGGGGTATCATAGATAGTGAGGAAGTACTAGCCCTGCCCCTGCCAGTGTGGGGCACCTTTTTGGTAGAGGGCTCTGTATAAATTAGCTGGCCAAGTCCAACTGTGAACGGATGGTCATAGGAAGCTGTGTAAAGACCATGGCAGCAATGATGTAATTAAATAGGATTTATCTTCAGGGATTTTCTTCTTGGGGGGGAAAGCAAAGAAAGGGAGGTGCAGGACTAATGGGACTACTTACATCTTTTGGGTATGGGATGTAGGACTTTGACAAAATCACCAAAAGATATGGGCGGCTGCATGACTCGGCTCTATGCTCTGTTTACAACTGAAAGATTGTGCTGTCGCCATTATTGGATGACTGAAGCATGCCAATATGTAATCAAATGTAGTCCAATAAAGAGTATGCGGTCATTGTATGGACTCTACCTTCTCCTAACCTCTAAGGGGAATGTCTTCTGGAAACGAAACCTGTGCTGGAAGATTGTTGCTGACGTCACAGGATAGAGGAACATGTTTGAAGAAGAGAGCCTCCTCTTCATAATAGGCTTCCTAAGTGGAGGCATTCCCCTTCAAATGCTTTCCCATACCCTGTAACATCTTACCCTGAAGTGGATGGAGCCAGGTGGGCTGTCATTTTTCCCTGCTGTAGATGTTCGATGTGATTACTCTACACTGCGCCAGACAAGCTGCTTGTTGCCTGTGGCCAGGGAAGCTCTTTTCAGCACTGGGGACTTTATTATGGCTCTCAATCCTTTTTTTCCTGCACCCAACTAATGTTTTAAATTAAAATGGAACCTTAGTCAGAAAATTAAGTCGTGCTAGACCACTTTGGGCTGGCCCCTTTTGCAGGTATAGCTATGCAAAACATACACCCCGCTCTGTAGATACTCAGTTGTTCTCTATTTTTAGGCACTGTCCCGAGAATGTAGAGGCCGATCTGCTGACAGCCTAAAGATTTACTGCTGCTCAGGGACTCTGAACTTCAGCAAAATGGCAGCATCCAGCAAGATGAAACTGGAACAATGCTGGAGGCAATTCATAGCACACACTAACTTTGGTAGCAGAATGATTCATGTGGAATAGATGTTCCTTGCTAAAGAACATAATTTTTTATCAAGTTGTTATGGGTGAATCTTTTAAATTCTACACTATTGTGTTTGTATAAATAGAAAAAATTGGTGTATATCGCGCTGACATATATCTAGTAGCAGCCAGCACAACACGTATGCCGCATACACACGGTCGGATTTTCCAACGTAAAATGTGCGATCGGAGCTTGTTGTCAGAAATTCCGACCCTATGTAGGCTCCATCGGACAGTTTCCATCGGAATTTCCGTTGCACAAAATTTGAGATCTGGTTCTCAAATTTTCCATCAACAAAATCAGTTTGTGTAAATTCCGATCGTGTGTACACAATTCCGACACACAAAGTGCCACGCATGCTTGGAATGAAGCAGAAGAGCCGCACAGGCTATTGAACTTCCTTTATCTCAGCTTGTCGTACGTGTTGTACGTCACCGCGTTCTTGACGTTCGGAATTTCCGACAAGATTTGTGTGACCGTGTGTATGCAAGACAAGTTTGAGCCAACATCCGTCAGAAAAAATCCATGGATTTTGTTGTCAGAATGTCCAATCAATGTCCGATCGTGTGTACGGGGCATAAGACAAGTGTGTATCAAGAAATAAGTAAATAGTGAAATTATGTGCAACGTTTAAAATGTGGAAATACATATGTATACAAACTAACATACACTGTGCAATGACCACAATAACTAATAATAATGAAAATGAGATGTGAAATTCACACCCAAACTAAAGTCCATGTGCCATCATACAAAAGTTATTTTAAAACATAGACATAGCAGTCTTTAAATAAACAGTGAAAACAAATTGTGTAAATAGAAGTGGGATTCCACGTAACATCAATGTTGATATGAGGACACAGACAATAGAACCACCACCGGTTAGTGAGGAGGCTTACCAGAGTGAGATCACTCAAATGGGCATTTGCTCAGTGAGTCAATAAGGCTTATGATGCAACCATCAAAATATGGGACCTCCACGTCTGAGTTCCAGATCAAGTTGTAAGACAATCCAATTGGTCAAGAGATGTCACCAAGAAGCGGTCATCCACCCGCAGATGATGTCTCTTTAGATGAAATGTTCCGGGACGAGCCCTGCTGATGTCATTGTGTTACCCACAAAGTTCAATTTTAAACGCTTGATCCACTTTCTAAATGTGAGTGTTTCCAATCATCTTTTAATACATTTTACGTTTATACAGATTCACACTATGTGGAATATTTTCTTTTTTGGCCATGCTATTTTGAACACTTGAGAGGATTTGGTCTGACAAGTTGGCTGCTTCTGAAGACCGCTTCTTGGTGACATCTCTTGACCTATTGGATTGCCATCTCCCAGTTCTTCCACCTGAAAACTCCTCCCCAGCTGGGCTGACTAGGTATTTAAGGAGGCCTGCTCCCTGCCGATCCAAGCTGGGGATTGGTCAGGGCTCCTTAGAACACCCCAGGCAGCTCCATCTCTCTTCCCCTCCTCCCTTCTAGAATCCTCTAGAAGCCAGAGGGAGGTAACCAAGAAGTGATGCTGTATGTGAGTCATCTGATGATACTCTAGGCCACTCCCAGCCCACACAGATCAAAACAAACAGGCCAAGCTTAAAGCTAGGCTTGATTAAATTTACCTGTACTGACAAAAATCCTACTACTAGCACCTCCCTAAAGTAGAGGGTGCTACACAAAAATTACTGCTAGCGGCTATACCAGCCAGCACTGATTGAAAGAAAAAACCCAGACAGGCTGGTTGTACTAAAGTCGATCGACTTTAGCTGAGCCTGCCCATAGAAGGATCGAATCTAGGCCGGTCCCTGCTGAACCAGCCGAGATTTGATCCATCTATGGCTGGCTTAAAAGTGGCAATAAAACAGCCAGAGGATCAAGTGTAATAGCGTTACCACAAACAAGAGGGAAACCCATTGAAATGGCAAGATCAAACTGGTATGTACAAACTATGCCACACTGAAAGATGAAAAGCCCCTTTAACAAGGTGCAAATAATGCTTTTAAGGACTTGGACACGTAAAAAAAAATTCAGGTTAATCGAACTTTAAAGTGGAACTTCACTTAAAAGTGAAAATTACCCTTATCCGCCTCCTCCTCCCCCCTACTCTACCATTTTTGTAAGGTTTTTTTTTCTAGGATCAGGTACCTTTTTCTGTCAGGTATCCACTCCCACTTCAGAATTTCTCACCTTGGCAAAAATTTGCAGAAGCCCCCCACTCGCCACCTCCTGCGACAAGTCACATGTCCCAGGAGCTTGTGGGACCAGTCTGAAAGCTCAGCACGTCTCAGGCAGTGGGGAGCCGGCTGTGAAACAGCAGGAAGTCACAGCTGGGTTCCCTCGGCCAAGATGGCGGTGCTAGGGATCTGAAGACCATCGAAGAATCGGTCTGGGTGGAGACAGCGCTGGGCTCTTGTATAATATTCCCTGGGGTGTGGAGTCTTAAGAGCCAGCAGGTGTTCACCAGAGCCTCTAGTGGTGAGGATGGACTGCGCTGCAACTGGCTCCAGGTCGCAGCCCCCAGGGTCTTCCAGCTCACGGTAGGCTACAGGAGGACAGAGAGGAAGCAGCATCCCAGGACAACAAGGGATAGTGTTACGTACCTGCCAGATGAGCCTGACGTGCAGTGGGAAGGCTTTCTCGTACAACCCACGGCTCAAGGGCCACCAGTGTTGCAACAGTGGCCGCAAGAGCCTGGCGGTGCATAGGTGCCTGTTCGTCTTTGGTCTTGTCAGTTCAGCTGGTGCAGCAGGAAACAGGAAGCAGGCTGGTAGGTGTAGGGCTGGGGAGACACTGAATACATAGTCAGACAAGCCGGGTTTGGTAACAGATGATCAGATGTAGATATAGACGACAGGCAGAGAATGGTCAGGATACAGGAAAAGTTCGGCAACAGGATATCAAGCAGTGTAGAATAGAGCGTGGTTACAAGGCAGGCCAGGGTCAGGATAACAGAGATCAATTGTAGTCAAACAAGCCGGCTCAAACACAAGAAACAGATCATATCACAGGAAGTCACGGGAACAGGTATGAGCTGCAGATCAGACAGCAAAGACACAGTGCTGCTGAGGTGTTTAAATAAGGCAGCCTGTTGCCAATCACTGAAATCAGTCTGCACTGTTTTAACCCCTAGGCGGCAGATCCATGACATTGCCCCCGCCTTACGGGCAACCTCCGGGTGCCCAACAGGTCTCTCTTCTGTGGATGACTGCGAAAAAAGGCATTAACCAAGTCTCTGGCGTGCACATCCTGTTCAACCTCCCAAGAGTTATTCTCTGGGCCATAACCTTTCCACTTAACCAGGTAATGTACCTGATTCCTTCTCCTCCTACAGTCTATGATGGCCTCCACCTCGTACTCCTCTTCGCCCTTGATGGTCACGGGTCCTGGTGGTCTGGATACTCTATCTGGAAAAGAGTCAGGGACTGCGGGTTTCAAGAGAGAAACATAGAAGACAGGATGTATCTTAAGTTAATCAGGTAAAGATAATTCATAAGCAACCTCATTAAGTTTCTTCTTGACTGGGAATGGTCCCACAAATTTAGGTGCCAGTTTCTTTGAGGGACATGCCAACCTGGGGTTCGTATTAGACAGCCATACCTGGTCTCCCGGGTGGAGAATCGGTGCACCCCTTCTTTTCCTGTCAAAAGCTGCCTTGCTTGCTGCTTGTGCCTTGGTAACCGCTTCTTGAAGCAACGTATTATTGCGGTTAAGGAAATCCACTGTGTCTTGGACAGCAGGAACTGTGGTCTCTAGAATAAAGTCGGGCAAGAAGGATGGGTGAAAACCATCATTTGCAAAGAAGGGTGACTGACCTGTGGCAGAGTGAGTGGCATTATTATAGGCGAACTCTGCCAGTGGTAGCAGCGATACCCAGTCATCCTGGACAAAAGTGGTGAAGCATCGGATATACTGCTCCAACGTCTGATTGGTCCTCTCTGTCTGTCCAATGGTCTGGGGATGGTAGGCAGAGGACAAGGATCTTTCGATTTTAAGGGCTTCACACAGAGTTTTCCAGAATCGGGAAGTGAACTGAACCCCCCGATCGGAGACAATGTTCATAGTTACTCCATGAAGCTTCACAATCTCTCTGATAAACACTTGAGCCGTCTCCATGGCCGAGGGAGTACTCTTCAAAGGCAAGAAATGGGCCATTTTAGACAATCGCTCCACTACCACGAAGATGGCTGTGTATCCTTCTGATGGGGAAAGTTCCACAACGAAATCCATGGCTATCATTCTCTATGGTCTGTCAGGGATTGGCACTGGCCGAAGTAGATCCCAGGCTCGGTTCTTTGTACCCTTGCTCCGGTTGCAGATTGCACAGGAATTCGCGTACCTTTTACAGGTTTCTTCCAGGTCCGGCCACCAGATTGTGCGTTTCAGGAGATCAAGCGTCTTGTGGACCCCGAAATGACCTGCTAGGGGATGATCATGACACAGACCCAAAATGGTTATACGTAAACATTCAGGCACAAATACCTTGCTTCCATTAAACAGCAATCCTTCTCGGAGTGTCTTGGTGACCCCTGGAGGGCTAGGAACACCTGTCAAAGCCTGCTTCATTCTGTTGTGGAGGTTGCCCTGTGAAAGTAAGAAGTTATTTTCAGACAAGATGGTATCTGCTACTGGTGGTTCCTTGGGGTCATCAAACATATGAGACAGTGCATCTGGTTTGACATTGTTCGAGCCTGGCCGGTAGGTAAATTGGAACACAAATCGGGAAAAGAACAGGGCCCAACGTGATTGACGTGGCTTTAGACGTTTAGCAGTCCTCAGGTACTCAAGATTTTTGTGGTCAGTATAGACAAATATGGGATGCGCTGCTCCCTCCTGGAGGTACCTCCACTCTTCTAAAGCCACCTTTATGGCCAGTAATTCTCGGTCCCCAACGTCATAGTTTCTCTCTGCTGGAAAAAGCCTGCGGGAGAAAAAGGCTACTGGATGCATCAGATCCTTAGGGCCTTGGCGTTGGGAGATGACTGCTCTAATAGCAACTTTAGATGCGTCTACTTCTAGTGTATATGGCAGAGACGGATCTGGGTGACCAAGAACAGGTGCTGAAGTAAACAGTCCCTTCAAGGTATCAAATGCGGCTTGTGCCTCGGGTGTCCAATGGAAGCGGAGATTCTGTTTAGTCAGCTATGTGATAGGGGTTATGATAGAGGAGAAGCTCCTAATGAACCTCCTGTAAAAGTTGGCAA
Source organism: Aquarana catesbeiana (assembly GCF_042186555.1). Classification (NCBI taxonomy): domain Eukaryota; kingdom Metazoa; phylum Chordata; class Amphibia; order Anura; family Ranidae; genus Aquarana; species Aquarana catesbeiana. The sequence continues at coordinate 11,314,037 of NC_133335.1, forward strand.
ATCCTACGAAGCGCTGTACCCCCTTCTTGTTGGTAGGTGCAGGTCAGTCTAAGATAGCAGAGACTTTTTCAGAGTCCATCTTGATCCCTTCAGGTGAGATTATCAGTCCCAGGAATTGGATGCTACTTTGTTCAAACTCGCATTTTTCACCTTTAGCATATAGTCCGTGTTGGCGGAGCCGGCTCAGCACCCTTTTGACATGACCGCGATGAGAGTCTAGAGAAAAGGAAAAAATCAGGATGTCATCTAGGTAAACAATCAAAAATACAGTGGGGAAGGAAAGTATTCAGACCCCCTTAAATTTTTCACTCTTTGTTATATTGCAGCCATTTGCTAAAATCATTTAAGTTCATTTTTTTTCCTCATTAATGTACACACAGCACCCCATATTAACAGAAAAACACAGAATTGTTGACATTTTTGCAGATTTATTAAAAAAAGAAAAAAATGAAATATCACATGGTCCTAAGTATTCAGACCCTTTGCTGTGACACTCACATATTTAACTCAGGTGCTGTCCATTTCTTCTGATCATCCTTGAGATGGTTCTACACCTTCATTTGAGTCCAGCTGTGTTTGATTATACTGATTGGACTTGATTAGGAAAGCCACACACCTGTCTATATAAGACCTTACAGCTCACAGTGCATGTCAGAGCAAATGAGAATCATGAGGTCTAAGGAACTGTCTGATGAGCTCAGAGACAGAATTGTGGCAAGGCCAAGGTTACAAAAAAATTCTGCTGCACTTAAGGTTCCTAAGAGCACAGTGGCCTCCATAATCCTTAAATGAAGACGTTTGGGACAACCAGAACCCTTCCTAGAGCTAGCCGTCCGGCCAAACTGAGCTATCGGGGAAGAAAAGCCTTGGTGAGAGAGGTAAAGAAGAACCCAAAGATCACTGTGGCTGAGCTCGAGAGATGCAGTCAGGAGATGGGAGAAAGTTGTAGAAAGTCAACCATCACTGCAGCACTCCACCAGGGCTTTATGGCAGAGTGGCCCGACGGAAGCCTCTCCTCAGTGCAAGACACATGAAAGCCCGCATGGAGTTTGCTGAAAAACACCTGAAGGACTCCAAGATGGTGAGAAATAAGATTCTCTGGTCTGATGAGACCAAGATAGAACTTTTTGGCCTTCATTCTAAGCGGTATGTGTGGAGAAAACCAGGCACTGCTCATCACCTGTCCAATACAGTCCCAACAGTGAAGCATGGTGGTGGAAGCATCATGCTGGGGGGGTGTTTTTCAGCTGCAGGGACAGGACAACTGGTTGCAATCGAGGGAAAGATGAATGCGGCCAAGTACAGGGATATCTTGGATGAAAACCTTCTTTAGAGTGCTCAGGACCTCAGACTGGGCTGAAGGTTTACCTTCCAACAAGACAATGACCCTAAGCACACAGCTAAAATAACGAAGGAGTGGCTTCACCATAACTCTCGTGACTGTTCTTGAATGGCCCAGCCAGAGCCCTGACTTAAACTCAACTGAGCATCTCTGGAGAGACCTAAAAATGGCTGTCCACCAGCATTTACCGTCCAACCTGACAGAACGAGAAGATCTGCAAGGAGGAATGGCAGAGGATCCCCAAATCCAGGTGTGAAAAACTTGTTGCATCTTTCCCAAAAAGACTCATGGCTGTATTAGATGAAAAGGGTGCTTCTACTAAATACTGAGCAAAGGGTCTGAATACTTAGGACCATGTGATATTTCAGTTTTTCTTTTTTAATAAATCTGCAAAAATGTCAACAATTCTGTGTTTTTCTGTCAATATGGGGTGCTGTGTGTACATTAATGAGGAAAAAAATGAACTTAAATGATTTTTGCAAAAGGCTGAAATATAACAAAGAGTGAAAAATTTAAAGGGGTCTGAATACTTTCCGTCCCCACTGTACATCCATAACATATACATACAGCCATCGTAACATTAGGCATGTTTGTAAAAAACATATCCAAGACTGTTATGTGATATGAAAGGCTGTGGCCCATATCATGTCCAAGACCAAAATCCAGAGAAATGTTAAGAGTCATGGCCAAGCGGCATCATTACGTCACCCATACGGTCCCTTTTGACATGCCTTCTTTTTAACATAACTGTTCTTAAATTTTAAGAGGAGTTACGCCCGCTACCCCCCCCCCCCCAAAAAAAAATATAACCACAAATACTGTAGCTGCTGACTTTTACTATTAGGGCACTTACCTGTCCAGGCATCCAGCGGTGTCCTCACCCGAGACGATTCCTGAATCAGCTCTTAGGTGCTGTGCCTCTGTCTTGGTTAAGGGACTTCTACTGTGCATTGCTTGAATCGTGCTGTGCTTTGTGAATGGGTCGGGTGCGGAGGGAAGAAGGAGGGGGCCAAGCTGGTCAAAACCAGATACCTACCCTAGATAGCTACTAGAAGGAGTAAAAAAATTATCAGTCACTTTTCCTCCATTCAAAAAAAACAATTGGGATGATACCGTAGGTGCTACACAGGAAGTGCGTTGTTTTCAATCTGTAACTTAGACTCTTATCGTAAGAAGGAGCAGTAAAGCACAACCATTGGGATTGATTTACTAAAACTGGAGAGTGCAAAATATGGTGCAGCTCTGCAGAGAAACCAATCAGCTTCCGCGTTTTATTGTCAAAGCTTAACTACTTAAGGACTGAGCCTCTTTTTGAGATTTGTTGTTTACAAGTTAAAAACAGGGGGTTTTTTTGCTAGAAAATTACTTAGAACCCCCAAACATTATACATTTTTTTTTCTAACACCCTAGAGAATAAAATGGTGGTCGTTGCAATACTTTCTGTCACACCCTATTTGCGCAGCGGTCTTACAAGTGCACTTTTTTGGGGAAAAATACAATTTTTTTATTAACAATTAAAGTTAGCCCATTTTTTTTTATATTGTGAAAGATAATGTTATGCCAAGTAAATTGCTACCCAACATGTCACGATTCAAAATTGCGCCCCGCTCGTGGAATGGCGATAAACTTTTACCCTAAAAAATCTCCATAGGCGACGTTTAAAAAATTCTACAGGTTGCATGTTTAGAGTTACAGAGGAGGTCTAGGGCTAGAATTATTGCTTCGCTCTGTCTCGCTATCACGGCTATACCTCCCATGTGTGGTTTGAACACCGTTTTCATATGTGGGCGCTACTCATGTATGGGTTCGCTTCTGCATGCAAGCTCTGCGGGACGGGGCGTGTTTACATTTTTTTTTCTTATTTATTTTACCTTTTATTTGTTATTTTTACACTATTCTTTTAAAAAAAAAATTGTGTCACTTTTATTACTATTACAAGGAATGTAAACATCCCTTTGTAATAGAAAAAAAGCATGACAGGTCCTCTTAAATATGAGATCTGGGGTCAAAAAGATCTCAGATCTCATATTTACACTAAAATACAATAAAAAATAAATAAATAAATAAAAATGTTGTCATTTAAAAAAAAAATTTAAAAAATTGACCTTTAAGAGGTATGGGCGGAAGTGATGTTTTGATGTCGCTTCCGCCCAGCAGTGGTATGGAGACGGGTGGGGGCCATCTTCCCCTCACTCGTCTCCATACCCAGCATGGATGATGAACATCCAATCGTCTCTGCCACTGCCGACGGCTCCAGTAAGCGCCGGAGGGCACCGGAGCAAGGCGGGAGGGGGGGCCCTCTCCCCCTACCGATGAAAGTGATCTTGCGGTGAATCAGAGACCACTCTTATCGGAAAGTGGACCGCCGGCCGAAGAAGAGGAGCTAGCTGCTGCCATAACAATGATATTCCTCTTCAAACGCAGGGCCTATATCGACGTGCGGCGGTCCGGAAGTGGCTAATTGAACAAACTGAAGTTAAAAGCCGATTGGCTACCATGTATCGCTGCACCAGATTTTTTTCCAGACCTAGCAGTTCTCTAACTGTCTCCAAGTCCTGAATTCTGGGTTATGCACGAACCTTGCAGACCCAAGGTACACCCAGACCAATAGCAAGCTTCTTTCTGTATATCTGGGTGGTACTGCAAACCCATGATACTGTACGCTGCAACCTCCCCCTCTCTCCCCCACTGAGACACACCAAGGCCTACAAAGGTTAAGAATTCCTGGCTTCCATATTCTCTGGCTCGGTACCTGGTATTCCAAGATTCCTGGCAATGAAATGATACAAGCAGTAGGGTGACATGCTGCACTACAGCGATGCCTGGTTGTAAAATGTGAGACCCAGGTAGATTTATGTACTGTATCCATTTCATGGCTGTGTGGAGTTCAAGGAATAATTCACACATTATTAAATGGATCTGCAGCCACTTTTTTAATATGGAATAAGTATTTGCATATGGAATATGCACATCAGCTGTAATCGCCGTCCTACAAATAGATGGGTAAGGAAATAAGATCCCACATGCATATCCTTCCATGAGAATAAACCATAGCACAGTTTATATTACTTCACCACCAGCCTGGATTATTCTTGTTAAATCTGTGACATCTTCCCTTTTAATCGATGACCAAAGCAGACAATTAATTCTAGTGACCTTTTCTTGGGACTTCTGGACGTCATGAAGCTAGACGGCGAGAAGAGAAGTCCTATAATGCACTGTGCTGTGCCTGCGATAATAGTGTGCTTTTATTGACAAGATAAAGACTCAGGGAGAGTATATTACAACCAAAGGGCAATCCACTTAATAAGAATTCCTGACAAATGAGTGTGTGTGTAGCCCAGGGGTCTCCAAACTTTTTGGATCAGTGTCCCCAGCAGAGTGTCCAAATCAGCAGTCTCCCCATCATCAGTGTCCCAAGCAGAGTGTCCAAATCAGCAGTCTCCCCATCATCAGTGTCCCCAGGATCAGTGTCCCCATCATTAGTGTCCCCAGCAGAGTGTCCAAATCAGTAGTCTCCCCATCATCAGTGTCCCCAGCAGAGTGTCCAAATCAGCAGTCTCCCTATCATCAGTGTCCCCAGCAGAGTGTCCAAATCAGCAGTCTCCCCATCATCAGTGTCCCCATTATCAGTGTCCCCAGCAGAGTGTCCAAATCAGCAGTCTCCCTATCATCAGTGTCCCCAGCAGAGTGTCCAAATCAGCAGTCTCCCTATCATCAGTGTCCCCATCATCAGTGTCCCCAGCAGAGTGTCCAAATCAGTAGTCTCCCCATCATCAGTGTCATCAGCAGTCTCCCTATCATCAGTGTCCCCAGCAGAGTGTCCAAATCAGCAGTCTCCCTATCATCAGTGTCCCCATCATCAGTGTCCCCAGCAGAGTGTCCAAATCAGCAGTCTCCCTATCATCAGTGTCCCCAGCAGAGTGTCCAAATCAGCAGTCTCCCTATCATCAGTGTCCCCAGCAGAGTGTCCAAATCAGCAGTCTCCCTATCATCAGTGTCCCCAGCAGAGTGTCCAAATCAGCAGTCTCCCTATCATCAGTGTCCCCATCATCAGTGTCCCCAGCAGAGTGTCCAAATCAGCAGTCTCCCTATCATCAGTGTCCCCAGCAGAGTGTCCAAATCAGCAGTCTCCCTATCATCAGTGTCCCCAGCAGAGTGTCCAAATCAGCAGTCTCCCTATCATCAGTGTCCCCATCATCAGTGTCCTCAGCAGATTGTCCAAATCAGCAGTCTCCCTATCATCAGTGTCCCCAGGATCAGTGTCCCCATCATCAGTGTCCCCATCAGCAGTGTCTCCATCATCAGTGTCCCCAGGATCAGTGTCCCCGTGATCAGTGTCCCCAGCAGTCTCCCCATGATCCTCACAGCATGACAGCATGGGAGGGTGTGGGAGGGAGCGGCTTTGTTTGCAGGACCTGCCAGCAGGCCCGGATTTACTCCCTTTGCCGCCCCAAGGCCGGGTCCTTCAATGCCGCTCCCCCCCCCCACACCACCATTCTTGTCCTTTATCGATGACTGCTACAATAGATCAATTAAAAACATATCTCCACACACGAGAACACTGAAAATAACTGGCTTTAATTGTACAGACTAAAAATACTTCAGGGTAAGCGCGCGAGGGGTAAGGATTTTTTGCGGGCAATTTTTCAGGGCAATGGCTGGTGTTAGTGCTTCAAATATCCCCGGCACCATGGTTGTTATGGTGTCAAGATGATTGAAACACATTACTTCTATCATTACATTGTAATGTAAAATGAAATAGTGCCTGACCTCACAGATGCTCTTCTGGAAGAATGGTCAAACATTCCCATAGACACACTCCTAAACCTTGTGGACAGCCTTCCCAGAAGAGTTGAAGCTGTTATAGCTGCAAAGGGTGGGCCAACTCAATACTGAACCCTACGGACTAAGACTGGGATGCCATTAAAGTTCATGTGCGTGTAAAGGCAGGCGTCCCAATACTTTTGGTAATATAGTGTCGTTTATACGCTAAGGGTTTAATACTGCTTGAACATATGTATCTCCATAACAACTGACACCTGGTACACAAGTCCCCAGTGTGCCAGCGCAGAGCAACAAGGCCCGGTAGACCCGGAGAAGGCGAGCCCCAGGAGGCAGCTCTCGGTGACACCATAGATACAGTGTCAGTAGTTCTGCAATGACCTTTGTGAATGATACTGAGGATTGGGTTTGCTTTTGCTTTCTATGCTAATCACAGGAGCCTCTGTTGTGTTTGCTTTCCCTCATTGCTTCCCACACTGTGGAGGGGCAGGGTGGATGCTCACATCGCTGCAGCTTGTGAATGGTGGGCTGCTATCACATTGCTAAACACCCCCCCCCCCCTTTTTTTCCTCCTCTCTCCCTCTCTCTCTCTCTCTCTCTCTCTCTCTCTGCATCACAGCAGCTTGCAGGGGAATGGTACAGTCTGGTCTGTAGCTGCTCCATCAGCTGATGATGCTCCTCTGTCTCTGCTCCAGTCTCAGACCTCACCGCTGCTTGGAATTACGTCTCACTCTCCGCTCCCCAAAGTGGATATAAAAAAAGGGGGGGGGGGGAGAGCATGCAGCAAGTCGTCGGGAAAGACTGATTTACTTTTTTGCCCTACTTGCCCGGCAACCGGGGCTTATTTGCAGTCAACTTTCCCTTTCACTCACTTCTAACCCCCCCCCCCCTCCGACCCCCTCATTGGCTTTCTGGGAATGGGTTCAAATTTTAACGATATTGTCAAGCAGGGCTACGTCAAGATAAGAAGCCGGCGACTCGGGGTACGTTAATACTATTACTATTATTATTTTTTTTTATTAAGTTGTGGCTGTTCGGGCAGCCTTGTTCATTGATGCAAAGCTGTTTATTTTTAACTCCTCGGGTGTCAAAATGAGGAGACCTAAAGCCCCTGTGCAAACGATCAGAATACCGTACAAAAAAAAATAACGCCTTAGAAACGATTGTGCGATAATCTGATTATTAGTACACAGCTGTCGTCCGAAAATGTTTCCGAAGGGACAAACACAAAAAAAAAAATTCTCAGATTGTACATTTTTCCTTTTACTAGGCTTTAATCTTTAAAATTTTTTAAAATTATTGTTGATAATTCGAATAAGAAATTACGAGTCGGTCCAAACAGATCGAATGTTCAGCCAGCTTTTGTACACTACTTGTGAATTGGATGATGAGCTGATCTAAAGCTCCCTTATCTCGACCCATTCATAGAATTGTTTGACAACAGCAGCTGGATTGACGGTGGACCAAATTGGCTTTGATTTCCAAAGGTACAAATAGAGGGGGGGGGGGGGTGTGTGGACTGGATTTTAATTTAATGATCGGTATTAATTATAGTTACATAGTAGGTGAGGTTGAAAAGAGACACAAGTCCATCAAGTCCAACCTATGTGTGTGATTATATGTCAGTATTACATTGTATATCCCTGTATGCTGTGGTCGTTCAGGTGCTTATCTAATAGTTTTTTTTAAACTATCGATGCCCCCCCCCCGCTGAGACCACCACCTGTGGAAGGGAATTCCACATCCTTGCCGCTCTTACAGTAAAGAACCCTCTATGTAGTTTAAGGTTAAACCTCTTTTCTTCTAATTTGAATGAGTGGCCACGTGTCTTGTTAAACTCCCTTCAGCTGAAAAGTTTCCTCCCTATTGTGGGGTCACCAGTACGGTATTTGTACATTGAAATCATATCCCCTCTCAAGCTTCTCTTCTCCAGAGAGAATAAGTTCAGTGCTCACAACCTTTCCTCATAACTAATATCCTCCAGACCCTTTATTAGCTTTGTTGCCCTTCTTTGTACTCGCTCCATTTCCAGTACATCCTTCCTGAGGACTGGTGGCCAGAACTGGACAGCATACTCCAGGTGCGGCCGGACCAGAGTCTTGTGGAGCGGGAGAATTATCGTTCTGTCTCTGGTAGGGTTGCACCGATACTAGTATCGTTATCGGTGCCGAGTATTTGCACAAGTATCGGTACTCCTGCAAATGCACCGATACCTGAAACCAATACTTTCAGGCTTGGTTCTCTGAGCTGTCAGTGGGTCTCCCCTGTTGACAGCTGAAGTGTTAAAGAAGTCTGCTGAAACACTAAAATAAAAAGAAACATTGTTTCTTTTTGTATAGTTCTGTTTCTTCATCTGCAGATCAAATGAAAGAACAAATGTTCCTCTGTTTAACCCCTTATAAACCCCTAATTTATTCTAATCAGCCTTAATTAACTCCCTATTCTCTGCCATTTAATTATTTTCCTGTTTTTTTTTTTTTTAGTTCACATCTATTTTATAAACGATAAACAATTAAAACTTTTTTTTGTTTGCTTTGTTAGTGAATATTTTACACATATATATTAACATATATTTACACATTTTGCATTGAAAAAGCGCAACATTTAAAAAAAAAAAAAATCTATTTATTTCATTTGTAAATAACTTTTGTACCATTGCTGACAGCTGAAGTGAAAACAAAACAGTTGTGGTAGGTATCCGTAACTGGTATTGGCGAGTACTAAAAAAAAAAGTATCAGCTGTAAAAAAAAATGGTATCGGTGCATCCCTAGTCTCTGGAGTTAATCCCCTTTTAAATGCCAATATTCTGTTTGCTTTGTTAGCAGCAGCTTGGCATTGCTGAGCCTATCATCTACTAGGACCCCCAGGTCCTTTTCCATCCTAGATTCCCCCAGAGGTTCTCCCCCCAGTGTATAGATTGCATTCATATTTTTAGCCCCCCAAGTACATTATTTTACATTTTTCCACATTAAACCTCATTTGCCATGTAGTTGCCGACCCCATTAATTCCCTGCTAATAATAAGTACGCCGTTACTCTATTCTACACAGGAGCAAATTTCCGCAATTTTATTTTTATGGGCCAACAAAAGTAACTCTAAGAAAGTTAAATACTGTATGCTTAAGCCCTGGTTCACTTTGATGCGATTCGGCGTGCGATTTGACATGCCAAATCGCACGCCAAATCGGCGGCCATTGCCGGCAAGGGCAGCGTTCGAAACGGTGCAGCGCCACAAATTCCCTAAAAGTAGTTTCTGTACTCTTTTTTGGCGATTTGGGGGAGCGATTTCCATTGACAGGAACCTGCACAGATGTCTCTGAAATCGCCAATGGCTTTTATTTGTTTAGCCACTTGACCTATGGAAGATTTACCCCCCCCCCTTTCCTGACCAGGCCATTTTTTGCGACACGGCACTGTGTTACTTTAACTGACAATTGCGCGGTCGTGCGGCGCTGTACCCAAAATAAAATATATCCCTTTTCCCACAAATAGAGCTTTCTTTTGGCGGTGTCTGATCACCTCTGTGTTTTTTTTATTTTTTGCGCTATAAACAAAAAAACACAAACAATTTTGAAAAAAAACAATATTTTTCACACAAATAAAGCACTATTCTGGTGGTATTCAATCGCCCCTGTGTATTTTTTATTTTTTGCGATATGAACAAAAAAAACACAGACAATTTTGAAAAAAGAAAACAATATTTTTCACACAAATAGAACATTATTCTGGTGGAATTTGATCACCACCAGGTTTTTTATGCTTTATTATATAAATGAAAAAAACAAAATAAAAAATTAGAAAAAAAAAAAAACTGTATCTCTGCCTCAGCGGGAAGCGGCAGCTCTTCTCCTCGGCGGCTCTCCTCGGTGGGAAGCGGCGGCTCTGCTCCTCGTCGGCTCTCCTCCTCGGCGGGAAGCGGCAGCTGCAACTTCTGTGTCCGCTCAGCTCGTCTTCAGGCTTCCACCGCCGTGTCTCCTCTTTCGCCAAAGCGTTAGGCATCCAATAGGATCGCCTAATGCTTTGGCCAAATGGGAGACAGGTCTCACTGACCTGCCTGCTGATTGGCAGGGAGGAACGTTAGTGGGAAAATAGCGAAAATTCATTCACTATGCCACACAACAGGGTGGGATCGGGATGCAGTGCTCTGCGCCCCATGCCCACCCTATTTTGAAGCCTATTAGAGCCTCTGGCTCTAATCACGTGCTTCAAAATACACACCCCCACCTATCCCCGCCACAGTATTTCATGTGTCCGGCGTCCTGAAAGGGGCCGGGCACATGAATAAGGAGGGTGGCAGAGGTGTCGGGGGGGGGGCACCCACAATGCACTGCCCGCCACTGAATATCACAGTATTATTTTTCGTAAAACCTCCACCTTTTATGATTTAAAAGCCCCGTTTGAGCTCTATGCCAAAGACTTTTGCCTAGACTGAGATGATGTCATCAGCCTGTTTTAGGCAGGCGTAAGCATTTCCACAGTCTCCTGTTCCCTAGAGATCACTGTACATTTTTTTTTGTTTCTTTATAAACTATTAATTTGCAAAAATCACCTACAGTGCAAAAAGAACCGTAAAAGACTTACAATGACAGCATAATAAAGCGGGAAGCTTAAATGAAGACACAAAATCGACGCAAAAGCGCAATGAGAGTGCAAAATAAAAATGAAATCTAGGCTGGTGGGTATCAGTCACTAGCACTTTGATGAATAGATACAATGCCGTTTAGAAATACCAATGAAAACAGATATAGAGAGACTTAAAAATGTAGACTACATATTGATAGCGTTACATCTGTATCAAGACGGTATGTCATTTGACATTCCCATAGATCCTATTTAGCGGTGTACATTTTAGTTTTGTTGCAATTCTTTACCTTTCCTTCAACGGTCTTACCCCCCTCACCTGTGCCCAGGATCTTCTACTCAGCTTCTTCCGGGTGGCTGACTTCTTCATTGGCCGGCACAGGGTGACGTCGCTCCCTGTGCATGCACAGGGGTGCGGCCATCCCGGCACACAGGCGCTGTGCCTGGAATGTTAATGGGTAACTCCACTTTTGTGGGAGAAAAAAAATAGCAAATAAAAAATATATAGTATAACGTATACAATTGCGACACAAGACATATTGTAATTGAACGTTATTAAAAATGACTTTTCTTTTTCAATCAGCAGCTGCTGTAATTTTTTGAAAATGCAATGCTATATGGCTACCTGGAGTTGCTCTTGTACACAGAATGTGTACTGACCACCCACCAGAAACATAATTTCCTGCTTGTGTGATTGGCTCACCAATTTTCCCAGAAGTCTGCACTAAGCTACAAGTCAGATTTTGGGCATCCCCTGCAACAAAAATTTCATTTTTTGGTGAGATACATGTCTAAGGCTGCTTTCACACTGAAAGCGATGGCCGTTAGCGGTAAAGCGCCGCTCCTTTTAGTGACACTTTTCCGCTGTTTAACTAGTTACCGACCGCTCCAGAAACAGGCAGAACAGGGATCTGTCAGTGTAAACAAACAGATCCCCGATCTGTCAGGGGAGTAGAGAGTGATTGTCTGTTCCTAGTGATTAGGAACAGCGATCTGTCTCCTCCTGCAGTTAGACCAGCCCCCATACAGTTAGAAACACCTCCCAGGGAACACATTTAACCCCTTGATCGCCCCCTAGTGTTAACCCCTTCCCTGATGGTGACATTTATACAGTAATCAGTGGCTATTTTTTTTAGCTCCGATCTCTGTATAAATGTCACTGGTCCCAAAAAAGTGTCAAAAGTTTCCGATCTGTCCGCCGCAATGTCGCAGTCCCACTAAAAATCACAGATCACCGCCATTACTAGTAAAAAAAAAAAAAAAAAATAATAAAAATGCTATAAATCTATCCCATAGTTTGTAGACGCTATAACTTTTGCACAAACCAATTAATATACACTTGCGTTTTTTTTTTTTTTTTTGTTTTTTTTTACCAAAAATATGTACAAATGCAAAAAATACAAATCGGCCTAACTCGAGGAAGAAATTCATTTTTCTTATTTATTTTTGAATATTTTTTATAGCAATAAGTAAAAAATATTGTTTTATTTTTCAAAATTGTCGCTCTTGTTTATAGCGCAAAAAATGAAAACCGCAGAGGTGATCAAATACCACCAAAAGAAAGCTCTATTTGTGGGAAAAAAAAGGACATAAATTTTGTTTGGGTACAACGTCGCCCGGCCGCGCAGTTGTCAGTTAAAGCGACGCAGTGCCGTATCACAAAAAATGGCCTGGTCATTAAGAGGGGAAAATCCTTAAGTGGTTAAGCGGTGCTTTTCGGCTGATAGCGGGGAGCTTTTAGTCCCAAAGAAGGAGTTCAAAACTCCCATGGTGCTGCGCTTCCGAAGCGCTTTTTAGGCGCTTCTGAAGCGATGCCCATTTATCGCAATGGGCAGGGGCGTTTGGGGAGCGCTGTATACAGCACTCCCCAACCGCCCCAAAGATACTGCTTGCAGGACTTTTTTTAATGTCCCACAAGCGCACCGCCCGGGTGTGAAAGCACTCATTGCAGAGAATGGGAGGCAGTTTTCAGGCGCGTTACAAGCGCTATTTCTAGCACTAAAACACCTGAAATCTGCCTCAGTGTGAACCTACCACTTTCCTCATTAGTGTTCTGCAGATGCACAGCTGATAGATAATTATGAAACCACTCCCATTAGACCCACTCAGCACAGAGGAACAAACAGGGATTTCTTCAGAATAACAAAAGGTAGGAATCTGCAACAAAGCTTGTTAAAATCCTTGCAATGTACAGAGATCACCCTGAGGGGAATTTTTTTTCTCAACAAAAGTAGAGCTTAACTGAGATACCTTCCATTGAAAACTGGGAGCAGGCAGGTAGGTTTCTTTTATTGCAAAACAGACACGGGGCTAGGGTTGCCACCTGTCCAGGATTCACCTGGGCAGTCCGGGTTTTGGAATCATGTGTCCCGGGTTTCAGATGGACTGAAACCCAGACACATTATTCAGACCGGCTGTGGCTCCCCAAATAATTGAGGTAGTCACACACACAAATCTGTTGCTGTCTGGGAGCTGCGGACGGCTGTCTTGGGGCAGGTTTGGCATCACTGGGGGGAAGGGCAATGATGTCATCAAGCCCAATTTGACCACACCCACTGTTTGACCCGGCAAGCTATGCTATTATTACTCTCCTTGGGGCACCCAAAGATGTTCCTGGCCACTAAAGTGTTCGGGTTTGGCTTTTGGAGTTTGGAATGAGGGACACCTAATAGCAAAAGTATGCAGGCGTAGGACACACCCCCTGCCACGCCCCCTTAAAAGGAGAATTATACAAAAAAAATGATTTGTCAAACCCACAAGTTCTTTTTTTTTTTTTTTTTAACCACTTCTATTCCTTTATATTGGCTTTTGGAATTTACAAATGCAGCAATTTAGAAATCAGATGGAAGGTTTAGCACTGGGGAACACTTTTTGAAAGATAAAAAGTGCATTTTATATACAACTATGAAGATCAGACCAAAACGAGGGACAAATGAGGAGGAAAGAGGGACAGAGGGACATTGCTCCAAATCAGGGACAGTCCCTCTAAAAGGGACAGTTGGGAGCTATGGTCGTGGAACTTACAAAAGGTACAAAGGGTAATAGCCGTGGGGGATGATCTGATGAAGGTGGCTCCGGTACAGTTCTTAGGTGGAGGTGGGGTAGGCTTTCCTGAATAAGAGAGTTTTCAGAGATCGCCTAAAGGCGGACAGGGTAGAGGCTGACCAGACATACCGGGGCAGGAAGTTCCAGAGGATGGGAGAGGTTCTGGAGAAATCCTGGAGGGGAGCATGGGAGGAGGTGACAAGGGAGCTAGAGAGCAGGAGGTCTTGGGAGGAGCGGAGAGGACGATTTGGGGCGATATCTTCCTTATTTCTTGCCTAGGTGAGAATGACCTTCAACCCCCTCACATCACACATGCCAGCAGGCAATTTCACCAACGAACATGTGGAGCCGATAAATTTTCGAGCAGATGTACCGCAGGGTTTCAGGTCCTGGCAGTGCCCTGCAGCACATCTGTGCACACGCCGGGGCTTTCCCATAAATGAGCGAAGATGGAGTAGGTATGGAAGTCCCAGATCTTAACCTGGCCATTCATGGATTGAAATTTGACCGGTTCAGCGGGGACCAGCTGCATTTTGATCCATGTGTGGCTGCTGTAGTTGATAGAAGTCGATTTTCTGATCAACTTCTGTTCAGTCGCCCTGTCGGTGTTTTCTCGTTTGATCGGCACCGCAAAGAAATAGGCTGCATCGCTGGCTTGTATATTCTGACAGTAGGGGAGTCTCCGCGCTCTCAGAATACAATCCAATGTGTGGATGAAGGAATAGGGTCAGTTTTTTTTTTTTTCCTAGTTGAAGGAAAAAAAAAAACTGCCCTGTGTATGGTCGGCGTGTCTGTTCATATGTGGGAAATCCCTGCACACCAGATGTTCTGTAAAACAAAAATGAGAGGGCGCAGCAGCCTTGCGCATTACCCAAGTGCTATCTTTAATAGTAAGTTATAGGAAGTATACTCCCAAACAAATCAAGGATAAAAGCATATAAGGGTCCATAGTAAACACAAGCAACCAGGTCACCGAGACTGTTCTTAGTAAGCCAGGGGACCTTCCAGATGGCTGACGCGTTTCAAGGGGAGATCCCATCTTCCTCAGAGCCAAACCTAGGATCTCCCCTCGTACTCGCCGATATCGATTACTGATCCTTTTTTTTTATTGTCATGTGACAGTTTTCAAAGCACAATTTTGTACATAAGTAATATTTTTCCATCACTGATGTGGGCTGATGAGGCTGCACTGATGGGCACTGCTAGGATGGCACTGATGAGGAGACACTTATTTGCAGTACTGATGGTCACTGATAGGTGGCATTGATATGCAGCACTGATGGGCACTGATAGGCGGCACTCATGGGCACTGATCGGCTGCACTGATGGGCATTGATGAGGCGGCATTGATGGGGTGGCACTGATGAGGAGGCACTAATATGTAGCACTGATGGGCACTGATAGGTGGCACTGATTTGCAGCACTGCTAGGTGGGAATGATGTGCACTGATAGGCTGCACTGATGGGAACTGATGAGGCGGCACTGATGGGGTGGCACTGATGAGGAGGCACTCATATGCAGCACTGATGGGCACTGATAGGTGGCACTTATGGGCAATGATAGGTGGCACTGATTTGGCTGTGTGTAAACTAACAAGCCTTACTGTAGGGTGTACGGGGTTTACCAAGATGGGCGTTGCGGTGTTCTAATGCCTCCAACATGCCACTGACTCTCTCTATCTTCTCCGCCACACTGACTTCCCGGAATGAGAGCGTGACGCCCCCAACTCCCTCGCGTGATGTCTCTTCGTGCGGCGCTGCTGAAGCCTGGAGGTATCGGATTAAATTGGTTGTAAACCCATAAAAAAAAAAAAAAACCTGCAAGACAAATGCCGCGTACACACGATCGGTCATTCCAACAACAAAACCCTGTGATTTATTTCCGATGGATGTTGGCTCAAACTTGTCTTGCATACACACGGTCGCACAAATGTTGTCAGAAATTCCAAACATCAAGAACGCGGTGACGTACAACACGTACGATGAGCCGAGAAAAATGAAGTTCAATAGCTAGTGCGGCTCTTCTGCTTCATTCCGAGCATGCGTGGAACTTTGTGCGTTGGAATTGTGTACACCCGATCGGAATTTCCAACAACGGATTTTGGCGGAAAATTTGAGAACCAGCTCAAATTTCAACAACAAATGTCCGATGGAGCCTACACATGGTCGGATTTTCCGACAACAAGCTCACATCGAACATTTGTTGTCGGAAATTCTGGCCATGTGTACGCGGCAAAAGGCATAAGTATACATCGCATACTAGCTCATTATGAAATATTTACCTTAGATCGACGCTGTTGCAGTGGTCCCCGCACATCGCTGTGACTGGCGGCATGTCTCCCGGAGTTATTTCCGGGTTCGCGTCCTCCAGTGCTGTGGTTGGCCAGAGCCGCGATGACAGAACTACACAGAAGTTCTTCAATTCACGTGGTCACCACAAAGAGGAAATGGCCAAGCTGTGTTGACCAAAGGAATGCAGATTCCTTAACCGCTTGCCAACCACCACACACAGATGTACGTCGGCAGAATGGCACAGGCAGGCAAATGGGCGTACCTGTACGTCCCTTTAAATTTGCCGCCTATCGGGCGAGCGCCCGCGGGTCCCGGGGACTCGATGTGGAGAGGTAGAACGGGGAGATGCCTATGTAAACAAGGCATTTCCCTGTTCTGCCTAGTGACATGACAGAGATCTACTGCTCCCTGTCATCGGGAGCAGTGATCTCTGTCATGTTGTAGTGAGCCCATCCCCCCTACAGTTAGAATCACTCCCTAGGAGACACGTTACCCCTTGATAACCCCCCCTAGTGTTTATCCCCTTCCCTGCCAGTGTCATTTACACAGTAATCAGTGCATTTTTATAGCACTGATCGCTGTATAAATGACAATGGTACCAAAATGGTGTCAAAAGTGTCCGATGTGTCCGCCATAATGTGGCAGTCACAATAAAAATCGCAGATCGCCGCCATTACTAATAACAAAAAATTAATAATAAAAATGCTATAAATCTATCCCCCATTTTGTAGACGCTATAACTTTTGTGCAAACCAATCAATATACGCTTATTGCGATTTTTTTTTTTACCAAAAATATGTAGAAGAATACATATCGGCCTAAACTGAGGAAAAAAAATTAGTTTTTTTATATATTTTTTGGGGATATTTATTGTAGCAAAAAAGTAAAAAATTTTGTTTTTTTTTTCAAAATTGTCGCTCTTTTTTTGTTTATAGCGCAAAAAATAAAAACTGCAGAGGTGATCAAATACCACCAAAAGAAAGCTCTATTTGTGGGGAAAAAAAAAGGACGTCAATTTTGTTTTGGGTGCAACGTCACACGACCGCGCAATTGTCAGTTAAAGCAACGCAGTGCCGAATCCCAAAAAGTGCTCTGGTCAGGAAGGGGGTAAAATCTTCCGGGGGGTGAAGCGATTAAGGGGGACATTCTTCCTATTGACCACCAATATAAGGAGCATTGTTCCTATTGAGCCCTGATGATTTGGTTTTAGTAAGGGTTCCTTGAGACATGAAAATTATTTTTGGGGTTCCTCCAGGGTTAAAAGGTTGAGTGGTTAATACCATACAGTCACAGGAGTAACATTCATGCAGGCTAATATCCCTCGTAATGTTATTTATGACAGATTTGTGCCTTTTTTGCTTTTAGAAAAAGTTGCAGTCTATTTAGAAAACAGCAGAAATGCCCCTCCTTCTTCTTCTTCCATCAGTTTATTTCAGATAGACCTATTAGAAAAGGTTCCGATCAATTTCTGCACCTTATTCATTGATTTTCGAATTAGGAGTGTGTGTGTGTGTGTAGCAAGGGAGAGACGTTCGTTGTCACCATCGTTACTCGTGCTATATCTCTGCTCCTCGTGTCTCATGCGATAGCATCTCTCAGTGCTTAGGGAGTGTCAAACATCTCATTCAACAGAAAAGGGATTTATCAATGAATGACACATGACAGCGGGGGCCGCTCCAGGGACTGTCAGAAATGCGTTGTTACGTCTTTGGCTGACCGTTACGGAAAGATTCTTTGTGTACGTTCCCTAGAACAAAGTCTGCATCCTGTATACCGAAACTGTGCGGGGTTGTATAAATCCGCTATAGCTCACACTTCAACAGTCAAGGTTGCATAAAAAAAAAGCTGGGGGGGGGGGCTAATAGTGCAAAAGTGCTACATCCTATTCAAGAAAATATTAAAGGCAAAACACCACAAAAAAAAAAATCGACCCAGCTGACTTTTAAGGCACCCACTCGAGATTATATAAAAGCAGATACTTTTATTAACGTACATATGAAAAAAAAAAGCCAGCAATAAAAATATACAGAACATTCACATATAACATCCAATAGCTAACGCTCATCCGAGGAGATATATTGCACTCCAAGGCATATAACCTGATATGTTCATATAGATAATGTAACATTCATTAAAAAATAAATATACTTGATGTTTAAGAATCACATAAATTACATATCCACTAGGGGTGGGACTAGCCCTCAACTCTACGTCAGGCTTTCTCAACCTTTTAACCCTAGAGGAACCCCAACAATAATTTTCAATGTCTTGAGGAACCCTTACTAAAACCAAATCATCAGGGCTCAAGAGGAACAATGCTCCTTATATTGGTGGTCAATAGGAAGAATGTCCCCCTTAAAGTGGTGTTCAGAATGCCACTCTTAAAGACAGCTATAAAGATATTT
Source organism: Aquarana catesbeiana (assembly GCF_042186555.1). Taxonomy (NCBI): domain Eukaryota; kingdom Metazoa; phylum Chordata; class Amphibia; order Anura; family Ranidae; genus Aquarana; species Aquarana catesbeiana. The sequence goes on from NC_133335.1 coordinate 11,332,487, forward strand.
GGTGTTATGCTGCTGGCTTTGCTAAGTGATGCTGAACCTTAAACTCTGTAGGCATCGTCAAATAGGCGGTTCATGAGCCACAGCTCAAGGAACCCCTAGCAAGCTCTGGAGGAACACCCAGGGTTCCACGGAACCCTGGCTGAGAATGGCTGCTCTACGTGTTTTCCGGAATCAAGCTACAGTACATATCTAAGGGTATGCATGATGAAGTTAAAAGTGAAAGCCATCCATATCACAAAGGCACACAAAAGATGTCTAATAGTAACTGAAAATGGTTGTCAGAGATCCATCACTGTATGTGGGCATTAGCCCCAAAGCAGAGTTACAGTAAGTTTCCAAAATATTATGTTCCTTATAGGAAGAAAAAAAGACTTTGAAGGCAGATTGGAACAACAATATAATTAATAAAAGTTTATAATTTTATTAAACATTGACATATAAACATACACGATATAAAAAATGTATAAAAAGGTATTAGTCCAATAACAGCCAAGCAATGGCCAGAAGAGGAGGATGTTACATATACCCAAATAGAAAAATGACGTTCAACAGTGTGACATCAGAACATGCGTGAGTCCCTAGACGTCTACTCAGTTCACTAGATGGCTTCTTCAGGACACAAATTGGGGGGGATAAGAACAGGTCTCGCTGATCTGGGCATATATCACTGCCTGTATAAGAATCTCCCTGGAAGGGCGCCACAGCACCGAGGTAACCAAGACCAGGGTCCAAGCTTGAGATATACAACCAAATGGTTTGGCCTCTACGGGCCAAACCATTTGGTTGTATATGGTTGTATATGTATGGTACACCTCCCATCAGATGTAAATCACATAGAGACCTGTTCCTATACCCTCCAATGTGTGTCCTGAAGAAGCGATCCAGCCAAACGCGTAGATGCACAGGGGCTCGCGCATTTTCTGATGTCACACTGTTGAACATAATTTTTCTATTTGGGTATATGTAACATCCTCCTCTTCTGGCCATTGCTTGCCTGTTATTGGATAAATACCTTTTTATACCATTTTTTTTTATTGTGTATGTTTATATGTCAATGTTTAATAAAATTATAGACTTTTTAAAATTATATTGTTGTTCCAATCTGCCTCCAAAGTCCAACCTAGTGGGTTTTCTTTTTTTCTTCTAATAATCGTTACGGATGTGGCACGTGAGTGATTAACCTTAATCATATGTCCCTTATAATAACCAATACTCCACACTTCCCATTGGTAGTAATAGTGGTGGTGTCTTCTCTGTTGCTATAGCTATTTTAGTAATTTGTATAGAATAAATAAGGAATGACATTGTTAAGACCATGTATTGTTTTTAGAAGCTATGCTTCCCCTATTCATATGCTAATGAACTCATTGGGCTGTTTCATGAGCTCAGGACAGGACGTGATGCTACAGGACGTAGGAGGAGGAGAAAGAGGACTTGAAGAAACCATGCCCAACCAGAATGGAACTTGCACCCTAAAAACTGTCTAATCCAACATCGTTGGTGGTAATAGTGGCCTCCTCCTCAAACTGAGCTGTAGTGCCTGATCTTTAGATCATATATCCAGACAAAATTTAGACATGATTAGTGGCCTCCTGGACTTTGTCCTTTCCTTATTCACCTGGAGAACCTTGACTCTTGCCTGGCAGACTGTTTGGTGATGGTAACTTCTAACATTCCAGCATGTTTACTTGACTGCATATTAAAATCTCATCCAATCTCCTAAAGAAGCGGAACTTGATTCTGGAAAACGCATAGAGTTAAGGGCTTTCATTCATTGGCTTTCGGTTCCTTCAGTCATGGAGGCTCAGCACCACATGTAGGCATTACCTAGTCTGTCTAGGAATGCTCACTTCTCAGGACTGAAATCCACCCATCAAGGTATTTTGATATGCATGATGTCCAGTACATCTATGGACTGGTGCAGTGAGACACTCTCTGGAGGAAGGAATTGAAGCATGCAAGACTGTGCTGGGAACCACTTTTCAGTGTGTACCATTCAAAAGTTTACCATCTAGTATCTACCAAAAACTTAAAAGAGAAGGTTGACTTTTTTTTTTCAAGAATCATACTTACCTAGGTGGATGCAGCATCACTCACTGGTGCATCTGTCCTCCACAGGCTCTAACACTGAGAAGCGAGTGATCAAACACTGCTGATTGCTCGGTTCTCAGAGCTTTATGAACAGAGCCGCTGACTATTAGTCACCGGCTCTCTGGCCTACCCCACCACTGTATGAATACAGACAGTCCTGAGGTGGCATTGGCTGCTTTCTTGTGCTATTTGTGTGGTGATGTCACAAGCGTTGTCTCCTTCCTACGCGTTTGGTCATAGATGACATCGTCCAGGGGCTCGGAAGCAGCACTTGTTCACCACACTTTATATTATAGGAACGAACACCAGGAAACAGGACATGACCTTAAGCCAAACATGTAAACTTCACCATGGCTACACCATAGAGCACAATAATATGCCACCCTGTGGTACAAAAATGAAATATATTGCTACCAAATTAAAGGGCAAATTATTGAAGCAAGCATGGCTTTTGAGCCCCTGGAAGATGTCATCTATGACGAAATGCGTAGAATGGAGCAAATGCTTGTGACTCCGCCATGCACGAAACACAAGGTCCGGTAGGGTTTGAGGGGGCTGGGCGGGGGGAGCAGCACACAGAAGGTTCTCTACCGTAATGCATAGAATACATGAAGGTAAAAAACCTTCAGCCTTTAGAACCACTTTAATACCGCTTTAACCACTTCCAGACCGCCCACCATCATTATACGTCAGTACTTTGACGCTGGATACCGTTGTTATGGCAGCAGATAGCTGCCGATATTTTCTAAAACGGCCGCAAGATCACTTTTATCAGCGATGGGAGAGGTGCCCACCCCCCTTACCAGAGCCATCGGTAGCGGCGGAGATGATCCTATCCTTTCCACTCAGAGGCACTAAGTCGAGCGAGGGAATGATGGCCCCCACTCGACTAATGACGTTGGATGATGGAAGCGACGTCAAACGTCACTTTCGCACAATGGCCTTAAAGGGACTTTAAAAAAAAAAAAAAAATATTGCATTTAAGTGTAAATATGAGATCTGAGGTGTTTTTGACCCCAGATCTCACATTAAAGAGGTCCTGTCATGCTTTTTTTCTATTACAAGGGGTGTTTATATTCTTTGTAATAGGAGTAAAAGTGATCCAACATTTTTTTTTTTTTTTTAAGAGACAGTAAAAAAATAAAAAGTAAAAAAAAAAAAAGAAGAAAAAATGTAAATGGCCCCGTCCCGCCGTGCTCGCTCCCAGTAGAGAACACATATGTTAACAGTGATCAAACCACACATGTGAGATATCGCCGCGATCGTTAGAGTGAGAGCAATGATTCTAGCACAAGTCCTGCTCTGTAACTCTAAACTGGTAACCTGTAGAAATTTTTAAACGTCGCCTATAGTGATTTTTAAGAGTCAAGGTTTGTCGCCATTCCAAGAGCGGGCGCAATTTTGAAGCATGACATGTTGGGTATCACTTTACTTGGCCTAACATTATCATTTACAGTATAAAAAAAAATGCGTTTGTAAGAACGCTGCGGTGTGACATAAAGTATTGCAACAACCGCCATTTTATTCTCTAGGGTGTCTGAAAAAAAATATATATATATATAATGATGTTTGGGGGTTCTAAGTAATTTTCTTGCAAAAAAACCTGATTTTAACTTTGAAAAAAATAGGCCGGGTCCTTAAGTGGTTAAATATATGTTCAGTTTGGACTGTTATTTCATTTTGGTTTTATTCTACAACCAGCTCTAAATTCTTCCTTTGTAACCATGCCAACGGTATTCACTTTAAGACAAAAGTTTCCAGAATCCTCTCCACCCTGTTCCTGTAACTTGACTAAATGTCTCTAACTAGATGTCTGCAGAGAGCTTGTGGCCAAATTACCGGTAGCCTATTGCTTCGGCTATGGCATCCCTGGCAATTTACGTAGGCTTACTGCACTCGGGTTTTCATCTTTTTTTTATTTTAATGGCATGGCAGAGCTCTTATTTTCTTGCAAGGTTCTGCGATCTCTCGCCATAAAATAGCTCATATGGTAATTAAATGCTAGACCTTATTAATATTCCTTTAAAATGATGCCAAATATATAAATGAAGCATTTGCTTGATACATATTGTACAAGAAAAAAAGAAAATTTGAAATGTATTCAGAGTTTGAAGGCATCTTTGGAAAACCCCAGTTATAATATGTGACAATTTTGTCTTGCTTCTTTGGCTGACCTTGTCTTGGAGCTCCGCCAGCCTGTGTTGTGCATTCTAGTACGCACGCAGCATGGCTGGGATGGTGGCCAAATTTGCAACGTAGTGGACATTCCGTACTCCCCAGGCTTTTCACATGGCCGGCGATGAAAGGGATCACCAGTCACTGAAAATACGGTGCAGATATTTAAATCTTCGAGCTGAGGAATATTCTGGTTCCCTAGAAGACCATTTTTGGGATGTGTCAGTTACGCAAAAAGCCCTGATATAACCTCTAGCCTATCTCTGCTGTAATGGCAGCCAGCCGTGCTTTCCCTGTCTCTTGGCATAGACGGCTTATTGGGGAGGAGGGGGGGGGTATATCTACTAAGAGTTCAAACAGCAGTTCAGATTTCAGAGGGTCTGCAACCAAACTATCTTGCATTTCCAGTATCAAATGCCCATAGAAAACATTTCTACAAAAAAAAAAAAAAATAAATAACTCATCCCTCTTTAATAGGGAGATGGACCTTGTGTCCAACTCCACAAAACAATAGCTTGTACTTACAAGACTGCCAACACATACAGTGCCTTGAAAAAGTATTTATTCCTCTATGAAATGTTCCACATTTTGTCATGTTACAACCAAAAACGTAAATGTATTTTATTGGGATTTTGTGTAATAGACCAACACAATGTGGCTCATAATTGTGAAGTGGAAGGAAAATATTAAATTGTTTTCAACATTTTTTATAAATAAATATCTGAAAAGTGTGGCGTGCATTTATATTCAGCCCCCTTTACACTGATACTCCAAACTAAAATCTAGTGGCACCAATTCACTTTAGGAGTCACCTAATTAGTAAATCAAGTCCATCTGTGTATAATTTAAGCATAAATTAGTATAAATACAGCTGTTCTGTGAAGCCCTCAGAGGTTTGTTAGAGAACCTTTGTGAACAAACAGCATCATGAAGGCCAAGGAACACACCAGACAGGTCAGGGATAAAGTTGTAGAGAATTTTAAAGCAGGCTTAGGTTATATAAAAAATATCCCAAGCTTTGAACATCTCACAGAGCACTGTTCAATCCCTCATCCGAAAATGGAAAGAGTATGGCACAACTGCAAACCTACCAAGACATGGCCATCCACCTAAACTGACTGGCCGGGCAAGGAGAGCATTCATCAGAGAAGCAGCCAAGAGGTCCATGGTAACTCTGGAGGAGCTGCAGAGATCCACAGCTCAGGTGGGAGAATCTGTCCACAGGACAACTATTAGTCGTGTTCTCCACAAATCTGCCCTTTATGGAAGAGTGGTAAGAAGAAAGACATTGGTGAAAGAAAGTCATAAGAAGTCCTGTTTTCAGTTTGCGAGAAGCCATGTGGGGGACACAGCAAACATGTGGAAGAAGGTGCTCTGGTCAGATGAGACCAAAATTTTACTTTTTGGAATAAAAGCAAAACACTATGTGTGGCGGAAAACCAATACTGCACATCACCCTGAACACACCATCCCTACCGTGAAACATGGTGGTGGCAGCATCATGTGGTGGGGATGCTTTTCTTCAGCAGGGACAGGGAAGCTGGTCAGAGGTGATGGGAAGATGGATGGAGCCAAATACAGGACAAGCTTAGAAGAAAACCTGTTAGAGTCTGCAAAAGACTTGAGACTGGGGCGGAGGTTCACCTTCCAGCAGGACAACGACCCTAAACATACAGCCAGAGCTACAATGGAATGATTTAGATCAAAGCATATTCATGTGTTAGAATGGCCCAGTCACAGTCCAGACCTAAATCCAATTGAGAATCTGTGGCAAGACTTGAAAATTGCTGTTCACAGACGCTCTCCATCCAATCTGACAGAGCTTGAGCTATTTTGCAAAGAAGAATGGGCAAAAATTTCCCTCTCTAGATGTGCAAAGCTGGTAGAGACATCCCCAAAAAGACTTGCAGCTGTAATTACAGAGAAAGGCGGTTCTACAAAGTATTGACTCAGGAGGGCTAAATACAAATACACGCTACATTTTTCACATATTTATTTGTAAACAATTTTGAAAACCGTTTATCATTTTCCTTCCACTTCACAATTATGTGCACTTTGTGTTGGTCTATCACATAAAATCCTAATAAAATACATTTACATTTTTGGTTGTAAAATGACAAAATGTGGAAAATGTAAAGGGGTATGAATACTTTTTCAAGGCACTGTAGTGTCTCAGTCGACAAACCAACAACCTGGTGTCCTAAAGGTTTGAAAAAACACATACATTAGCCAGTGTACTCTTCTCTGGTTCTCATCCTACCTATCCCGCCGCACCTTCAGTGTCACTTACAATTTTACTTCCTCCTCTTCTCTTCCTTTCTCCCTCAGGGTTCTCCAAGGTTCTGTTCTTGGATCTTTCCTATTTTCCATCTACAACTCCTCCCTGGGTCAGCTGATAGCCTCCTATGGCTTTTAATATAATTTCTATGCTGATGACACCCAAATCTAACTCCCTACCCCTCAGCTCACTCCATCAGTCTCCTCACGCATCACTAATCTACTAACAGACAGATCAGACTGGGTGCCACACCATTTCCTGAAACTCAATGTATCCAAAACCAAGCTCATAATATTTCCTCCCCCACGTGCCCTTTCCCCCAATCTCTCTGTCAAAATCAATGACTCATCTATCAACCCGTCCCCTCATGCCAGGATGCTAGGTGTAATCCTGGACTCCGAACTATCCTTTTGGCCCACATCTAATCACTGTCCAAGCTTTGTGGCCTCAACCTCCGCAACATCTCCAAGATAAGTCCCTTCCTAACCAATGACACCACAAAGCTTCTAATTCACTAACTGGTCATCTCTCATCTCAACTACTGCAACTCCCTCCTCATTGGATTACCTTTACATAGGCTATCCTCCCTTCAGTCCATCATGAATGCTGCTGCCAGAATCATCCACCTTACCAACCGCTCAGTGTCTGCTACCCCTCCAATGGCTTCTGCTCTCCCAATGAATTAAATTCAACATACAAACAATAACTTACAAAGCCACCCACAACTCGGCCCCCAGCTACATCACTAACCTGGTGTCAAAATACCAACCAAACTGCTCTCTTCATTCCTCCCAAGACCTCCTGCTCTTTAGTTCCCTCATCGCCTCCCCCCATGCTTGCCTCCAAGATTTCTCCAGAGCCTCTCTCATCCTCTGGAACTCCATACCCCAATCCATCTGACTATCTCCCACTTTTAGACGATCCCTGAAAATGTATCTCTTCAGAGAAGCCTATTCTGCTCCCACCTAACAACTGTACATTTATTTTCACCTTGAGCCCACCCCCCACATTTATTACCTTCTTTATCTCTTGACCCTCCCTCTTAGATTGTAAGCTCTAACGAACAGGGCCTTCTGATTCCTACTGTATTAAATTGTATTGTAATTGTACTGTCTGCCCTTAATGTTGTAAAGCACTGTGTAAACTGTTGGCGCTATATAAACCCTGTGTAACAATAATAAAAATAATAATAGCGTAGTTGCACAAGCTGCATTGAAATTGAGGTTCCCTAGTGTGCAAATAGTTTTTATATCTGGGAACATGAAGGCTTCTCGACTTTTGATAGGTGTCGTAAGTGGTGGTTTACCCCCACAATTCAGATCTTATCTTTGAGTTTTTGTCAGGTTGTAATAAGCTTTCTGAGGCTCAGAAGACAGAAGGGGTGACACAAAAGCCGCCCACTGTGCCTTTGGTCGCCCCGGTGCAGTTTTTTTTAAAAGCGACCAGGTTGGCCTCCATATTATTTGGAATCATATTTTGTAACAATCTGCACCTACTAGTGGTATTGTGTGTAGTCCTGACTTTGGGTTCTGTACTAGTCATACATTGTCCTTTAGGAATTCATAGTCCTCCGTCTGTTGATCAAGGGCCTGCTGAAGAAACCTAATGACACCCTGTTGAATGCCAAAAACCCTCGTCCTCCACTTGGATGTGATGACACCAGTGCATTGAGCACTGCTTTAAATGTGTGTCTGTCCCATTAATCTTTTTCAATTTCAATACATTTTTATTAAACAAGTTGTAAAAAAAAACAATCACAGTTGTAATATATCATTTCGGTTTCACAAAGGTTTACTTACTTAACAATAATATATTACAAGTATACAAGTTTTAATAGGAAAAATGACAAAGTTCAATTTACAGAATGTCATCCCGTTGGAGTATACATAACGATATACTTCCCCACAGAGTGGAGATAAATTATATCCTTTGGGTATATCCTAACTCACAGGGCATATCATCTTGAAGGTTTGAGTGGTGCACAAAAATACATTCTTCATCAAAGTGAGCACCCTATGGCCTTTGAAGTGCTATTGAAAAACCCAAAATATCAGAGTACACATTGTAAAACCTGGAATTCAATTGGAAAAATAGCTTGAAAGAATAAAGAGAATAGGAAGGTAGGGCCTTTTAATCTTTAAACATCAACTTTTTACTGGGTTTAAAAAAATGCCCGCATCCTCCATCACTTGCAACAGAAGGGGGCTAAAATGTGAATCAAGTATACATACAGCCACAAATATAAAGTATACTGCACAGGAATTCGATATTGACCTTGGCTGATGCCTGAATGAAGATGGCTCTATTCTTTCAGGGAGAATATCAGATGATGGCATTGTGGGGAAGAGTACTGTGATCCTTGTGAGAGGTAATAAATACCTGGGAGAGTAATACATACAGCCTACTTAGCATCTTACACTTATAAGAACAGCTTCAGTTTAATTCTCAAAATCAGGGGACTCCAAACTTAATAAGTAAAGCGCCAGTTAACTGTCATACAGGCTTGGGGGGGGGGGGTAGACTGTGGCTAGTGTGATTAGAAAACACCCTGGTGACAGTGGGAGTAAATAGTGCACCAGTAGTGTCCATTGTTGGTATTAGTGGGAGGAATAGTGCCCTGTCATTGGTATCAGTGGAGAGATGGTGCCCCAGAATTGGTGTCAGTGGGGGGAATTATGCCACTTGATTGGTGTCTGTGGGAGGAATAGTACCCCATCATTGGTATCAGTGGGAGGAATAGTGCCCCATCATTGGCATCAGCTGGAGGAATAGTACCTCATCATTGGTATCAGTGGAAGGAATACTGCCCCATCATTGGTGTCTGTGGGAGGAATAGTGCCCCATTATTGGTGTCAGTGGAAGGAATAGTGCCCCATCATTGGTGTCAGTGGAAGGAATAGTGCTCCATCATTGGTATTAGGGGAAGGAATAGTACCCCATCACTGGGGTCAGTGGAAGGAATAGTGCTCCATCATTGGTGTCAGTGGAAGGAATAGTGCCCCATCATTGGTATTAGGGGAAGGAATAGTGCCCCATCATTGGTGTCAGTGAGAGGAATAGTGCCCCCATCATTGGTATTAGGGGAAGAAATAGTGCCCCATCATTGGTGTCAGTGGGAGGAATATTGCCTCATCATTGGTATCAGTGGAAGGAATAGTGCCCCATCATTGGTGTCAGTGGAAGGAATCGTGCCCCATCATTGGTATTAGGGGAAGGAATAGTGCCCCATCATTGGTGTCAGTGGGAGGAATATTGCCTCTTCATTGGTATCAGTGGATAAAATGGTGTCTCAAGGGCCGAATAAAGGCAAGCAAAGGGTCACATCTGGCCCGCGGGCCACAGTTCTAGCTATAGTTATCCTTAAAGAGGAGGGCCCATCAAAAAAAAAAAAAAAATCAGCAGCTACAAATACTGCAGCTGCTGACTTTTAATTGGACACTTACCTGTCCCAGGGTCCAGCGATGCGGGGGTCGAAGCCCCGCTCGTCTCCCCCTCCGTTCAGCAGCGCCGGCATTGCAACTGTGGGCGCCGGGCTGTGGCTTCACAGCCTGGCACCCACTGCGCATGCGCGAGCGGCGCCGCGCGCCGTGATTGGCTGCTCAGTCACCTGGGACCTGTAATGGGTCCCAGTTGATTGACAGGAGGGAGGGAGCAGAGCCGAGCCCTTCCTGTGCCGAGGGGGAAGTGATGTCACCAGCCCAGGTACTGGAAGAGGCAGACTACGAGGGACCCCCTAGCAACAGGCATTTAGAGGTAAGTAAAAAAAAAAAAAAAATTTCCAATTTTTTTTTTAATTTATTTTTAGGTACAGTCATGAATTTTTTTTTTTTAGAGTGGAACACCACTTTAAATCAGCTTCTACCCAAATGGACTCCAGTAGGTTTCTGCATGTTTGTGTGGAGCAGATTTTAGAGTGTAAGCTCCATGTTGAGCAGAGATTCATACAAATAATGAACGGTTCAGCATCCTCAGGGCTGCGGAATATGTGTAAACTAATTAGATGAATAAATAAAGTATAAAAAAAAAAAAAAAAGTTAAATAATTCCATCAGTAAAATACGGCCTTGCTCAGAAAGCCTTTATGATGCTGTCAGTACCCGCGTTTTAGACTTTCCCGTGACACTCATCAAATATATTTTATAATATTGTCTTATGACATTTTATGTACTGCCGCCTCTATTAAAAAAATATCTATTGCAAATGCAGGTCTCCCTCAGTGACTGTTTTCTGCGGTCTCTGAAAAATGACTCATTGCTGTTTCGCTGCTAATAAAATGCTTTTTACGGGGACCCATTAATATGTTTTTCTTGTTTTTTTTTTTGTTTTTTTTTTCCTTCCATCCGAGCTCTTTGAAAATCAATGTTGCCTCTCTCAGTAAACCCCATAAATTGCCACATACGCGGGGGCCCATTCAGCGCCATCATTTATTGTATATCTTCATGAGGCTCTCCAAGCGCTCTTCAAAGTCATTGCTCAATACCTTAATTCAAATCCATTTTCCCTGCTGAAGGCTTCGCTCCAAAGGATCTGAAGCTGAATTCTCTTTCGGAATTAAGGGCTGGCTCAGGATTCTCACACTAATGGCTCCCTTAATGTTTTGCTGTTCCATTTTGTTTACTGCCTCTTAAAAAAAAAAAAAAAAGTAATGGCTCAGTGTGAGCTCATGTCAAAATAAGGTCATTCCTTTGAAGTAGTTGAAATTTTTGAACAAAAAAAGTGCATAATGTATATAAACTCCATACATGACCATAGTTTCCATATTTTGTTAAAGCGGACCTTCACCCTCCTGAGGAAGATCAGGCCTCTCCACCCCTTCTCCCTTCCTCCGGCGGAATTGGGCATATTTTTTTTTTTCCTTTCGTTTATCTGTTTTTTTTTTCTTTAATGAATGTCCGACCCCCCCATGCATCTCACTCGCCTTAGGCGAATGACGCGCACAATGCCAATGGTGCCTCCCGGGATATGAACGTCGCATACAGTATGTTACCAAAAGTATTGGGACACATGCCTTTACAGGCAAATGAACTTTAATGGCATCCCAGTCTTATGCCCTGTACACACGGTCGGACATTGATCGGACATTCCGACAACAAAATCCATGGATTTTTTCTGACGGATGTTGGCTCAAACTTGTCTTGCATACACACGGTCACACAAAGTTGTCGGAAAATCCGATCGTTCCGAATGCGGTGACGTAAAACACGTACGTCGGGACTATAAACGCGGCAGTAACCAATAGCTTTTGTCTCTTAATTTATTCTGAGCATGCGTGGCACTTTGTGCGTCGGATTTGTGTACACACTATTGGAATTTCCGACAACGGATTTTGTTGTCGGAAAATTTTATATCCTGCTCTCAAACTTTGTGTGTTGGAAAATCCGATGGAAAATGTGTGATGGAGCCCACACACGGTGAGAATTCCGACAACTAGGTCCTATCACATATTTTCCGTTGGAAAATCCGACCGTGTGTACGGGGCATAAGTCCGTAAGGTTCAATATTGAGTTGGCCCACTCTTTGCAGCTATGGGGGCGGCACAGTGGTGTAGTGGGTAGCACTTTCGCCTAGCAGTAAGAAGGGTCGCTGGTTCAAATCCCAGCCACGACACTACCTGCCTGGAGTTTGCATGTTCTCCCTGTGCCTGCGTGGGTTTCCTCCGGGTACTCCAGTTTCCTCCCACACTCCAAAGACATGCTGGAAGGTTAATTGGATCCTGTCTAAATTGTCCCTAGTATATGAATGTGAGTTAGGGACCTTAGATTGTAAGCTCCTTGAGGGTAGGGACTGATGTGAATGTACAATGTATATGTAAAGCGCTGCGTAAATTGATGGCGCTATATAAGTACCTGAAATAAATAAATAAAATAAATAACAGCTTCAACTCTTCTGGGAAGGCTGCCCACGAGGTTTAGGAGTGTGTCTGTGGCAGGAGTCTCAAACTCGCGGCCCTCCAGCTGTTGAAAAACTACAAGTCCCATAATGCCTCTGCCTGTGGGAGTCATGCTTGTAACTGTCAGCCTTGCAATGCCTCAAAGGACTTGTAGTTTCACAACAGCTGGAGTGCCGTCAGTTTGAGACCCCTGGTCTATGGTGAATGTTAGACCATTCTTCCAGAAGTGCATTTGTGAGGTCCGGCACTGATTTTGAACGAGAAGGCCTGGCTCGCAGTCTCCTCTCTAATTCATCCCTAAGGTGTTCTGTCGTATTGAGGCCAGTCAAGTTCCTCCACCCCAAACTCGCTCATCCATGTCTTTATGGACCTTGCTTTGTGCACTGGTGTGCAGTCATGTTGGAACAGGAAGGGGCCGTCCCCAAACTGTTCCCACAAAGTTGGGAGCATGAAATTGTCCAAAATGTCTTGGTATGCTGACGCCTTAAGAGTTCCCTTCACTGGAACTAAAGGGGCCAAGCCCAACCCCTGAAAAACAACCCCACACCATAATCCCCCCCTCCACCTAATGATTTGGACCAGTGCACAAAGCAAGGTCCATAAAGACATGGATGAGCGAGTTTGGGGTGGAGGAACTGACCTCAACCCAAAAGAACACCTTTGGGATGAATTAGAGCGGAGACTGTGAGCCAGGCCTTCTCATCCAACATCAGTGCCTGACCTCACAAATGGGCTTCTGGAAGAATGGTCAAACATTCCCATAGACACACTCCTAAACCTTGTGGACGGCCTTCCCAGAAGAGTTGAAGCTGTTATAGCGGCAAAGGGTGGGCCAACTCAATATTGAACCCTACGGACTAAGACTGGGATGCCATTAAAGTTCATGTGTGTGTAAAGGCAGGCGTCCCAATACTTTTGCCAATATAGTGAATCCCAGGAGGCATAGGCTTTCATTGAAGAACAGGAGGAGGGGGCCTATTGATGACTTCAGATAGAACATGGCAGCGCGGAATGGAGCGGAGCTGTGACTGGGCATGAGATGATCTCAGCGGGTCAACACTGGATCCACTGGATGGGTGAGTATCTGAAATGTGCATATTCCCCCATTAGGTAAGTGGAAAAAAAATGGGGAAAAAAAATGGGGAGGTTGGCCAGAGTTCCCCTTTAAAAACAACCTAAATTTTGTATATCCAAACCCAAGAAAGAAAATGTAATTTTTAAAAAAAAAACTCGATTCACGATTCAGATCGAGTTTTTTTTTTTTTTTTTTTTATGGACACCGTGCCAGTCCTGAGGAGCTGCTTTCTAAACCTGTGAGATCAGCAGGCTTGCCGCTGCTTTTAAAATTTGACAGCAAAACAGCGTCACCGACTTCTGAATACTGTATTTCACGATATAAGCTCGGTTTAGTGGTAAAAATAAGTGCGAAATGCTAAATTCCAGTGGGTGTAAAAAGATATCCGCTTGGCGACTTCAGACTGTAAGGCTTAGTGTGGGCGAGTGCGGGGTGTACCAAGATGGCCGTGACGGAACGCAACTTCCGTTATGAAATCTGACAGGTCGCATAATCTGACGGAACACCTGCATATAATTTTTTTTTTTTTAATGACAGGGTTCTTTAAGAATTATTAACTCTTTATTGGATATGGATAAATATATTTGGAAAATTTGGCTTTTGCAAACAAAGACTAATGCAGTCAGCTTGTTCTATTTTTTTTTTTACTTGTGTTGCTTTCTTACTGCAGTATTTGTGATTGGGAATATACCTTGGCAGGATATTTCTCTCTGGGCTGGCAGTGGTGAAGAGATATCTCTGAAAGTTTCTATTAGTCATCACTATCCATAATTACTTTCCCCCATTTCCCTCGCCTGCCGGCCATATATTTCCAGTGTTTGTCACCCTTCCGTGAAGCGCCCGACACAGCGCACTGAGTGCCTTGGCTCCCTCTGCTCCTCTGCAGAGCATATATCTCACTCCAGCCTGACCTGGCAGCCATCTATATTCCAGCTATGACTTGGCAGAGGAGCCACCAAAGATTAAAAAGGAGGAACGCATTAGTGTCGTTATTTGAATCCTCCTCATAACCGTTTCCTCTCTCTGGCTTCTTCACACTTGTTTTACTCTAAAACTGGTAGAAACCAAAACCCGGGATAAAAAAAAGGATAAAAAAAAAAAATAGAATAACCACTTGCAGATCTTTTCTGGCACTTTTTGTTTACAAGTTTAAATCAGTATTTTTTGCTAGAAAAAAAAAAACGTATAAACCTCGAACATTATACATTTTATTTTTTAATGTAGAGGCCCTAGGGAATAAAATGGCGATCGCTGCAATTTTTAATGTCACACGGTATTCGAGCAGCGGTTTTTCAAACACAATTGTTTGGGAAAAAATACACTTTAATTAATTTATAAAAAAACAAAAAAAAAACAAAATATATATCCCAAATTTTTTTGTAAAAAAATGAAAGATGATGTTACATTGAGTAAATAGATACCTAACATGTCACGCTTTAAAATTGCGCACGCTCATGGAATGGCAAACGACAGTACTTAAAAATCTCCATAGGCGGCGCTTCAAAAATTTTAGCTGGTTGCCTGTTTAGAGTTGCACAGGAGGTCCAGCACTAGAATTATTGCTCTCGCTCTGACGCCCGTGGTGATACCTCACATGTGTGGTGCGAACACCATTTACATTTGCTTGCACAACCTATGTATAAGTTCGTTTCTGCATGCGAACACAGAGGGATGGGAGCGCTTTTTCTTTTTTTTTTTTTTTTTTTTTTAATATTTACTTTATTTTTATTTTTTACGCTGTCGCTTTAATTTTTTTTTTTTTGATCACTTATATCCCTATAATAAGGAATGTAAACATCCTGACAGGTCCTCATTATGGTGAGATCTGGGGTCAAAAAACACCCCAAACCTTTCCTTTACCTTTAAAAGCAAAAGATCAAAACCAGACCAGAAGTGATGTTATGACGCGGCTCTGGTCCTCCAAAGCCATAGTGACGATCGAAGATGATCTGGTCTTTGTTCACCTCTGTGACCAGCCGGCTGCACCGTCGGGTCGTTTCTCGGGCGCGTAGGTGAGAACGGTAAGGCTAATGCCACGTACAAACGACCGGACTTTCTGTCAGAGTAGACTCTGACGGTCTTTCCAACGGAGTTCCGATGGAGTTCTGCTGAAACGGACCTGCCTACACACGATCACACCAAAGTCTGTTTGTTTAGTACATGGTGATGTACGACAGGACTAGAAAAAGGAAGTCCAACAGCCAGTAGCCAATAGCTGCGCTTCCGTCGGTTTGGTCCGTCGGACTAGCATACAGACTAGCTCCTCCATCGCAGCCAATCACAATACCCTGGTGTTTCTTGGTATTGGCGAGCATGTGACCTCCCATGTGACTAGCAGTAAGCACGGTCACAGAGGAAGTGAGGTCACTGTTCATCTTAGTGCCAGGCACAGCCAACTGTGCGGGTTATATTACCAGTTGCAATGGGGGAATGGAGGTCAGAGGGCGCTGCCAAGGTGAAGATCCATGCTTGGTGGGGGGGCCCTTTGTAAATACACTATGTAGCACTGTCCCCTTGAGGACTGCTTGGATTTACCTGCTCATCTGCATCACCATGACCCTGTAAACCTTCCAACCCACCTGACACTCTGGGTTCAGACATCCTTCCACCAGCACCTTTAAATGACACATCACGAAGATTAATATGTTTATATTTACTCAGCTTTTATTGGAGTAGCAAAGTAGTATTAATTTACAAAGGAGGGCAATAGATCAACTGAGTTCTGAATAACAGCCCAGACTCGGTAGAGGAATTCCCCAAAGACAGCTCAAGAACAGTTTAACAGTGTAAGGATACAATATACATTTATGTACAGTGAGATATCACCTGAAGCATGACCTGTAGGACAATGAATGGTTAAGTGTTTAATGCAGGTAGTTACACTCTAAAGGGGAACTCCAGACCAGCCTATTCAACCTTTAAATCCTAATGAGAGATCAGACAGAATAAGGATAGTGTAGGGCCCTTTAAATAGTACCAACAGCGATGTCCGAGGTGCAGACCTGATAGTCTTCACCAGCAGTTGGAGCTTATTAGATTATATCCAATAAGGCACAGTGTTGTATTAACAGGCTACCTGGCTTAAACAGGCTATTGGTACTCCTTGAAATGGTTGTAGGTAGAGGTGTTTATGTACAGTGTTCAAATGGCAGTGCAGTAAAGTGTTCCCAAAGTAAAGGTGTCTGTACACAGTGTTCCAATAAAGTAACCAGGGAAGGACTGCCGAAGATGGGCAATTGCCTATCACCACCGACTGGACCTTACTAGATGCCATGCAGACAGCAACCCGGGAAGAGACATCCGTCGAAACCGCCAGCGATGACCCACAGGCGCGGAGTGTGGATGAACGCGGTGTCGAGCTGCTGAGTTGGTGTCGTGAAGTTGTCTGACGAACAGCAAGCAGTGTTAGGCCTTCCAAGGCCGGGCTGGAATCGCTTGAACACCGCATGGTAGGCCGTAACCTCTCTCTCCCCATCACGGAGAGGTGTGCATTACGCAGGGCCCAGGAAAAAGAGAGCGCGGGACGGAACTCCGGTCTCCTTTATAGTCTCTCCCCTGGATAGTGGTAAGGATTTCTGGGATGTGTAGTCCCGGGGTATGCTTATGCAGTGAAATTGCTGGTCAGAAAGACTACTAGTCCCACAATCCTTTGGGTTGGGCTCACAAATATGATGACAGTTACTGGCGCCCAGCATTAAAGGGATATCATATAGGTGAGTAATGACGGGGAACGTACATAAGTATAGCCCACCATCGCTACGACTATAACTTCGCCTTGAACGAGCAAGGTGACAGTGTCCCTTTTAAAGACAATCTGTAACTTCTACAGAGGAAGGGAGTACTGGGGAGAGTGTTGAAGGTAAGTAAATATCGGTAGGGGACGGTCCGTCATTAAAACCTCAGCAAATAGAAAATAATTCCTGCCTATTGGGAAAAGAAGAATGATGTCAGGTATAGCTAGAGTGCTGTGAGATGGGAGACGTGTAGGCAGGTGCAGTCTCTATTCTCTACTGCAGGTGGCGCTTGACTGTAGTGGCAAGTCGGGAGGATCTCATTTCCTCTCTGGTTTACTCGGTCACCAGGAGGCAGCTATCCAATTGGATACTGGCACCCCATGTGACTTTGGTGGCCATCTTGGGTCAGACAGAGTCTATTTAAGTCCCTGGCTACCGGGCTTTGAGCGCTTTTTTGCAAGTGCACAGGTTAGGGACAGGAACTCCATCTGTCAGGGACAGTGGAAGCAATAGGGAAAGGTTCAGGTAGAGCAGGAAGAGAGCAGGGCCTGAGTTGACCTCTTCAGGAAGCCTCCTCTTTGGGTTGGACCAGCCAGGCTCCCCTTTTCTCCTCGTGGCAGACGCTGTCGGCATTCCAGAGTCTTCTGTCCACTGTCTGCTGCTAAGTGGTAAATTCATTTTGCTGTTACAATACAACGTTCTTGGCAAAACGGGACTCTGAGTGTGTACTGCCTGCCACACCACGCTGCACCTACCCAACAGAGGGAGCAAAAAAAGGAGATTACAGCAGCCTCTGTGCACGGGGAACGTTAGATGGGGTTGCAGGTGGAATGGCATAGGTCACTTTACAGAATACCATGAGAGTAAAAAATACAGCAAGCTGTAAAGATTTTAATAATGTAGGGTCAGATCATTCTGATATCAACCTCACTACATATTAGTCACTAAGCCTGGAATAAGCATGCAGGATTAAAGTTCATTTTGTCACAGACATTTATATAGTGCCAACAATTTCCACCGCACTTTACAAACATTAACATTAGTCCTTGACCTTAAAGGACTTGCAGTCTAAGGTCCTTATCTCACATGCATACACATACTAAGGCTAATTGGACAGGAGCCAGTTAACCTACTGGCATGTCTTTAGAGTGTGGGAGGGAAGTGGAGAACCCAGAGGAAACGCAGACAAGCACAGCGAGAACATGCAGATAGTGTCCTAAACAGGATTCGAAAAAGGGATCCCCCAGTGCTACAAGGCAGAAGGGCTAACCCTCTGTGAGTTCAGTCTTTACTGCCTGAAGCCTGGGTCTTGGACCTGTAAAAAGCCACAAAGCTTTGGGAGCTTCCATAATTCTATCCCCTGTGATAGTGCGAGACTGGTTTTTCGTTTGAGGGGGGGGGGGGGGACAGCAAACAACCCCCCCCCCCCCCCCCGGGTCCACCGGAACTTACCCCATCTAGGCGGGCGGGCACATCAGGCAGCGACGGGGATCGGGCAGCGGCGGGCACATCGGGGATCAGGCATTGGTGGGTACATTGGTGAGCAGAGGGCACATCAGGCAGCGGCAGGGACATCGGGCAGCGACGGGGATCGGGACATCGGCGGACATCAGGCTGCGGCAGGCATCGAGCAGAGGCTCCTCCTGTGTCTTCTCCTCCTCGCTTCCACCGTGCGTCTCCTCCCCTTCTCCTAGGCTTCCAATAGGATCGCCTGTCTTTTCAGCCAATCGGGAGATGGGTATCAGACCCGCTTCCCGATTGGCCAGGAGGAGAATATTCATTCGCTGTTGCAACACACCTGAGTGGGCTCATGCCGCAATGCTCTGCGTCCCGAGCCCACTCTGTTTTGAAGCCTATTAGAGCCTCTGGCTCTAATTAGGTGCTACAAAACCCCCCCCCGCCATAGGCATTCATGCGCCCAGTGTCCTAAAAGGGGCCGGGCGCATGGATAGGGAGGGCGGCAGCATGGACGGGGGGTGGCGCCCGTGCGCCCACAATGGAAGGGCCACCCCTGTGCGAGACCCTGCCACTGTGAAATGTAGAAGAAAATGACACAGGATTCACAATAGGGCTCAATGAGAAAGCTGTACCTTTGTTCTTCTCTGGATTCTGTAAACCTGGATCGGGGCCTGGAGCTTGAGGCCCTGTTCACACCTGAGCGTTTTTCAGCTTGTAAAACGCTCAGTTCTGAAGCTCCAAAACACCCAACAAGCAAAATCCCTTTCATTTCCCTGGCCCCTGTTCACATATGACCGTTTTGTCGCCTGAAGCAAAATGCCTGAAGCTCAAAAAAGTACATGAGCTTCTTTTTAGGTAGATTACAAGCGTTTTTGGCTCCATAGAAACGCCTGACTTGAGCAGAAAAAACGTTCGTAAAACGCTCAAATAGCAGCTCTTGACTTCTAATTTCCTCCCCCTAGTGCTTTCTATTGGCTAAACAAAAACACATGAAGCTGTAAAACGCTTGTAATACGCATCTAAAACACTTTTAAAAGAGAAGTATGCTTTTTTTTTATATATATATACTTACCTTGGTGGATGGAGCATCAGACTGATGCTGCAGCTGTCCCCCACCATCTATGCACTGAGAACCGAGCTGCCGAACACCACCAATGGCTCGGTTTTCACAGATCCCTGAGAGGAAAGCTGCTGACTATTAGTCAGCGTCTCTCCTCTCTGCTTCTACACGCTCACTGGAGCGATGAGCTGTGGAGGGGCGGGGAGCGGCTGTCTCAGCGGTTCGCTGAGACTGCCATCAATCAAGGCAGCTGGCAGATACAGACTTGGGAAGTTGGGATGACGCACGGCCTCGACTGTTATCAGTGACGTCAGCTGAGAGAGGACTTCAGACCGCTCTCCTCTGAAAACGGGTCACAGGAGTGCAAAACGTTTAGCACTCCTGTGACCCAGAGGAGAAGCCCAGCCTAAAAAGCTCAGGCTGGACTTCTCCTTTATAGTTTGTAAAAAGCTGCAAAAAAAAGCTTAAAAAAACACCAGTAAATCAATACGCTTAGGTGTGAATGGAGCCTGTAGGTTCCAAAGTGCCTTGGATGGGATGGAACCTTAAATCCTGTGTCTGGATTTTACTGGATGCCTGCAGCCTGTGTGAGTGCACAGGTGTGCAGGGTCATTATATACTCAAGCTTGAGGATAGTTTAGAGCTCCCAGTTTGGAGACAAGAGGTCTCACCCAGGGGTCAGAGGTGCCCCCAGCCAGGAGTCAAAGACAGGAGGTCTCAAACAGAAGTTAGAGGTTCCCCAGCCAGGAGTCAAGAGACAGGAGTTCTCTACTAGGGTACAGAGATGCCCCAGCCAGGAGTCAAGAGACAAGAGTTTTCAACTAGGGGTCAGAGGTGCCCCAGCCAGGAAATAGGAGGTCTCAACCAAGAGTCAGAGGTGCCCCAGCCAGAAGTCAAGAGACAGAAGGTCTCAACCAGGGGTCAGATGTGCCCCAGCCAAGGGTCAAGTGACAGGAGTTCTCAACCAGGAGTCAGAGGTGCCCCTGCCAGGAGTCAAGAGACAGGAGGTCTCAACCGGGGGTCAGAGGTGCCCCATCCAGGAGTCAAGAGACAGGGGTTTTCAACCAGGGGTCAGAGGTGCCCCAGCTAGGAGAAACGGGAGGTCTCAACCAGGGGTCAGAGGTGCCCAAGCCAGCAGCCAGGAGTTTACGTCCCAGGAGTCAGGTCAGCGCCTATCAGGGTGTCAGGAGAACCCCTATCCAGAGGCCAGGAGTGGGCCGTGCAGCAGGGTGCTGCAACTAAAGGTTCAGTGAGCCAAGTGAACCAGGAGAGCTCGGCAACACAGTGAAGAAGGACTGGTAACAAGAGTAATGGTGCTGCTGACAAGAGAGCTAGGTGGCTCAGCATTTTCAGTTAACTTTTCATGTTGATGGTGGAAACCCCTGTGTGGGCAACTGATCCATTCTGTTTAATAAAAGTGGGCTGCCACGCCCTAAAATGCAGGTTGAACCAGCATAACTCATTGGAAAACGCATCTGCCACATGAGCATAATCACCCCATGGCTACACCCCATAGAAAAGGAGGAATGTTGTTAACCTGATGCCCTGCTGTACAGATAATCACTAAAGGCAGAATTTAGACATCTGTATTAAAATAACAAAAATATGATACAGCATGAAATAAACAAAAAAGTGAAATGCATTCCAAACATTCCGTTCAAGTAAATCTTACAACAAATATGTGAAAATATGTGAAAATTCTAAGCAGCTTTGTCCTTTTATTGGAGCTTCCAGAGATAAATGTTGCTTGATGTCTTGGTTAAACCCACAAGGTTTCCAGTCAATAATCTTCCTGGGTGCTTCTCCATGCGCTGGCAACACTCCAGGGAGCTGAGGCGGCAATATTGCTAGGTAGGCATAAAGTCGTCTCATTAATCTGCGTTTGGGTCACTGTGCGGTATAACAGGCCAATATCCATCTTACTTATCACCGCACTAAATATTCTCTCAGAGCACAGCGCTCAAAATAAGTTCAGGTTTTTTTCCGCCAGGCCCCAAAGGAGAAAGTATTAATTATCGATAGAGGTGGGCTGAATTATTAATACACCTGCTCTCCGTGCCAAGATCTGATAAGGTGTGATTTATGACGCTGCAGATACATCATTCCATATATTATCTCCGACGCTCTGTAGGTCGCCGGACCCGCAAGCTACTTTATTGCTGGAATTGTAGACACCGGCTCACAGTTCTTATAGGTGACACAGGCTAACATGCTTTGGTGGCATGGATAGACATCTCTTCCCACTGTTGTAGAACTACAGTGCCCAGCATGCACTACCGTGCTGCTCTAGGGTGTGGGGTATAGATTAGAAAAGTATCTTTCAATAACATCTGCTGTGATATCTGCTTGTAGAGCTGCGTTAGAAAATACCTGTAATGTCAAAAATTTGTGGTAGGTCATCTGATTAATGACTTTATGGGTCTGGCTTTGGTCAGTAGGTTTTGTATGAAACACATGTTAAAGTAAGGGGCAAGCAAGAAAACCATCAGAACTGCTCTACAGCAAGCTCCATAAGATGTGTGCTTTTAGGCTGGTGTCACCTTTATGATTCTGATGTGACCAGTGGCTGATGTCACACTGTCATTTCTGGTGTCACCAGTGGCTGATGTCACACTGTCATTTCTGATGTCACCAGTGGCTGATGTCACATTGTCAGTTCTGGTGTCACCAGTAGCTGATGTCACATTGTCAATTCTGGTGTCACCAGTGGCTGATGTCACATTGTGAATTCTGGTCCCACCAGTGACTGATGTCACATTGTCAATTCTGGTCCCACCAGTGACTGATGTCACATTGTCAATTCTGGTCCCACCAGTGACTGATGTCACATTGTCAATTCTGGTCCCACCAGTGACTGATGTCACATTGTCAATTCTGGTGTCACCAGTGACTGATGTCACGTTGTCAATTCTGGTGTCACCAGTAGCTGATGTCACATTGTGAATTCTGGTCCCACCAGTGACTGATGTCACATTGTCAATTCTGGTGTCACTCGTAACTGATGTCACATTGTTAATTCTGGTGTCACCAGTGACTGATGTCACATTGTCAATTTTGGTCCCACCAGTGACTGATGTCACACTGTCGACTCTGCAAATTGAAGAAAATATTTCTTCTGGGTGGGACTTTGGACAGGGCAGATGGCAAATGAAGTGTGAAGAGAATATAAAAAATATATAAATTTTAATAGAAAATGTTATAAAATAGAGAGCACATACATGATATTCATAATAATGTTCTGGAAAGGCACAAACATGCAATACAATAATATTGTACAGACAGTAACCGCAAAAATCTGCTGAATTGGAGGTAAGCACAAGAGAAATACCCGACGCGTTTCAAAATTTGCCTGGGTTGCTATTTCTTCATCAGGGGTATATGCGATTTGTCGCAGAACGTAAAAACGTCTGCAAATAAATACATAGACACAAATTCATTACATGTCAAAGAATGTGCAAGGGAAATAGAGCTTTAAAATAAGCAAGCATTACATCAAGTCTTAATTTATATATTAATATACTGTCGACTCTGGTTCCACCAGTGACTGATGTCACATTGTCAATTCTGGCGTCACCAGTGACTGATGTCACATTGTCAATTCTGGTGTCACCAGTTGCTGATGTCACATTGTCAATTCTGGCGTCACCAGTGACTGATGTCACATTTTCAATTCTGGTCCCACCAGTGGCTGATGTCACATTGTCAATTCTGGTCCCACCAGTGGCTGATGTCACATTGTCAATTCTGGTCCCACCAGTGGCTGATGTCACACTAAATTTTGTTACCGCCAATGACTGATGTAATTTTGTTGATTCTGGTGTCATTGGTGTCTAATGTCACACTGTCGATTCTGGTACCACCAGATACAAATCAATAAAACACCTACATTACCATGAGACTCCTTATTTGTAATGACTCTTCACAGCCTCCAAGTATGACACAATAATACATGTTGAGACTTGTTTCTATAAAATTTGATGGTATAGTGAAACAGCTTCCTAAAATATTGTATAAAAATATAACACATCTCTATATAAAAGTTAAGGCTGGGTTCACATAGCAGGAGATTGCGACTGGCTCTCTACGGAGCTGGTTCACACATCTCCACAGCGACTCTGGTGCGAATTGCACAGGAGCCCTGTGTGTCTTTTGGTCTATTTCAGGTCCGAATTCAGACCAAAATTTGGGCTGAAATTGGACCTGAAACGGTGAATGGAGAGGCACCAGACTCCTGCTGTGAGCCGCTGCCTGTTCTAGTGTGAACCCAGCCTTACACCTTCCTAAAAATCATAAAAAATACAAAAGGGCCAATGCCAGAAGAGCAATTCTACCACTAGCAACAAATCACCTGCCACAGAATCATTAAGAGGATGCTAGTCTATCTTCGTTTAATTGCTCCTTCACTAGCTGAGGAAGCAAGATGTTGCTCCCATCTTTGGCAACCAAGATTCAGTGGCCAAGTAATCAATACTTTGTAGAACCACCTTTCTCTGCAATTACAGCTGCAAGTCTTTTTGGGGATGTCTCTACCAGCTTTGCATATCTAGAGAGGGACATTTTTACCCATTCTTCTTCTCAAGCTCTGTCAGATTGGATGGAGAGCGTCTGTGAACAGCAATTTCCAAGTCTTGCCACAGATTCTCAATTGGATTTAGGTCTGGACTTTGACTGGGCCATTCTAACACATGGATATGCTTTGATCTAAACCATTCCATTGTAGCGCTTGCTGTATGTTTAGGGTAGTTGTCCTGCTGGAAGGTGAACCTCCGCCCAGTCTCAAGTCTTTTGCAAACTCTAATGCCCTGTACACACGGTCGGATTTTCCAATGGAAAAAGTGCAATTGGATTGTGTTGTCGGAAATTCCGATCCTGTGTGGGCTCCATCGGACTTTTTTCGTCGGAATTTACGACACACAAAGTTTGAGAGCAGGATGTAAAATTTTCTGACAACAAAATCCGATCATTTAAATTCCAATCGTGTGTACACAAATCCGACGCACAAAGTGCCACGCATGCTTAGAATAAATTAAGAGACGAAAGCTATTGGCTACTGCCCCGTTTATAGTCCCGACATACGTGT